>NC_140987.1:279073454-279568796 GCF_052327205.1 Somniosus microcephalus
GAGAAGAAAAGAGAGAGATAGAAGAATAAGAGAGAGAGAGAAGAAAAAGAGAGTAGAGAGAAATAGAGAGAAGAAAAAAGAGAGAGAGAAAAGAGAGAGAGAGAAGAAAAGAGAGAGAGAGATAGAGAGAAGAAAAGAGAGAGAAAGGAAAAGAGAGAGAGAGAGAAGATAGAGAGAGATGAGAGAGAGAGGAAAATGGAGAGAGAGAGAAGAAAAGAGAGAGATAAGATAGAAGAAAGAGAGAGAAGAAAAAGATAGAAGAAATAAAAGAGATAGAAGAAATAAAGAGAAGGAAAGAGAGAGATAGAAAAGAGAGAGAGAGAAATAAGAGATAGAAGAATAGAGAGAGAAGAAAAAGATAGAGAATAAAAAGGGTAAGAAAGAGAAAAGAAAAATAGAAGAAAGAAAAAAGAGAAGAAGAAAGAGAGAGAAGAAAAAGAGATATAGAAGAGAGAGAGAAGAAAAAGAGAGAAGAAAAAGAGAGAGAGAAGAAAAGAGAAGAATATAAAGAGAAGAAAAAGAGAGAAGAAAAAGAGAGAGTAAAAGAGATAGAAGAAAAGAAGAGAGGGAAGAAAAAGAGAGGGATAATAAAATATAGAAGAAAAAAGAGTGAGAAGAAAATAGATAGATAGAAGAAAAAGAGATAGAGAGAATAAAAAGATAGAAGAGGAAAAAGAGAGAGAGAGAGAAGGAAATAGATAGAGATATAAGTAAAAATGAGAGATATAGTAGAAAATGATAGAGAAGAATAAATAAGAGATAGAGAAGAAAAAAGAGATAAGAAAGGAAAGAATATAAGAAAAGATAGAAGTGAAGAGAGAGATAAGAAAATAGAGATAGAGAAAATAAGAATAGAGATAGAAAGAATATAGTAGAGAGAGAAAATAGAGATAGAGTAAAAAGTATGAAGAAAAGAGAAAAATAGAAGAAATAGATAAGATAAGAAGAGAGAAGATAAGAGAGATAGATATGAAAGAATATATAGGAATAGAGATAGATATAGAGAGAGTAGAGATAGATATAGAGATTAGATATATATAGGATATTTATATAGATACAAATGTTAGATATAGAATTAAAATATAGAGTAGCTATATATCTCTTCCAACCACAACATTTCTTCAAAAAACCCTCGGCACCGCCGGGCACTCCAGCTAGTAGTAAATCGATTGACACAGGACAGGGCAACCTGCCTCTGTTCTTGTCCATGTAAGGGGGCCTGTTACAGGAAGAGCTCACAAAGGGCTGAAATATAATAATTGATTGAGGAGGGGAACTGAAAGAACCTTCAGTGCACTTCAAAGTCGCAAACCCAATGTGATACCATACTGGGTGGGTTTGCCTTGAATAATTTTTTTAAAGCAAAAAATGAAATTTGTTTTTCATCAAATGCCTAATGTATCTTCTTGGTGTCAGCTGTGGCTCAGTTTATAGCACTCTCACCTCTGAGTCAGAAGGTTGTGGGTTCAAGTCCCACTCCAGTGACATAAATACAAAATCTAGGCTGACACTCCAGTGCAGTGCTAAGGGAGTGCTGCACTGTCGGAGGTGCCATCTTTCAGAGACGACGTTAAACTGAGGCCACATCTGCTTTTTCAGATGGATGTAAAAGATCCCATGACACTATTTCAAAAAAGAGCAAGGGAATTCTCCTGGCCAATATTTATCCCTCAACCAAAATCACAAACAGATGGTCATTATCACATTGCTGTTTGTGGGACCTTACTGTGTGCAAATTGGCTGCCGTGTTTCCTATGTTACAACAGTGACTACACTTCCAAAAGTACTTCATTGGCTGAAAAGCACTGTGGGCTGTCCTGAGGCCATGAAAGGCATTATATGAATGCAAATCTTTTTTACTTTTTAATGGATCCTGGGGTGGAACGAGTGCTTGCCAATGAAGATGAGCCAAAAGTATAAATGGGGGCCTAATTCAATTCTTAATATTACTAATTTCTCAGTCACACTTTGTGAGAGCTCACAGGACAGAAAGTCTGGGGAGTGGGATTATTTCAATTATGAGTTAAGCATGCTTGCTTGGCAAATATCATCAAGGGAATATAGCTTTCTGGATAATAATACATGATGACAAGGTAGCATTTCTCTGATATGAGGGTGGAGACTGGGCCATATTTCACAGAATCACAGAAATCACAGAAACCCCACAGTGCAGATAGAGGCCATTTCGGCCCATCGAGCCTGCACCGACACATATCCCACCTGATCCCCGTAACCCCTACACCAACACATATCCCACCCTATCCCCGTAACCCCACGTATTTAATCCCCCTAACACTAAGGGTCAATTTATCATAGCCAATCAACCTAACCCACACATCTTTGGACTGTGGGAGGAAACCGGAGCACCCTACGCAAACACGGGGAGAATGTGCAAACTCCACACAGACAGTCACCCGAGGCCGGATTCGAACCCGGGTCCCTGGTGCTGTGAGGCAACAGTGCTAACCACTATGCCACCTTTAGCATGTATTGATTTCTCTGAACAGCTCATTAAAAAAAAAAAATGCCTGTTTTGTTGCTTGAAAAAACTTGTTAATAGACTTATTTAATTTTGACTACAGGCTTTAATTGTATCCAAGATGAATATTACTCATTGGTTGGATATGAATAATTAAGCAGATCTTATTTGAGGGATTCGAATAATGTATCTACCTAATGAATTCATTGCTTTTCCCTCTGAGATTTTCACTTTAATATTGGTATCTTTAATCTTCCTGCATCCTCTGTGGAAAATGTAGTTTGCCACTGCTGGTTTTAAGTTTTCTTCAATTACCAAGATCACAGAGTGACAAGCTGTTTTCTTTCCAATATCGTGTTTAGTTTCCTTTGAAATTCTCCAGTGGCTCCATGAGTAACTGTGTCCTGCGGTGTGGTGCTAGTGTTAGAGGAGAGGTGACATAGAATTACATCGAATTTACAGCACAGAAACAGACCATTTGGTCCAACTAGTCTATGCTGGTGTTTATGCTCCACACGGGCCTCCTCCCACCACTCTTCATCTCACCCCGACAATGGCCCAGAAATTCGGGTCAGGGGCTTTCCGCGGGTGCAAGCCCCCGATCTGCACTTACCTTGCGCGCTGGCCGTTGAGCTGTGGGCTCCCATGGAATTCCGATTCGGGGCCTGGTCCAGCTGCCGGCATGCAATGCTTGCATATCCCAGGGGCGCAGTTAGTTTGATGCATCCCCTGGGATCACGTGGGCCATGGGCAGCCAATCGGAGCAAGGAATGCTCCATTCATAAGTCTGACAGGAAGTGCTGTCAAGACTTATAAATACTACAGCCCCAAAATAGCACTAAATCTTCAAATAAATTTTTTTTTAAATCATATTTTTTAAATAAACTATAAATTACATGAAATAACAATTTTAAACAATAATTTAAATTTTTGAAAAAAATAATTTTATTTTCTAACAGGGCTAAAAATCAACTTACATAAGAACATAAGAACATAAGAAATAGGAGCAGGAGTAGGCCAATTGGCCCCTCGGGCCTGCTCCGCCATTCAATAAGATCATGGCTGATCTGATCCTAACCGCCAATCCACTATGACAGGACTATCTCCTGAATCTAACAGCATTAGACACACGAAAACAGGAGCAGGATCAGGCTACACGGCCCCTGGGCCCGCTCCGCTACCCACAGGGCCATGACCTATCCGAACCTAGACTCATGTCCAAATTCCTGCCCGCTCCCCGTAACCCTTAATTCCCTTTTCTACTAGGAAACTGTCTATTTCTGTTTTAAATTTATGTAATGATGTAGCTTCGACTGCTTTTTGGGGCAGCATATTCCATGGACCTACCACCCTCTGAGTGAAGTAGCTCCTCCTCATCTCAGTTTTGAAAGAGCAGCCCCTTATTCTAAGACTATGCCCCCTAGTTCTAGTTTCACCCATCATCTGGAACATCCTCCCTGCATCCACCCGATCCAACCCCTTCATAATCTTATATGTTTCAGTAAGATCGCCTCTCATTCTTCTGAACTCCAATGAGTAGAGTCCCAATCTACTCAACCTCTCCTCATATGTCCATCCCCTCATCCCCGGGATTAATCGAGTGAACCTTCTTTGTACTGACTCGAGAGCAAGTATGTCCTTTCTTAAGTATGGACACCAAAACTGTATGCAGTATTCCAGGTGCGGTCTCACCAATACCTTGTACAACTGAAGCAATACCTCCCTATTTTTATATTCTATCCCCCTAGCAATGAAAGCCAACATTCCATTGGCCTTCTTAATCACTTGCTGCACCTGCATACTAACCTTTTGAGTTTCGTGCACCAGGACCCCCAGATCCCCCAGATCCCTTTGTACTTCAGTACTTTCAAGTTTCTTGCCATTAAGATAATAACTTGCTCTACGATTTTTCCTGCCAAAGTGCATAACCTCACACTTTCCAGTATTGTATTCCATCTGCCAAATCTCTGCCCACTTACTTAGCCTGTCTATGTCCCCTTGCAGGTTTTTTATGTCCTCCTCACTCACTACTTTCCCTCCCATCTTAGTATCATCTGCAAACTTTGATGTGTTACACTCGGTCCCCTCCTCCAAATCGTTAATATAGATTGTAAAGAGTTGGGGACCCAGCACTGACCCCTGCGGAACACCACTGGTTACTGATTGCCAGTCTGAATATGAACCATTTATCCCAACTCTCTGCCTTCTGTTAGATAGCCAATCCTCTATCCATGCCAGAATATTACCCCCAATCCCGTGATTTTTTATCTTAAGCAATAATCTTTTGTGTGGCACCTTGTCAAATGCCTTTTGGAAGTCTAAATACACTACGTCCACTGGTTCACCTTTATCCACCCTATATGTTACTTCCTCAAAGAACTCCAGCAAATTTGTCAAACATGACTTCCCCTTCATAAAACCATGCTGACTTTGTCTTATTAAATTATGATTATCCAAATGTCCTGTTACTGTCTCCTTAATAATGGACTCCAAAATTTTACCTACCACAGATGTTAGGCTAACCGGTCTATAGTTTCCAGCCTTCTGTCTACTGCCCTTTTTAAATAAGGGTGTTACATTAGCAGTTTTCCAGTCTGCCGGGACCTTTGCTGAGTCCAGGGAGTTTTGGAAGATTATTACCAATGCATCCACAATCCCTACCGCCACTTCCCTCAAAACCCTGGGATGTAAGCCATCAGGTCCAGGTGATTTATTCGCCTTGAGTCCCATTATTTTACCAAGTACTACTTCCTTAGTGATTTTAATCGTATTTAGCTCCTCCCCCCCTATAGCCCCCTGCTTGTCAAGTGTTGGGATATTCTTGGTGTCCTCTACTGTAAAGACTGATACAAAATATTCATTCAGTGTTTTTGCCATCTCCATATTTCCCACCATTAATTTCCCGGTCTCATCCTCTAAGGGACCAACATTTACTTTAGCCACCCTTTTTCTTTTTATATAACTATAAAAACTCTTACTATCTGTCTTTATATTTTTTGCTAATTTACTTTCATAATCTATCTTCCCTTTCTTAATCAATCTTTTTGTTATTTTTTGCTGTCTTTTAAAGTTTTCCCAATCCTCTATCCTCCCACTAGATTTGGCTACCTTATATGCCCTTGTTTTTAGTCGAATACTATCCTTAATTTCTTTACTTAGCCACGGATGGCTGTCTTTTCTTTTACACCCTTTTTTTCTCAGTGGAATATACTTTTTTTGGAATTTGTAAAATAACTCCTTAAATGTACACCACTGATCATGTATCGTCTTATCCTTTAACCTATTTTCCCAATCCACTTTACTCAATTCCGCTCTCATACCTTCATAGTCTCCTTTATTCAAGCTTAGCACGCTTGTTTGAGATACAGCCTCCTCACCCTCTAACTGAATATGGAATTCAACCATGTTATGGTCACTCATTCCAAGGGGATCCTTTACTAGGACATTTTTAATTAATCCTGTCTCGTTACACAGGACCAGATCTAAGGTTGCTTTAAAGTATTTTAAAATAATAAACCTGTGGAAAAAATGTTTTAATTTTAATTAATTCACCACTTACCTTGTAAAAAGCAGGCCTTACGCCTGCTTTTTATATTTCTAAATTCTGCAAGCTTACCTTCCCGGGAAAACCTGTAAAAAAAAACAAAGTTCGATGCGCATGCGCAGCCTCCCCCGCGCACGCGTTCGACCTCTGAACCTCTTCGTTCAGAGGAACGGAAGTGCCGGTTTCCCACACATGCGCAATGCATGCAGAAAACCGGCACTTCCATCGGGCCCACTGGTGAGTACCCCATGCGTACTCACCTGTGGAGACCTGAATTTCTGGGCCAATATATCCTTCTATTCCATTCTCCCTCATGTGTTTATCTAGCTTCCCTTTAAATGCATCTATGCTAATCGCCTCAACCATTCCCTGTGGTAACGAGTTCCACATTCTAACCGCTCTCTGGTTCTTAGTTAAAATTTACTCCTCTAATCAATAAGGTTCATAAACATTGAAAAGGTGCCATATATTTATTAAGCATACAGCACATGCAATAACACTGAAACATACACTTAAAAGACTTGACAGTTTCGCGGGGATTCAAACATGTCACAGTTCTGATCTCAGTATCGTAGGCTTTTACAGCTAATTGTTATAGAATCCTACAGCACAGCAGGAGGCCATTCGGCCCATCATACCTGTGCTGGCTCTTTGAAAGAGCTATCCAACTGGTCCCACCCTCCCTGCTCTTATACATTTCTCTTTCATTCCCTTTAGTCTGCGATTATAGTGTACTCCTGATAATTCAAATTTTCAGCAATAAAAAAACGGAATTATCCAATAATTTGACTTAAGCAATGTGAATAACATTGCAAATGAGGAATTCAGTGCTATAAATGAATTATCAGGTAATTTAATTGAAGCTTCTTTGAATGAAGAAGTCTTAAGTGTCCATGCTTCTTATCCATCAATCAAGACCAAAAACAGAACCAACTCTGTGTATTTTTATAACTGAATCTGAGTATGACATTTAGGATCAATCCTGATTCAGACATTACTTTAAATGTCAAATACTGTCATATGAAAGGGCAAAAAATTACTGTTGGCAATAAAAGCAGACAAACACTTAATGCAATTGTGTGACATCCCTCTGCCTGCGATTATGTGGTATTCCTGTTATTGTGTGACATTCCTGCTATTGTGTGACATTCCTGTTACTGCGCGACATTCCTGGTATTGTATGATGTTCCTGTTATTGTGTGACATTCCTGTTATTGTATGATGTTCCTGTTATTGTGTAACATTACTGTTAAAATGTGAAATTTGTGGTATTTGTGCATTGTTCCTGTTAATTCTGACTTTCCTGTTATGGTGCAACATTAGTTTGGTGCACAAAATAAAGAGCGGGACCCGAGGACAGCGCGGACCAGCAAGGAGTCAATGGCAGATACTAATCTGGTGAATTCCAAAAGAACCAGCGGCAGTTTATATTCAGCTACAAAAAATTTCAAGGAGTGATGCCACAGGACAGCAGGTAAGTGATTGGTTGGGGAGTATTACCTTTGTATTTTTCTGTCTATATTAGATCAGTGGGTTAGTTCTTATTCTATTAAATAGAGGCATAGCAGGGCAGCTCAGTCCTGTGGAGTGCACATCCTGTGCCATGTGGGAAATCCTGGATGCTTCGCGTAGCCTGGACGACCACACGTGCAGGAAATGTCGCCAGATACAGCAACTCGAGCTCCGTGTTTCGGAGCTTGAGCGGTGGCTGGAGTCACTGTGGCGCATCTGCGAGGCTGAGAGTTATGCGGATAGCTGTATTCAGTTCTGAGTACTGGTGAGGACAATGGTTTATCTTGGGAGTGCAGCCAGAGACAAGTCCACGGCACCACAGGTGGCTCAGCTGCACAGGTGGGGAGGAAAAACAGTGGAAGAACAATAGTGGTAGGGGATTCGATAGGGGAGCAGACAGGCTCTGTGGTTTCTGCGGTCGCAGATGGTATGTTCCCTCCCTGGTCCCTGGTGCCAGGGTCAAGGATGTCACTGAGCGGCTGCAGGACACTCTGCGGGGGGAGGGTTAACAGCCAGAGGTCATTGTCCATATCGGTACCAACGAGGGATGAGGTCCTGCAGGCAGACTAAAGGGAGCTAGGGGAGAGATTAAAAAGCAGGACCTCAAAGTTAGTAATCTCTGGATTACTCCCAGTGACGTGCTAGTGAGTACAGGGATAGGAGGATAGAACAGATGAATGCGTGACTGGAGAGATGGTACAAGAGGGAGGGCTTTAGATTCCTGAGGCATTGGGACCATTTCTGGGGAAAGTGGAACCTGTACAAGCTGGACGGGTTATACCTCAACAGAGCCTGGACCAATATTCTCACGGGGAGGTTTGCTAGTGCTGTTGGGGAGGGTTTAAGATAGTTAGGCAGGGGCACCAACATATAAGAGTAGAAAAGAGGAATAAGGTGCATAAAAGAGCGAGTGAGTTGGATAGTACTAGAAAAGAAAGTAATACTAGAGGCGGAAGTAGTACCATGTTAAATAGGAGCAGACTAAGAAAGACTATAAAAAAGTTCAAAAATGGGTTTAGAATGCATGTACGTAAACGTACAAAGTGTGGTGAATGAGGTTGGTGAGCTACAAGAACATTTAGCCAAGTGGCAATATGATGTGGCAATAATGGAAACGTGGCTTAAAAACGGTGAGGACTGGGCACTTAATATTCAAGGGTACAAGGTGTTCAGAAAAGATAGGGAAGGAAAAAAGGGAGGTGGGGTGACAGTGCTGATTAAGGAAGACATTGTAGTGTTGGAAAGGGAGGATGTTTTTTTTTATTCATTGATGGGATGTGGGCGTCGCTGGCTAGGCCTGCATTTAGTGCCCATCTCTAATTGCCCTTGAGAAGATGGTGGTGAGCCGCCTTCATGAACCGCTGCAGTCCATATGGTGTAGGTACACCCGCAATGCTGTTAGGAAGGGAGTTCCAGGATTTTGGCCCAGCGACAGTGAAGGAACGGCGATACAGGTCCAAGTCAGGATGGTGTGTGGCTTGGAGGGGAACTTGTAGGTGGTGATGTTCCCATGCGTCTGCTGCCCTTGTCCTTCTAAGTGGTAGAGGTCGCGGGTTTGGAAGGTGCTGTTGAAGGAGCTTTGGCGAGTTGCTGCAGTGCATCTTGTAGATGGTACACACTGCAGCCACAGTGCGCCGGTGGTGGAGGGAGTGAATGTTGAAGGTGGTGGATGGGGTGCCAATCAAGCCGGCTGCTTTGTCCTAAATGGTGTCGAGCTTCTTGAGTGTTGTTGCAGCTGCACTCATCCAGGCAAGTGGAGAGTATTCCATCACACTCCTGACTTCTGCCTTGTAGATGGTGGAAAGACTTTGGGGAGTCAGGAGGTGAGACATTCGCCACAGAATTCCCAGCCTCTGGCCTGCTCTTGTAGCCACAGTATTTATATGGCTGGTCCAATTCAGTTTCTGATCAATGGTAACCCCCAGGATGTTGATAATGGGGGATTCAGCGATGGTAATGCCATTGAATGTCAAGGGGAGATGGTTAGAGTCTCGCTTGTTGGTGATGGTCATTGCCTGGCACTTGTGTGGTGCGAATGTTACTTTCCACTTGTCAGCCCAAGTCTGAATGTTGTTCAGGTCTTGCTGCATATGGACACAGACTGCGTCAGTATCTGACGAGTCTCGAATGGTGCTGAACAGTGTGCAATCATCAGCGAACATCCCCACTTCTGACCTTATGATGGAGGGAAGTTAATTGATTAAACAGCTGAAGATGGTTGGGCCTAGGACACTGCCCTGAGGAACTCCTGCAGTGATGTCATGTGATTGAGATGAATGAATTCCAACAACCACAGCCAACTTCCTTTGTGCTAGGTATGATTCCAACCAATGGAGAGTTTTCCCCTTGATTCCCATTGACTTCAGTTTTGCTAGGGCTCCTTGATGCCACACTCGATCAAATGCTGCCTTGATGTCAAGGGCAGTCACTCTCACCTCCCCTCTTGAGTTCAGCTCTTTTATCCATGTTTGGACCAAGGCTATAATGAGGTCAGGAGCTGAGTGGCCCTGGCGGAACCCAAACTGGGCATCAGTTAGCAGGTTATTGCTGAGTAAGTGCCGCATGATAGCACTGTCGACGACACCTTCCATCACTTTGCTGATGATTGAGAGTAGACTGATGGGATGGTAATTGGCCGGGTCGAATTTGTCCTGCTTTTTGTAGACAGGACATACTTGGGCAATTTTCCTCATTCTTGAGGGGACAAGGACAGAATCCATTTGGTTAGAGTTGAGGAGGTTAGAGTTGATCACGTTATTGGGGCTGTTCTATAGGCTTCCAAAAATAATGAGAGGGAGGTAGAGGAGCAAATCTGCAGGGCAATTGCAGAGATATGCAAGAGCTATAGAGTGGTGATATTGGGGGACTTTTATTACCCAAATATCGATTGGGATAATGCTCGGGTAAAGGGAAAGGAGGGTGAGGAATTTCTCAAATGTATTCAGGAGAATTTCCTTGACCAGTATGTTCTTGGCCCAACTAGGAAGGAGGCATTGCTGGATCTGGTGCTGGGGAATGTGGTGGACCAGGTCGAGCAAGCGTCTGTGGAAGAACACTTGGGTATGAGTGATCATCGTATCATAAGGTTTAGATTAGCAATGGAGAGGAGCAAGGAACAATCTAGAATGGAACTTCTAAACTGGAATAGGGCTAACTTCAATGGGATGTGAAAGGATGTAGCGAGGGTAAAATGGAACCAAAGACTGACAGGAAAATCTGCAATGGAACAATGGGTGATCTTTAAGGAGGAGATGTTCCAAGTACAGGCTAGGTACATTCCAACAAGAGGGAAGGGTAAGGGCTCCTTGGATGACGAGGGACGTAGAGAAGATGATGAAACAAAATGATGGTGTATAATGCATGTCAGGTGAATTCTTCAAGGGAGAACCAGACCAAGTACAATAAGTTGAGAGGGGAAGTGAAGATGAAAATAAGATTGGCAAGGAGAGAGTATGAAAGTAGAATGACGGTTAACATAAAAGGGAACCCAAAAATCTTCTACCAGCATGTAAACAGTAAGCGGGTAGTAAGAGGCGGGGTGGGGCCTATTAGGAACAAAGAAGTTCATATATGCTTAGAGGCGCATGGCAAGGCTAGAATACTCAATGAGTACTTTGTATCGGTGTTTACTAAGGAGATGGATGCTGACAAAATATCGGTAGAAGTGGAAAAGGTAGAAGCAATGGAGGGGATGAAAAT
This sequence comes from Somniosus microcephalus, assembly GCF_052327205.1. Taxonomy (NCBI): domain Eukaryota; kingdom Metazoa; phylum Chordata; class Chondrichthyes; order Squaliformes; family Somniosidae; genus Somniosus; species Somniosus microcephalus. The sequence goes on from NC_140987.1 coordinate 279,084,689, forward strand.
TGATAGACAGGATGTACTAGAAAGGCTGGGTATACTTAGAGTGGATAAGTCACCTGGTCCAGATGGTTTGCATCCCAGGCTGCTAAGAGAATTGGTGGAGAAGATAACAGAAGGGCTTGCCATAATTTTCCAATCTTCCCTAGATGCGGAGGAGGTGCCTGAGGATTGGAAAGTGGCAAATGTGACACCATTGTTCAAGAAAGGATGTAAGGACAATCCTAGTAATTATAGTCTGGCCAGTTTAACATCAGTGGTGGGTAAAGTTTTAGAAACAACAATCAAGAAAAAAATTAATGTGCACTTGGAGAGGTTTAAGCTAATTAAGGAGAGCCAACATGAATTTGTAAAAGGCAGATCATGTTTGATTAATCTAATTGAATTTTTTGATGAAGAAGCAGGGAGGATTGCTGAAAGGAATGCAATGGATGTTGTTTGCCTGGATTTTAAGAAGACGTTTGAAAAAGTACCACATAGAAGGCTGTTTAACAAAATTGAGGCTCATGGAATAGGTAGGTCAGTGGCAACTTGGATAAGGAATTAGTTTAAGGACTAAACAACGAGTTGTGGTAAATGGCTGTTTTTCAGACTGGAGGATGGTAGATGCTGGGGCCACTGCTTTTTTTGTTATATATAAATGGCCTCGATATTGGAATACAGAGTAGAATTTCTAGAATTGCCGATGACACCAAACTTGGGGGTGTGGCAAACAGTGAGGATGATACCAATCGACTGCAACAGGAAATAGAAAGGCTAGCAGAATGGGCAGACAAGTGGCAGATGGAATGTAATACAGAGAAGTGTGAGGTGATGAATTTTGGCAGAAGGAAAGGGGAGAGACAATAGACATTTAATGGCACAGTTTTAAAGAATGTGCAGGAACAGAGGGACCTGGGAGTTAATGTGCCTAGGTCCCTGAAGGTGACAGGACATATTGAGAGAGTGATTAGCAAAGCATATGGAATCTTGGGCTGCATAAATAGAGGTATTGAGTACAAAAGTAGAGACGTTATGCTGAACCTTTATAAAGCGCTGGTTAGGCCACAACTGGAGTATTGCATCCAGTTCTGGTCACCACACTTTAGGAAGGATGTGAAGGCCCTTGAGAGGGTGCAGAGGAGTTTTACCAGAATGGTCCCGGGAATGGGGGACCTTGGCTACAAGGACAGGTTGGAGAAACTGGATTTGTTTTCATTAGAGCAAAGGAGGTTGAGGGGTGATTTGATAGAGGTGTACAAGATTATGATGGGTTTGGATAGACTAGATGGGGAAAGGCTGTTCCCTCTAGTTTATGGTACAAGGACTAGGGGACACAGATTTAAGGTTTTGGGCAAGAGATACAGGGGGGATGTAAAGAAAAACTTTTTACGCCGCGAGTGGTGATGACCTGGAACTCACTGCCAATGGAAGTGGTGGAAGCGGAGACACTCAATGTTTTCATGGGGAGACATAGAAACATAGAAGATAGGAGCAGGAGTAGGCCATTCGGTCCCACGAGCCTGCTCTGCCATTTAATGCGATCATGGCTGATCATCCAAATTCAGTGCCCTGTCCCTGCTTCCTCCCCATAACCCTTGACCCCTTTAGCCTTAAGAAATATATCTAACTCCTTCTTGAATATATTTAATGAATTTGCCTCAACTGCCTTCTGTGGTAGAGAATTCCACAGGTTCACCACTCTCTGGGTGAAGAAATTCCTTCTCATCTCTGTCCTAAATGGCTTACCCCTTATCCTTAGACTGTGACCCCTGGTTCTGGACTCCCCTGCCATTGGGAACATCCTTCCTGCAGCTAGTCTATCTAGTCCCGTTAGAATTTTATAAGTTTCAATGAGATCCCCTCTCATTCTTCTAAACTCCAGCGAATATAAGCCCAATCGACCGAATCTCTCCTCATACGTCATTCCTGCCATCCCAGGTATCAGTCAGGTGAATCTTCGCTGCACTCCCTCCAAGGCAAGAACATCCTTCCTCAGATAAGGTGACCAAAACTGCACACAATACTCAAGGCGTGGTCTTACCAAGGCCTTATAAGGGACCTTATCGAAAGCCTTCTGAAAGTCCAAATACACCACATCCACTACTTCTGCCTTATCTATTCTACCAGTTACATCTTCAACAAATTCCAGTAGATTAGTCAAGCATGAGACTGGATAGGCACTTGCGGGAAATAAACGTGCAGGGCTACAGGGATAGAGCAGGAGAATGGGACTGACTGGATTGCTCTACAGAGATCCGGCATGGACTCAATGGGCCAAATGGCCTCCGTCTGTGCCATTATGACTCTATTTCATTCCTGTAATAGTCTGTTATTGAGCGACTTTCCTGTTATTGTGTGACATTCCTGTCATTGTGTAATTTTCCTGTTATTGTGAGCCATTCCTGTTATGGAGTGACATTCCTGTTATTGAGTGACCTTTCTGTTATTGTACGACATTCCTTTTATTGTGTGACTTTCCTGTTATTGTGCGACATTCCTGTTATTGTGTGACATTCCTGTTATTGTGCGACATTCCTGTTATTGTGTGACTTTTCTGTTATTGAGCGACATTCCTATTATTGAGTGACATTCCTATCATTGTGCGACATTCCTGTTATTTTGCAACATTTCTGTTATTGTGTGTTGTTCCTAGTATTGGGGGACATTCCTGTCATTGTGTGGCATTCCTGTCATTGTGTGGCATTCCTGTCATTGTGTGGCATTCCTGTTATTGTGTGACATTCCTGTTATTGTGTGACATTTCTTTGATTGTGGGGCATATCAATTATTGTGCGACATTCCTGTTATGTGACATTCATGTTACTGTGTGACATTGCTGTTATCGTGTGGCATTCATGTTATTGAGTGACATTCCCGTTATTGTGCCACATTCCTGTTATTGTGCGACATTCCTGTTATTGTGTGACATTCCTAATATTGAGTGACATTCTTGTTATTGTGCGACATTCCTATTATTGTGCGACATTTATGTTATTTTGCAAAATTCCTGTTAATGTGCGATGTTTCTGTTATTGTGCAACATTCCTGTGAATGTGCGATGTTTCTGTTATTGTGCGACATTCCTGTTATTGTGCGACATTTATGTTATTTTGCAACATTCCTGTTAATGTGCGATGTTTCTGTTATTGTGCGACATTCCTGTTATTGAGTGACCATTCCTGTTATTGTGTGACGTTCCTGTTATTGAGTGACATTCCTGTTATTGTGTGATGTTCCTGTTATTGCATGACATTCCTGTTATTGTGTGATGTTCCTGTTATTGCGTGACATTCCTGTTATTGGGTGACATTCTGTTATTGAGCAACATTCCTGTTTTTGTATGACATTTCTGTTATTGTGGGACATTCCTTTCATTGTGTGACATTCCTGTTAAAATGTGAACTTCCTTTATTGAGCGATGTTCCTGTTATTTTCTGACATTTCTGTTATAGTGCAACATTCCTGTTATTGTGGGACATTCCTGTTAATGTGTGGTATTCCTGTTATTGAGCGACATTCCTGTTATTGTGTGACATTGATGTTCTTGTGCGACATTCTTGTTATTGAGTAACATTCCTGTTAGTGTGCAACATTCTTGTTATTCTGTGATGTTCCTGTTATAGAGCGATGTTCCTGTTATTGGGTGACATTCATGTTAGTGTGCAATATTCCTGTTATTCTGTGATGTTCCTGTTATAGAGCGACTTTCCTGTTATTGGGTGACATTCATGTTAGTGTGCAATATTCCTGTTATTCTGTGATGTTCCTGTTATAGAGCAACGTTCCTGTTATTGGGTGACATTCATGTTATTGTGTAACATTCCTGTTAAAATGTGAAATTTCTTTATTGTGCGATGTTCCTGTTATTGTGTGACATTCCTGTTATTGAGCAACATTCCTGTTATTGTGCGATATTCCTGTTATTGTGTGGTATTCCTATTATTGTGTGACATTCCTGTTATTGTGTGGTATTCCTGTTGTTGTGTGACATTCCTGTTGCTGTGCGACATTCCTGCTATTGAGTGATATTCCTGTTATTGTGTGTCATTCCTGTTATTGAGTGACATTTCTGCGATTTAGTGATGTTCCTCTTATTGAGCGACATTCCTTTTATTGAGTGACGTTCCTGATTTTGTGCGGTATTCCTGTTATTGAGTGACATTCCTGTTGTTTTGTAGTATTCCTGTTATTGTGCGACATTTCTGCTATTGTGCGACTTTCCTGTTATTGTGCGACTTTCCTGTTATTGAGTGACATTCCTGTTATTGAGTGACGTTCCTGTTATTGTGTGATGTTTCAGTTATTGAGTGATATTCCCTTTTTTGTCATTCACTCCTGAAATGTTTACATTATTGTAGCTATTCCCCTAACCCACAGGAAAGCTGTGTGCGCATTGTTCATTTTCGGTGATGCTGTATTGTTTCTCACATTTTGAGATTGGCCAATCTCTTCAGGGCTGCATGAAGAGGCTGGAAAGTATAGGTGAGAATTTTCACCATGGGCGACAAAGTTGGAGACTCAAGCAGTTGGCACAGCTCTTGCGCATCTTCAAGATCTGATTTTACTTCATGTGGTGAACTGGTTAAAAGCGTCACACAGAGTGGGCAATATTGGTTTCAGTAGCTCCCTGTTTTCTTGTTGGGTGGGAATGTGATGTCTGCAAGACCAAAATCACACTGCATCCATTTCCCGTCGACTTCCAACCCATCGCCCTTTTGGAGTGGGCCAGAGAAAAGGCATTTTAAAACTTATTCCTCTTCTGGTTCTGAATACATCTTATGCCTGTCTTTAGCTATGGGCTGTCAAACACCTTTGAAGAGGAATCGCAAACCTAAAAATAGATCATTAGCTGCTTAAACGCAGAGCACTTGCAGTAAGATAATTTCGGTGACATTTCCTTCAAAGCAAACATTTTTATCGCATCTAGACATTATTCATAGATACCTGCTAAATTACTTCTTGGGTCTTTATGATATATGTATCTCTTTCTTTATTGAAGTTTAGAAAGAGCAGAAATATCATCCACCGCATATAGTGGACAAATCACTTTAACACCAACCTGCCCGGTATGAGATGTGGGGCCCCAGTGCAATGTTAATGCTGCAAGAGATACATCAAAAACGTTGCTAAGAATTTAATGCAGTTCAACATGCTGATGAAAGCTGGGGGGAAAATTACACGTCTGGTGGCCTTTTACATCCTGCAGCAAGTTCCCCCCACCCACTCATCATTTCACACCCTTTTAAATTGGATTTGGACCAAATCAGCTGTTCCTGTAAATTTCAGCAGATTCCACGGTGCACGTCATTGCTAGATGGAAATCCGGCCACATCAGTGTTATGACTGCCCAAAAAGCCCTGGAGAAATTCAAGGCCTTACTTGGGATGTAAGGGATTAATGTATATGAGAAAAAGTAGGAAACTGGGATCCAAAAGGGGATTCAGGAGAAACTTCTTTACCCAAAGAGTGGTAAGAATGTGGAACTCGCTACCATAAGGAGGAGGTGAGGCAAATAGTGTTGATGCATTTCTGAGGAAGCTAGATAAGCACATGAGGGAGAAGAGAATAGAGGATTATGCTGATAGGGTGAGATGAAGAGGGGCGGGAGGAGGCTCGTGTGGGGCATAAACACCAGCATAGGTCTATTGGGCTGAATTACCTGTTTCTGTGCTGTAGACTTGATGATGGTGTAATGCCCATGCAAAGCAAGCCCCACCCAGTAAAACGCAACGTAAATGGCTAAACCAGCGGTCTTTAAAGGGATTGTTGGAGGCCTCTCAGATCATGTTCTGTTTCGATTTGAATGCTGTTCAATTTTTCAGTTCTCTTGGGGGTTATGCCCGAAAGGTTAGCTTATTAAAAGCAGAAGAGTTCTGGTCAATATTTATCAACAAACATCACTAAAACAGATTATCTGGTCATTATCACATTGCTGTTTGTGGGAGCTTGCTGTGCTCAAATTGACTGCCACGTTTCCTACATTACAACAGTGACAGCACTTCAAAAAGTACCTCATTGGCTGTTAGGTGTTTTGGGATGTCCTGGGGTCGTGAAAGGCTCTATAGAAATGAAAGTGCTTTCTTTGTTCTCTAAGTAAGTTTTTTTTTAATGCTTTTTTTGGTGGCTGCAGAATGAGCATGAATGTTTCTCGCCCATTGCTGTTCCACCTGCCACCACTCACACCATCGCCTGGTTCTCTCCGTTAAGGAACTACTGCCCGTTTGGCTAGGTGGAGGAGCAGCCACATGTACTGTACTCGCCACCACCTCCCTCCCCGCCCACCGCCCCCCCCCACCCCCCACCCTACCACCTCACCACCCTGTCTCAATTGGTGGCCTAGCTCTGTATGCACAGGCGGCTTGCTGATAATATTATACAGAGGCCCAACCATCAAAATACTTTAGACCTCTGGCTTGAAAATTGACCTTTGAGTCTGTAGTTCAAACCAGTTATTTTAAAGGGCCACCACTGTCTTCGTGAGTGAACCTTTGTTTTTTTTAGAGAGGAGCCGGAAGAGCCTGGTCTCCTTTTCACACACAATATGCAAGTGGCATGAGAGCATATTGCAATTGAAGTTGATGCTATTCTGTGTGCAGAATATAAATTTGCCGCACCATTCATGAAAATGGCATCTTTTTTAATTTTTTTTGACCTCCAGTACCGATTCAGATTTACTCTGTTTACTGTAATTTAATGTGTCACCATATCAATAACTGTCTAGTGCAATCTAATTTACTCATTTGCCGCTTTAGTCACTGTGTAACTTATCATTTGATTCACTAGGTCTCATTGAAACTCTAGTGAGTAATTGGATTTGCTTCAATTTGACCATAGTTTAGCTATTCATCTCTTAGCTTATAAATAGCCTCAATTCATTTCGATGTAATAGCTGTCGGAGCTGGTTGTGGTATTAATGATTCACTTCACTTATCTGTGATTGCAATTCTGAGTAATTATTTTACTACTTACAATACCGTGTAACTGCGATTGTTTACTCTTGCTTCATGTTGTTTACTAGCAATGTAATTTCTGCCGTTGGATTTATTTGCTAGTTATTGTGCTTTGTTTTCTATTCGCCACAATTGAGTTGAATCTATAATCATATTTATCACCTTCTGATTTTCATATTTTGGTCAAATCAACAGCATAAAATCATAGAATCATACAGCACAGAAGGAGGCCATTCAGCCTATTGTGCCTGTGCTGGCTCTCTGAAAGAGCTTTCTAATTAGTCCCACTCCCCTGCTCTTTCCCCACAGCCCTGCAATTTCTTTTCTTTTTAAGTATTTATCCAATTCCCTTTTTAAAGTTACTATTGAATCTGCTTCCACCGCCCATTCAGCGCATTCCAGATCACAACAACTTACTGCATAAAAGAAACTCTTCTCATCTCCCCTCTGGTGTTTTTCCCAATTATCTTCAATCTCTGTCCTTTGGTTACCGATCCTCCTGACAGTGGAAACAGTGTGTCCCTATTTACTCTATCAAAATTAGCTTAAGGCTTAGATTTTCAAACGGGGGGCCCACAAGAGAATCCTATGGGTGTCCATGCGATCATCAAATTTCTGTCTGTCTGGGGCCAAGCATACCACAAACCTGAGCTGAGTGCTTTGAGAATTTGGATTCCATGCATATCAGTCATTTTTGATTTGCGAGTACATTAAATCTGTTGTTGTATGCTAATTAATAAAGTTTTCTGCAAAGATAATCACTGTCTGCAACACCAAATTAGAGCTACCAAAGAGCCAGCACATGCACGATGGGATGAATGGCATCTTCTATGCTGTATAATTCTGTGATTCTACAATATTTTGTGATATAATATGAATAATTTGCAACATGACATATGGTAAGGTAAGAGTTGAGTGCTTAAGAGGAACATGTAACATTGGACCTATGGTTCCCAAAGCACTCTACTACTGGGGTTTGCCTCGCCTCATGTCTAGGTATGTCGTAGGCTCATTGATAGAGATTGATTGCTATAATGTTCAGGCTGATAAGTGGCAGGTAACATTCGCCCCACACAAGTGGCAGGCAATGACTATCTCCAACAAGCGAGAGTCTAACCTCCTTCCCTTGACATTCAACTGCATTACCATTGCCAAATCCCCCACCATCAATATCCTGGGGGTCACCATTGACCAGAAACTTAACTGGGCCAGCCACATAAATACTGTGGCAACAAGAGCAGGTCAGAGGCTAGGTATTCTGCGGCGAGTGTCTCACCTCCTGACTCCCCAAAGCCTTTCCACCATCTACAAGGCACAAGTAAGGAGTGTGATGGAATACTCTCTACTTGCCTGGGTGAATGCAGCTCCAGCAACACTCAAGAAGCTCGATATCATCCAGGACAAAGCAGCCTGCTTGATTGGCACCCCATCCATTACCTTAAACATTCACTCCCTCCACCGTGGCTGCAGTGTGTACCATCTACAAGATGCACCGCCGCAACTCACCAAGGCTTCTTCGGCAGCACCTCCCAAACCCGCAACTTCTTCCACCTAGAAGGACAAGGGCAGCAGTCGCTTGGGAACACCACCACCTCCAAGTTCCCCTTCAAGTCACACACCATCCTGACTTAGAAGTATATCGCTGATCCTTCATCGTCGCTGGGTCAAAATCCTGGAACTCCCTTCCTAACAGCACTGTGGGAGTACCTTCTTCACACGGACTGCAGTGGTTCAAGAAGGCGGCTCACCACCACCTTCTCAAGGGCAATTAGGGTTGGGCAATTAACGCTGGCCTTGCCAGTGATGCCAACATCCCATGAACGAATATTTAAAAAATTAGTCAACAACTCCATTATCGTCATAGCTTGCGACTAGTATGGTAGAAGGTGAACTAGATGAACCTCCGTCTTTTTTCGTCTAGCATTTCCTATGTTCCTATGTAATTCAGCATGTTTTGTTTATTATAATGTCTAGCAGTTTCTGTTTAGAATAAAAACTGAAAAAGCTGGAAATACTCAGCAGGTCAGCCAGCATCTGTGGCGAGAGAAACAGAGTTAACGTTTCAGGCCGATAACCCTTCGTCAGAACAGTTTCTGTTTAGTTATATTGTTTTACAGAAGCTAAATGACAAACTTCAAAAGTTCAATCAGATGAAGTTTACATTAACTGAGTATTTAAAAAACAAAGGTTGTAAACAGAGGGGGTAATTTTAACTTTTATTGCCAAGCATAAAATGGACAGCCTATTTTACAGCTAGTCGAATTTTCTTTTCCATTGACTTCAAATGGAAAATAAAATGATGATTAAAGTAAAAATGACCTTGTATACATGTCCGTGTGTGTGAGAGAAAGATAAAAAGACAGATTACTGATTGCACAGCTGTTGTAGCTTTTGGTTTTTTTAAATTCATTTTCAGGATATGGGCTTCACTGGCCATGCCAGCATTTATTGCCCATCCCTAATTGCCCTAGAGAAGGTGGTGGTGGGCCACCTTCTTGAACCGCTGAAGTCTGTGAGGTGAAGGTCTTATTGTTTTTCCTAACGGTTTTGATTCAACTGAGTGGTTTGCTCGGCCATTTAAGAGGGCAGATTAAAAGTCAACCACATTGCTGTGGGTCTGGAGTCGCATATAGGCCAGACCAGGAAAGGATGGCAGATTTCCTTCCCTAAAGGACATTAGTGAACCAGGTGGCTTTTTACAACAATCATGGTCACCATTACTGACACTAGCTCTTTAATTCCAGATTTATTTAATTAACTGAATTTAAATTCCCCAGCTGTTGTGATGGGATTTGAACTCACGTCTCCTGATTATTAGTCCAGCAACATAACCACTATGCTACCATTTTTAGGATTACATAGGATAAATGGCACAGAAACAGGCTGAACCAGCCCATCCCGGTGTTTATGCTCCATTCGAGCCTCCTCCTGTCTTTCCTCATCTATTTCGATCAGCATATTCCCTTCTCCCTCATATGCTTGTCCAGCCTCCCCTTAAAGGCATCTATACTATTCGCTTCAACCAATCCCTGTGGTAGTGAGTTCCACATTCTTATCACTCTTTCGGTAAAGAAGTTTCTCCTGAATTCCCTATTTGATTTCTTGGTGACTATCTTATATTGATGGCCTCTAGTTTTGCTCTTCCCCACAAGTAGAAACATTCATGCTGTATCCACTCTATCAAAATCTTTCATAAATCTCTATTAGGTCACCCCTCAGCCTTCTTTTTTCAAGAGAAAAGAGACCCAGCCTATTTATCCTTTCCTGATATGTCTACCCTATCATTTCTAGTATCATCCTTGTAAATCTTCTCTAATTTCTGATCATTCCTGATATGTGTTCTATAAAAAGCACATTAAACTGAGAGAAAGATAACAAGGTAGATTTCCAATTTGCATATCAATTTGCTGCCATCAGGGTACCTGACCATGGTAAAGGATAACAAACTGAGAAGAACCTTGACAAGGTACAGACTTAGCGAACATAGCCTAGCGATCGAAAAAGGCAGACACAGGCAGACCAGGCTGCCAAGAGAAGACAGGATATGCTCTCACTGCAGTCAGGGAGTAGTTGAGACAGAGATGCACTTCCTCACAGCCTGTGGAAAATATCAGGGCATCAGAGAGAATTTCTATCAAAAATTCTCACAAATATGCCCTGAATTCAGAAATCTGACTGACAACCAAAAACTCCCATTCCTACTGGGGGAGGAGAGAAGCTGTGTAACACTGGCGGCACACTATGTTACAGCTTGCCATGAACAGAGGGACAACCAGTAAACTAAGACAAGAGTATATATAAACAAGGCAAAAATATATTTATAAACTCAGGGATATACCTGTTTATACACTGTATGAATGGAACCGCGTTTATGTGTTCAACCATAAATGTATTTTGATGCTTTGGCAACATAAGATGTACCTTATCATGCCAATAAAGCGATTTGTATTGTATTGTATTGATAGAGTGACAGCACTTGGATAAGTTGATAAGCTGATAAGTGCAGGCCAACATGGCTTCATTAAAGGGTAAGCCATGCCTAACTAATCTAGTTGAATTTTTGAGGAGGACACTAATTATGTAGATAAAGAAGTGTCTATTGTTACCTATATGGACTTCCAGAAGACATTCAATGAGACCCCACACAAGAGATTATTAGCAAAAATGTGAGTGCACGGAATTGGAGGCAGCCTTTTGACTTTGGTTGGGTGTTTGGAGACAGAGACTGGGGATGAAAGGTCTGTGCTCAAATTGGCAGGATGTGGCAAGTGGTGCTCCTTAGCGATTTGTTCTGGAAGCTTCAACATTTCACTATATTTATTACAAGGGACATTAAATAGTGCAGATGAGAGCAAGAAGTTGCAACGGGACATGGACAGATTAAGTGAGTGAGCAAAAATATGGCAAATGCAGTTCAATGTGGGGAAGTGTGAGGTCATCCACTTTGGACTCAAGATAGATAAATCAGTGTATTTTCTAAATGGTAAGAAACTAGGATGATAGAGCAAAGAGATTTGGGAGTCCATGTACACAAATCATTAAAAGCTAGTCGACAGGTACAAAAAGCAATCAAAAAGGCTAATGGAATATTGACTGTTATCTCAAGGGGGTGTAATGCAAAGGGGAAGAATGCTTTAGTTGTATAGAGCCTTGGCCAGACCCCATCTAGAGCACTGTGTTCAGCTTTGGGCACCTCAGGAAGGATATATTGGGCCGTCTATTCCGATGCCTACGTGTACACCCGTAGGGACATCGGAAATGCTGGTTTCAGGCATGCCAAGCGCATGCGCTGAAAACCGACATTTCCCATCTGTCAAGAATGGTCTTGACAGATCGGACGCCTGCCCTGGAGAAGGGCCTCTGCGGGTGGATAGATCCGCTTTCTGAAGAACATCCGCCCACAGAAAACCCTTAGAAATCTTATGCCTGGTAAAAGCAAAATTTTTTCGCTAATTTTTCATTTAAAAATACTTTTAAAAAGGTAAGTTTATTTTTAGCCCTGTAAAAAACTGTAATTATTTTTTTCAAAAAATTAAATTTTTGTTTAAAATATTTAATTTATTGTAATTTCAACTCATTTTAAAAATGTGATTTTTATTTATTTATTTATTTATTTTTCACTGTTTTTGGGTTGATCTCTCATAAATCGCAACTTCTACAAGAAGTAACTCAGGAAGTACTACTGGACGGCCAGCTGAGGGCGCTGTCCGCGGAGTTTAAATACTCGGGTGTCGGCCCAACTTGGCCAGAGACAATCTGGAAACAGGAAGCTAGTGACTACTAACTAGACCTCCATGTTTTGTTACAAGTTGATTAAAGCCTTGCTTTATGTTCAACCAAGTGCGTAGTGAGTCTTTATTACGTCAATTTAATCGACTTGTTATCATCTCCACGCTTTGGGTGATTCGGAAAAACCAGCTGCAACTCGAACTGCAGAAAGGAACTTGGGCAAGAAACTGATCCATCATGGAAAAACTCCTTAGACCCGCTCGTCTCGACCTGGACCCGCATGCACCTGCGGCAGCGAAGGTATGGAAGCATTGGTTTCGTACCTTTAGCAATTTTCTTGAAGAATGTGGGGCGGATGCCCATAATAAGTTCCGAATGCTTATTAACTACGTATCCCCTCATGTGTATGATTATATTGAGGACTATATAGACTACGACGCTGCTATCCAAATTTTACAGCAGCTATATGTCAAGTCCCCGAATGAAATCTTTGCTCGACACCTACTGGCCACAACTCGGCAGCAGCCTGGGGAATCACTCGATGAATTACTCCAGAAACTTCGCAGGCTCAGCAAAGATTGTAACCTAAAAAGCGGTTACAGCTGAACAGTATCAAAAGGAACTAATCCGCGATTCCTTTATCAATGGGATTGCGTCCCCTTTTATAGGTCAGCGCCTGCTGGAAAATAAAACCCTCAATTTACGGGCTGATTATGACCAGGCGTGTTCCCTGGACTTGGCCAAGAAGAATGCAGACACTTATCTCCAACCACGTGCACGGGTGGCGGCTATCACCTTTAATGAATCTTTCGCTGGGTCTCGGGCGGATGCCCCCGCTGATGATGACTCTACTCTGATGGGCGATGACCCTACCATAGAGGCCTTCACTGATGATGACCCTGCCCTAGCAGCATCCTGGCAATCAGGAAGAAAGTGTTTGTTTTGTGGAGGTATGTTCCATTACAGAAAATTTTGCCCGGCTCGTAATGTGACCTGCAATCATTGCAGCAAGAAAGGACACTTTTCCAAGGTATGCCAGTCACGGGCCTCTGCTAACAAGAAAGGCCGCTCCTCTAAAGTATACTGGTCGAGAGCTCCTGTTAGCTTCACAGCTGCTATCTATGGAGCTGCTCCTCCCCCAAGAACCACTGCTAAGGCTACAGCTGCCAAAGGAAAAATTGCCCCTCCTCCCATCACAGCTGTTTTTCCCCAAAGTTTATCCCATGCAGCCACGAAGGTTTCAGTAAATGGGCACACTCTAAGTGCGCTAATCGACTCCTGCAGCTCTGACAGCTTCATTAGTAAGCGGGCTGTCAGCAGGTTAAAACTGCGCATTTATCCCTCGGACAGGGAGATTGCAATGGCTCTGACGACTCTGACCACCAATTCTTCTGGCTTCTGTCTTGCCAACCTCATCCTCAATGGCCGCACTTATCTCTCCACCCGGCTCGGAGTACTCGAAAACTTATGCAGCGATGTGCTTCTGGGACAGGACTTCCAGAAGCAGCACAAAAGACTCACTTTTGAGTTTGGAGGGTCGAAGCCGGAGCTTACCAGTTCTAAGGTGCTGTTTTGTGTGCTCTCGGCGGCCTTACTCGGTGAGCCCTCCCTGTTTGCCAATCCCTCCCCCCGCTGTAAACCCATAGCCACCAAATCGCGGCACTTTAAACAAGACGACTGAGCATTTATCGAGGCAGAAATCTCTCACCTTTTAGCTGACGGTATTATCGAGCTGTATTCATCTCCCTGGCGGGCTCAAGTCGTCATTGTGAAAAACCCTTTAAAACAACATAAGAAACGTCTGTGTATTGATTATTCACAGACTATTAATCAATATACCGATCTGGATGCCTACCCGCTACCACGCATAGATGACACGGTCAACAACCTTGCCAAATACAAGGTATTTTCAGCCTTCGATTTAAAGAGCGCGTACCATCAGGTACCGCTGAAAGACTCTGACAAAAAGTATACGGCCGTTGAGGCCAATGGTCGGCTTTATCAGTTTCGTCGCCTTCCATTTGGGGTCACCAATGGGGTGGCCGTCTTCCAATGGGCAATGGATGGCCTAGTCCGGCAAGAGAACTTGATGGATACCTTTCCGTATTTAGACAATATCACTATTGCCAGCCATGATCAAAAGGAGCATGACGCCAATTTTCAGAGAGTTTTGACGTTCTCCGTTGTTGCCACTTAACGTTAAACGAATCCAAGTCGGTGAAATCAGTGCCATCAGTGAACATTCTTGGCTACTGGGTGGGCAACGGTGTTATTAAACCTGACCCAGAGCGATTTCGTCCACTTCAGGAGCTCCCTCCCCCTACAAATCTCGGCTCTCTTCGTCGGGCACTTGGCATGTTTGCTTATTACGCAAAGTGGATACCTCACTTCTCCGATAAAATACAGCCCCTGCTTCATGCAAAGTCTTTTCCATTGGAAGCAACGGCTATTTCTGCCTTCAACCTCCTCAAACGACAGCTGGAGAAAGCCACGCTTCGCTCCATTGACGTAAACCTTCCTTTTGTGGTCAAATGTGATGCATCGGAGGTGGCGATCTCGGCTACCTTGAATCAAGGTGGTTGACCCGTTGCATTCCTATCCAGAACCTTGCAGGGTAGCGAGCTCCATTACCCCCCCGTCGAGAAGGAGGCTACAGCCATCATTGAGGCTGTACGCCAATGGAGTCATTTTCTTGCTCGGCGTCATTTCATGCTCATAACTGACCAGCGTTCCGTGGCCTTCATGTTGGATAACCGGAAGTGCACGAAAATCAAAAATAATAAAATTCAACTCTGGAGGATGGAGCTGGCCGCCATTGGATATACTATCCGTTACTGACCCGGCAAACAGAATGTGGCCCCAGATACCTTCACATGGGCATTTTGCTCTTCAATGTCAACGTCGACTCTGGCTTATCTTCATATGGACTTATGCCATCCTGGCATTACCCGTATGTTGCACTTTGTGCGCTCCAAAAATCTACCATTCTCAATGGAGGACGTAAAGAAAACATGCTCCTCCTGTAGGATTTGTGGAGAATTGAAACCACAATTCTTCTGCCCATCAGATAGCTTACTCATACATGCAATGCAGCCTATGCAGATGCTCAGCATAGACTTTAAAGGGCCATTGCCTTCGTCGACACGGAACACCTACCTACTTACGATGGTAGACGAGTATTCATGCTTTCCCTTTGCCTTCCCCTGTCCTAACATGCTTACCTCTATGGTAATTCATTGCCTCGATCAGGTCTTTTCCCTTTGCGGGACGGCCAATTTTATCCACACGGATCGGGGTCCCTCCTTTATGTCGAGTGAACTTAAAGGTTATCTCTCCCAACAGGAAATCACCTCGAGTAAGACGACACCATATCAAAAGACTGTCTCTAAGTGCAATGGCATATGGTTAGGCTCAAACTTTACAGAAAAAAATGCCTCGCCTTTCTTTTCAGCAATATGTGCTGACTTCAACAGATGGAACAGCCTACCCATCTCACTGCTGGAGAGAATGAGCTCTGCTGCCACCCCCTACTCCGACAGAGGACTCAAAAGGAATGTTGCTAACTTCTTCTGGGTGGGAAATATCTGACTCACTCTTCCAAAATATTAGGTCTACGATGGGGTAGCTTGATGACAAACCAGTCCTGCTTGGAACAAGATCTACCGCCAAAAGCAAGATGGAGTCAAATATCAACCTACCAGCTCTACCACACACTTTGCCCTTCGCAAACCATGCCCCCCCACAAGAAAAGGCTAGCAAGTACCCAGAAACACAAAAATATACCTGGCTGTGACAACCTGGAGAGATGTCTATAGGCCTTCTCTCTGCTGTAGCACAGCCAGGACCTCCCAGAGCATCTCAACTGGTTCAAGGCACGGCAGAAGAAGGGCAGGTTAGGAAAGTTCCAGCAGTTAGTTGATGAATATCACATCATCTTACAAGAGCATCTCCACTACGAACAGGTCCAGGACCCTCCCGTGCTATGTAAAATCTAACGCAAACTGACTCTGGTAGAATTGGCCCTCTGCAATACAAAAATCACCCCACAGATACATCTCAGCACTCTACTCATTACTGTCTGTCTTTGTACCATTCAACACTGTAATATATTATCACATGGTTTATCACATGGTTCGTCATGTGGTTTAGTGTGAGTATGCTCAGTTCGCTCTGGCCTAGTAAAGCAAGCACGTGGACCAGCAACTCATCCTGTCTCTGTCCTTCATTTGTTCTACCCACATATATTACATTTTGGTGATGAGGATTGGATCCCAAAGCCATTTTTAGGAGCCATGGAAGGACCTTCGGTGGAAAAGTTTAAGGTGAATTTGTGACACCTAAACTGAATTTTTGTGCTGTTTTACTGTTAATGCTGGTGCAGAATTGTCTGTGCTTTGCCTTTGCATGTATGAATATACAACAACAGCGGTGTTGATTCTCACAGGTACACAGGTAGCGTGTTGAGTCACTGTTTGATGGGATCGGGACAATCATAAACGCACCTAAGGGATTCATTGGAAACCTTGGCATGTATGACCGAGCTCACGAACCATTCAGTTTTTACAGTGAGTGGTTTGAGATGTTTTTTAAGACCAATAACATTATTGAGACCAAAGGTGCAGATGAGAATGTTCAAGCTGAAAACAAAGTAATTAATAAATGTAAAAAAGCAATTTTTCTAATGGAGATCAGGCCAGATATCTACGGAACATTGACAAACCTACTTATGCCAGGGAAAGTGAAGGATGCATGTTTGAAGACACTCGAGAAACTCGAGGACCATTTCAACCCATGTCATTAGGAATAACAGAGAGCTATAAGTTTGGTACCAGAAACCAAAAACAAAGTGAAACCATCAGTGAGTATATTGTAGCTCTTAAATTCCGGTCTTTGCATTGTAACTTCGGCATATTTTTGGATCATGCGTTGCAAGATAAATTTGTGTGTGGACTGATGGATGAGCGCACACAGTCCATGTTACTGAACACTCCGAACCTAACGTTTGACATAGCATGAAAAATTGTCCTATCTATGGAGATGGCATCTAAGAATGTTAGGGAGCTCTGTCCAACTCAAGTGACTAGTGCAGCTGAGGTCTACAGTCACAAATCCACCGCCAAACCTAAAGCTGTGAGACTGGGTCAAAAGCATGTCGGTGAGAGCAGTTCAGTGAATTGTTATCGCTGCAATGAAAATCAGTCACCACAGTCCTGCCAGTACAGAAATGTGAAGTGTTTTCACTGCCAGAAGCAAAGCCATATTTCACCAGCTTACAGAGCTGGATCTAACACAGGAAGTAAGAACCATTCCAGTGGCAATGTAAAGCAGTGACAACAAAAGGAAGGAGTTCACAATATTGAAGTGAACACACCTGATGTTGGAGAACTAGGCATCTACAGTAGCTATGCCATTAACGGCAACACTAGCAGTCGTGAGAAAGACTTCCGTACAAAACTAATTATCAATGGGCAATATATTGATATGTGTATCAACACAGCTGTAAGATTCGCAAAATTGAACATTGTCCTATAAGGGTCTATTGGCAGAAGAGGCCTTAATTTTAAAGACTGTTTTAAAAGAAGCCCAGGAAAAAGGGGCATACAAAATGGCCGCCAGACCCCGTGACCAACTTATTGGGACATTTTAAAATGGTTCCTGCAGTTCTCAGACAGCTTTGTGGATTCAGCCCACAGTAAGTTCTGGAAGGCCGTTTCGGAGAAAACGAAACCAGACAGAACCACATACATATGGATCGGATGCAGATCCAGTCAGATAGGCCTGTAGATAAAGGCCATATATATGTTTACCCAGACAAAGGGAAACAGTTTTATATTCATAGGGGGAGCATCAAAGACCCATTAAAGACATCAAGAAGACAATCAAAACAATACAAGGCCATTCCAGACCAGAGATGGCTGTTACCGGCCATCCCAAAGTAGTTTAAAATATAATAACTACCCCGTTGTGATACCAGCCCGCCAAAAGTTAAACAAAGGCTAACCTTGATTTGGCGGGAGATAAAGGCCTCTTTTGAGAAGTATATCTGGGAGACCCGGGGTAGTGATCGAGGTTCGGAGAAAGAATCAGGTTCTGAGGAGGTTCGCAGGATCCGGGGCTTCAGCTGGGCTTCTACATCGGTACGAAGTTCAAGCGGAGATGACGGAGGATTGAGGTTCGAGATTGGAGGTTGATTCAGCATCTAGCCCCGAGGTAACTCTCGGGAGATCATCGACCAACCCCGGGACGCTGACAAGTATAGCTGAAACCTATATGAAAACAGTGAACCAACTGGGCTGTGTGGCGAAACCCATACGAAAATGGTAAAGCTGTTGGTCTCTCCCTGCACCGACTTCCAGGCCTGCTGACATCCAGCCTGTCCATGACCTTCACCTCGAGGAAGAAGAGAATGTGTCGCAGCCCGCAGTGCTGACCACGTGGAGACAGGACGCCTGAAAGGATCAAAACGCAGACCTTTTTCAAAACTCTATACTTTCCAACTGGATTGGTGAGCATGTTTCTGGCCCCTCACAATCTGATCTAGATAGGCTTAGGGGGTGGGCATTTAAGGGGTAATTTTAACAATGAGTTGTCCCTCGATGTTCCATGTGTTTCCCCATTTCATGGTGACTTTTGTAAAGTATAATATACCTGTATATATCTTAGCCAATACTGTATTATGATTTGTTTTTCCCTCCCATGTACCTTATTGGTTTGCAGTTTAATTTGTTCCTTTATGCAATAAAGTTTCATTTCGTTTTCATTAAACCTGGTCTATAGAGTATTCTCTGCATTGTAGTTCCTGCCTCAATGACCAGTGTCTAGAACCTAAGGGGCGAGTGGGTCGAACCACTCAAGGTTTTACTGTGCAAGAGAGAGAGGCCTCTAGAGAGAGAAACCTCTGTGATCTAAAACCCCTTACAAGTGGCAGCCTGCTCTATCATGAGTAAGGACACATATGAGGGTAAGTTTAAACAAGAA
Organism: Somniosus microcephalus; assembly: GCF_052327205.1. NCBI lineage: Eukaryota > Metazoa > Chordata > Chondrichthyes > Squaliformes > Somniosidae > Somniosus > Somniosus microcephalus. The sequence continues at coordinate 279,103,822 of NC_140987.1, forward strand.
CCACTTATAAAGAGTACCATTGAGTTAAAAAGCTACTCTGGAGAAATCCTAGAAACATGTGGACAAATGGAATGTACAGTTCAACACAATGGCCTGTCAGTAAAGCTGCCTATTATTGTAACGAGCTACAATAACAGGCCAACCCTCATGGGCAAAGATTGGTTGAGAAAGTTAAAATTAGACTGGAAAAACATCTTCAGTGTAGATGCTTCAAAGAAGCGACTCGATACAATGCTGAACAAGTATGAAAGCATGCTCACAGAGGGCATCACTGGGTATGATTTGCATATCCGCATCAAGTCCAACGCGAAGCCTGTCTATTGTAAGGCAAGGCCGGTCCCCTATGCATTGAAAGGTCAGGTGGAGGAAGAGCTAGCGAAGCTCAGAGAGAACGGAGTGTTAGTAAAAACTGACAGAAGTGAATGGGCTACCCCGATTGTGGTAGTGCCCAAAGCAGACAAAACTGTACGCTTGTGCAATGACTACAAAGTTACTATCAACCAAGCATTTGACGATGAGCAGTACCCATTACCTACATCACAAGATTTTTATGCAGCACTCTCTGGGTCAAAGGTTTTCTACAAGCTTGACCTGTTGCACACTTATGCTCAGCTGAATGTTGACAAAGAGAGTCAACAATATCTCACCATCAACACACACAAGGGACTGTACTCATACACCAAGCTGCCGTATCGTGTAAAGTCCTCCCCCAAAATCTTCCAGGCTACGATGGATAAGATTTTGCAAGGAATTCCAAACTGCTTATGCAATCAAGATGATGTGCTGATCGCAACAAGCAGCGAGGAAGAAAATCTAGAAGTGTTAGATTTTGTGCTTCAAAGGTTAAATTCCCACAATGTCAAATTAAAAAGGAGCAAATGTGCTTTTGTGCAGCTCGAGGTTGTGTACCTTGGTCCGAAAGTTGATGAAAAGGGCTTGCAACCAGTGAAGGAAAAGATTGATGCTGTCATCAATGCTCCAAAGCCACAGAATGTGTCTGAGCTAAGATCGTTCCTTGGAGTAGTCCAGTACTACGCATGTTTCTTACCTGAGTTAGCGACCATGTTAGCTCCATTGCACGAACTCCTCAAGGAGGATGTCCAGTGGAAGTGGACGAAAGCACAACAGGAAGCTTACGACACTTGTAAGTGAAGTCTCTCTAGCGACGCTCTACTTGTGCACTGTGACACAGAGTGTGAGCTTAAGTTAGCGTGTGATACTTCCAGTTATGGTGTGGGAGCTGTCATAAGCCATGTGATGGATGACGGCCAAGAGAAACCAACTGCTTTCGCATCACGAACCCTCACAAAGAGCGAAAGAAACTACACGTAAATTGAAAAGGAAGCACCCGCCATAGTGTTTGGAATCAAGAAATTCCAACAATTCCTGATCGGCAGAAAGTTTACCCTGATAACCGATCACAAACCGCTCCGAGCAATATTGGGGCCCAAATCTGCCATCCCTGCAAAGGCCGCATCAAGAATACAATGTTGGTCAGTGTTGTTGTCACAATATGACTACAGGATTGAATATCGCACTTCAAAGCAAAACACAATCGTAGATGCCTTGTCCTGGTTGCCACATGAAGACTCATGTTGGGAGTGAAGGTGTAATTTTCAGACTAGGTGCAGTTAACAGAGACTTTCCTGTGAATGCAACTGAGATTGCAAATGAGACTCAAAAGATTCAGTACTGAAAAAAAGTCTATGATAACACATTGAATGGATGGACTGATCAGTGTCTGGACACAGATTTGAACCAATTTCATAACCTTCATACTGAATTGTCCTGTGAGCAAGGCTGTATCAAGTGGGGAAACAGAGTGATGGTGCCTATTTCTTTGAGAGACAGAATTCTGGCTGAACTTCATACTGAACATCCAGGGATCGTCAGTATGAAATCAATTGCAAGAAGCTTTGTTTACTGGCCTGGATTGGACAGTGATCTTGAATCACTTCTCAGCAAATGCAGCATTGCCAAAATTGCAGAAACAAACCACATGAAACTCCATTACAACCCTGGTCACGGCCAAGTAGATGTTTTCGGAGAGTACATGTAGACTTCTGTGAGAAAGCAAATGATTATTTCCTGGTGCTTGTCACTCAAAGTGGATTGACGTGAAACACATGGGTTCAAATAGTACAACTGAACGTAGCATAGATGAGTTGAGGTCTATCTTCGCATGTCATGGCTTACCTGAAGAGCTTGTTTCTGACAATGGCCCTCAGTGCTGTTCTGTTCTATTCCAAGAGTTCATGAAATGGAACAGTATCCAACACACTATCGTTCCACCAAATCATCCAGCCTCAAACGGAGCAGCCGAAAGGTCAGTCAGAATAGTGAAAGAAGCTCGCAAAAAGCAAGTGTTGCAGGGTTGTTCGGGACTCAGCACGAAGCAACGTTTGGTAAATTTCTTGCTGAAGTACAGAACTACTCTGCACACCACAACTGGATATATCCCAGCAGAACTCTTGGTGAAGAGGAGATTGAGAACACGATTGAGTCTTGTTCAACCAAATTTGGCCTCAAGAGTTGAACAGAAAGAGTTGAGTCAGAAACGTTATTATGAAACTGTAATGTATACAACATTGAAGGGACTACCTTGTTTTGCGGATGTACATCCTTAGTTGTGAGCGTATATAACAGACGCATTATCGATTTGTATAGTCAGTGCTGAAGTTCCAGTTAACCAGTAAAGATCACTTGAAGTTACTCTCAGTCTCTGCTGCTTTATTATTTTATGTAGTTGTGGATAGCGGTACAAACACAACAAATTGGCGATGAGAATTATGAACCTACGTCTTTTTATTCTGGCATCGCATCCAGAGGACACTGAAATTTGGAAGAAAGGAGCGAGAAGGTAGAGAAAACGAAGCACGCTTGCTAAGTTAGGCAGGGGATACATAAGTCAAGTGAAAAGTGCACAGGGCTTGCATGACGCTAGCTAACTAGTAAAGAAAGAAAAACGGGTTTGGAAAAGAAAAATGGTGATGATTGGCACTATTGCAGCATTTGATAGCAGCATTGAAGACTGGGCAACTTACATTGAAAAAGTGGAGTTGTACTGTGAGGCTAACGGAGTGGAGGTAGAAAAGAAAGCCACTGTTTTGCAGAGTGTTATGGGCACAAAGACATATGGGCTGCTGCGTAGTTTATTAACCCCTGAAAAGCCAGCAAACTAAACATTCAAACAAATAGTGGACACACTCCAAGACCATTTAAGTCCCAAACCACTGCTCATAGCCGAAAAATTTAAATTCCATAAACGGAACCAGAGCAAAAATGAAAGCATTTCTGAATATTTGGCAAAGTTGCTCAAATTATCAGAACATTGCCAATTTGTCAGATGCATTGAGGGACAGATTTGTGTGTGGCATGCAAAGTGAAAGCACACAATAAAAGCTCCTGTCTGAAAAAGACCTCACATTGGAGAAGGCTCTGAGTATTGCAATATCAGTGGAAGCAGCAGCACGTGGCGCTTTAGAAATTCAACAAAGATCCCTGGAATATTCAACTAATAAAATGTCACTGAAACAAGAAAAGAAGTGCTATCGCTGTGGCAAAATGTCACATGACCACAATGAGTGTTGGTTTAAAGACAAAGACTGCAGACAATGTGGCAGACGAGGGCACATTTAAAGAGTCTGCAAAGCAAATAAGAAGCCGAAAACTGATACAATACAGAGTAACAAAAAGGTACATCAAGTGACTGAAAACAAGAAACGTTTCAAAGATAAATACAAGAAGGTACACTACGTGACTGGAGACAGTTCAGATAAAGAAAAAAGTGACACAGACTCAGAGGAAGAGGATCTGGCTTGTCTAAAACTACACAGTGTGAAAGAGACAGGGGATCACAGAATAATATGGATTACTCCAGAAGTGGCAGAAGTTAGGCTGAAAATGGAGTTGGACACAGGCTCAGCTTTAACAGTGATCTCTCTACATGACTACAAACGACTGCTTTCACACATACCGCTAAGGCCAACTAAAGTACTGTTAAAGGCATACACAGGACAAAGAGTGTGCCCCAAAGGTAAAATAAAAGTGACAGTGACATACAAAGAAAAAAAAATACCGCAATTGAACCTCTATGTAGTGGAAAATGGAGGACAACCATTGCTAGGACACGAATGGCTCAGGAAAATACAGTTGGATTGGCATACCATCCAAGCACTGTTTGTGTCAGCAAAGGAGGACAGCAACACCACTCCTGTGAGACTGTCACAAATACTCTCTGACTCTCAGGAAGTGTTCAAGAAGGGAATAGGAACACTTAAGGGCATGAAAGCAAAAATTATGATTGAGGAGAACGCAAATCCAAAGTTCCACAAGGCCAGACCAGCGCCTTATGCAATTTGCCCTTCAGTAGAAGCAGAGCTGGAGAATTTGGAGCAGTTAGGGGTCCGGTCCAAGGTGGATTGGAGTGAATGGGCCACACCTATAGTTCCAGTGATGAAGAAAACCTCCAGCACAAAACCAGGAAAGCCAAGAAAAGTGCGCATCTGCGGAGACTTTAAAGTGACTGTTAACCCAGTCCTCCACACAGTACAGTACCCATTGCCTCGCATTGAGGACATCTTTGCTTCCCTGTCAAGAGGGGAACACTTCACAAAGATTGATTTGGCCCAGGCCTATCTCCAAATGGAAATTGATGATGCATCAAAGAAGTACCTGACAATAAATACGCACAAAGGCCTTTACCAGTACAATCGGCTGGATTTCGGAATAGCATCAGCTCCTGCAATCTGGCAAAGGGCAATGGACCAAGTCCTGCAGGGGATCCCAGGTACTCAGTGTTATCTTGATGACATCGTCATTACTGGCAAGAATGACAACGACCACCTTTCCAACCTTGAACAGGTGCTCATCAGGTTACGGGAGTATGGGCTTCGAGCGAACCGAGACAAGTGTGAGTTTTTCAAAAAGGAAATCTCATACTGTGGACATGTGATTGACAGGAACGGTTTACACAAGTCTCCAGACAAGATTGAAGCTGTGATTAATGCACCAACACCTGAAAATGTGTCTCAGTTGAGATCATATCTTGGACTGGTGAACTACTATCACAAGTTCTTGCCCAACCTATCCACAGTGTCACATCCACTAAATGCACTGCTACAGACAGGGTCACAATGGAAGTGGAGTGACAGCTGTGAACAAGATTTTCAAGAGAGTAAAAGACTCATTACTTCAGAAGAGGTGCTAGCTCACTTTGACCCATCCTTACCTATTCGACTGGCATGTGATGCTTCACCCCATGGCATTGGTGCCGTGTTGTCACATAAGTTCCCAGACGGCTCAGAAATACCAATAGCCTTTGCTTCAAGATCATTGACTACAGCTGAATGCAATTATGCACAGATTGACCGAGAGGCCCTCAACCTTGTGTGGGGAGTCAAGAAATTCAACCGCTACTTGTATGGTCAACAGTTTACACTGTTAACTGACCACCAGCCTCTCGTTTCAAGCTTCAACCCAAGGAAGGGCGTTCCAGTGATGACGGCACAATGGCTGCAGCGATGGTCACTCTTCCTAGGGGCTCACCTGTATGACATTGAATACAAGGGGACCAAGCAACATGGCAACGCCGATGGTTTGTCACATTTACCATTGCCGACCTCAGAGAGAACTACAACAGTTGACTCAGCAGAGATATTTCACACAACAATAGTTGAGCAGCTACCAGTGACAAACCCCCTCATTGAAAGGGAAACACGCAATGACCCTACATTGTCAAAAGTTTATGACATCACTGTGAAGGGATGGCCAGCGTTTGGTGACTTATTGTTTCCAGCATTCTCAGCTAGGAGGGAGCTATCAGTGTGTCGTGGAACACTGATGTGTGGCTCACGAGTTGTGATTCCTCCCAAGCTTCGTAACCGAGTGCTAGATGAACTGCATGAAGGCCACTTAGGTACGGTAAAAATGAAAAGCCTTGCCCGTGGATACGTGTGGTGGCCGGGAATTGACAAACAGATCGAGGACATGACAAAGAGCTGCTCAGGATGTCAAAAGGTCCAGAACGCACCACCACAAGCCCCTCTCCATCCATGGGAATGGCCCTCATCACCATGGCAACGTGTGCACATCGAATTTGCTGGACCGTTCATGGACTCCATGTTCTTGATTGCAGTTGATGCACATTTCAAATGGCCCGAGGTCATTAAAATGAAATTAACCACATCTGAAAAGACTATTTCAGTTCTGAGGACCATGTTCGCTCGAAATGGCCTACCAGAATAAATCTGCACAGACAATGGATGACAATTTGTCTCTGACGAATTCAAATGTTTCATGAGGAAAAATGGAATCAAGCACTACACATCTGCCCCGTACCATCCAGTAACAAATGGCTTGGCAGAAAGATTCGTACAGACTTACAAGAAGGTCATCAAAGCAATGTACAGCGAGAATCTACCACTGCAACACAAGATAGACAATTTCTGTTGCGTCCATGTATAATAAGACACAGACTGCGGAGAACGGTACAACAGATGTTTACTCAACATGGCTCACACTGCAACTGATCTGTACAGATTACTACTCAGTGCTATATACAAGTTTGGTCACTGCCGGTACTGCAGTATACATGAGCTGTAAAAGATAGTTCCCCACTTAAAGGTATATACGTTACAATTCCTCCCCTTTTAGATTAACAGTGCCATAACACTCATTTAACAATTAAATATCAAACTAATTACAATTAACACTTTTAACATGCAACATTAGCTGAAAATAGTCGATTTATATATTCAGTCTTTGGGGAGGCTTCCTGATCCTTTCTGGATAGCGCCTTTCCCGAGTGTCTTGCTCTTGGTACGGAGGCGATTCTGGCCCCCTGTCGTCGGTTGGTTCATCAGCTTCCGATGCTACTGTTTCTGGGGTAGATGCGACCTGTGCGTCGGGTTCATCACCAGGTACGTATGGGCGAGGCATGGGGTTGACTTGCTGCTTTGACTCTAGGATCTGGTCAGCATGGCATCTCACGATGCTCTCCCCAACGTCCACTGTGTACATTAGTGGGCCCTGCCTGGTGCATATTGTTCCTGGCTGCCATTTTTCTGTTCGTTAGTCGCGGGCCAAGACTGGTTGCCCTACATTGAAGCTCCTTGTTGGCTTCTCATGGATGTGCTGGAATTGCTTACTCTCAACATCTCTTCGTATGTTTGGTCTGAGCTAATCCAGGTGAGATCTTAACCTTCGATTATAGAACATCATGGCTGGGGCCTGGTTGGTGACTGCATGTGTCGCATTCCTGTAGGCGAACAGGAAATTGTCCACCTTGTGCTGCAGTGGAATGTTGTCATTGTACATAGCCTTTATTGCCTTCTGAAAGGTTTGTACGAACCTCTCAGCCAATCCATTTGTGGCTGGATGATACGGGGCAGATGTGTAATGCCTTACCCCATTCTTTTTCAAGAACCTCCGGAACTCTTCGGACACAAACTGTGGTCCGTTGTCGGAGCAAATCTGTTTGGCAAGCCATTCCTGGCAAAAATGGTCCATAGGACTGCAATAGTTTTCTCAGTGGTGGTGGAGGACATTTTGATGACCTCAGGCCATTTCGAGTGCGCATCCACGGCTATTAAAAACATTGAGTCCATGAATGGACCAGCAAAATCAATATGCACCCATTGCCATGGAGACGAGGGCCACTCCCATGGGTGTAGAGGGGCCTGTGGTGGTGCATTTTGGACTTTCTGGCATCCTGAGCAGCTCTTGGTCACGTCCTCGATTTGTTTATCGATTCCCGGCCAGCACACATAAGCCCTGGCTAGGCTTTTCATTTTTACCCCTCCCAGATGACTCTCATGAAGCTCATTGAGCACTCTACCCCTTAACTTGGGTGGAATTACCACTCGGGATCCACACATCAAGGTCCCCCGGCACATTGACAGCTGTTCTCTTCTTGTCGAGAATGCTGGCAACAGTGAGTCACCATGTGCTGGCCATCCCTTCACCATCAAATCATATACCCAAGACAGTGTCAGGTCATTTCGGGTTTCCTTTTGATACAAGCGTTAGTTATCGGTAGGTATTTGATGCGCTATCAATTACTCATAAAAGACTGAGAGTTAAGAGAGTAACTAAAGGCTTTTATTAACAAAAGAATGAAGGTCTGCCTCGAGTGGTCGACCGGTCCAGAATACAAAGGGATGGGGAGCAGTCACCTTTATACTAGGACTTGTGGGAGGAGTCAGCCGAGGCATGTCCAGGCATGTACACAGTGGAATACAAACAGTGGTTTACCACATTCACCCCTTGTTTAAAATTGAGTCCGGCGGGGTGAAGTGTATTAAAAGTTAGTGTATTGGAGTCTCTCCGGAGGTCTTGTCTGCCGCTGTGATCGGCGTGGCGACGGCAGGGGTAGTGGAGCTTCCGGCATCGAGTCCTGCGTAGGCTGTGGCACAGGCGTGTCGTCCTCGTAGATGTCGAGCGGGTCGCGGGGCCCAGGTCTGCCGTCTGCTGGGGCTGGATATCGGGTCGTGGGGGGGGGTGGTAGTGAGTAGTGGGTTACTGCGGCCCCCGAGGGTGCAAGGTCTCTTATGGAGACTGTGTCCTCCCGCCCGTCCGGGTATGCAATATAAGCATACTTGGGGTTGGCGTGGAGGAGGTCGACCCTCTCGACCAGGGGGTCCGTTTTATGGGTCCTCACGTGTCTTCTCAGTAGGACCGGCCCTGGTGACGTCAGCCATGGCGGTAGCGATGTCCCCGATGTGGACTTCCTTGGGAAGACAAACATTTTCTCATGAGGGGTGGCGTTAGTGGCAGTGCAGAGCAGTGACCGAATAGAGTGGAGCGCATTGGGGAGCACATCCTGCCAGCGGGAGGTTGGAAGGCCCCTAGACTTTAAGGCTAGCAGGGCGGCCTTCCAAACTGTCGCATTTTCTCTTTCCACCTGTCCGTTCCCCCGGGGGTTGTAACTGGTGGTCCTGCTTGTGGCAATACCCCTAGTTAGCAGGTACTGATGGAGTTCGTCGCTCATAAACGATGAGCCCCGGTCGCTATGGATATAGCTGGGGAAACCGAACAGGGTGAAGAGGTCGTTCAGACATTTAATGACCGTGGCACTGGTCATGTCCGGGCAGGGGATGGCGAACGGGAAACGGGAGTACTCATCAATAATATTGAGGAAGTACACATTGCGGTCGGAGGAGGGGAGAGGCCCTTTAAAATCAACGCTCAGGCGCTCGAAGGGGTGAGTGGCTTTTATCAGGTGGGCCCTGTCTGGTCTATAAATGTGCGGTTTGCACTCAGCGCAGACTTGGCAGTTCCTGGTCATGGCCCTGACCTCCTCAATAGAGTAAGGCAGGTTGCGGGCCTTGATGAAGTGGAAGAACCTGGTGACCCCCGGGTGGCAGAGGTCATTGTGGAGGGCCCGCAGTCTATCGATCTGCGCGCTGGCGCAGGTGCCACGCGATAGCGCATCCGGGGGTTCATTGAGCTTCCCGGGCCGGTACAAGATCTCGTAATTGTAGGTGGAAAGTTCGATTCTCCACCTCAAGATCTTGTCATTTTTGATTTTGCCCCTCTGCTTGTTGTTAAACATGAAAGCAACTGAACGCTGGTCAGTGAGCAGGGTAAATCATTTTCCGGCCAGGTAGTGCCTCCAATGACGCACAGCCTCCACAATCGCCTGGGCCTCCTTCTCAACAGCGGAGTGTCTGGTCTCCGGGCCTTGGAGGGTTCGTGAAAAGAAGGCCACGGGTCTCCCCGCCTGATTGAGGGTAGCGGCCAGGGCAAAGTCGGACGCATCGCTTTCCACCTGGAAGGGGATGGATTCGTCCACTGCGTGCATGGTGGCTTTGGCAATGTCCTCCTTGATACGGTGGAAGGCTAAGCGGGCCTCTGCCATCAAGGGAAAAGAGGTGGACTTGATCAGCGGACGGGCCTTGTCCGCATAGTAGGGGACCCACTGGGCGTAATAGGAGAAAAACCCTAGGCACCTCTTCAGGGCCTTGAGGCAGTGGGGCAGTGGGAGTTCCATAAGGGGACGCATCCGGTCGGGGTCGGGGCCGATGACTCCGTGTTCCACAACACAGCCAAGGATGGCAAGGGGGTTTGTGCGGAATATGCACTTCTCCTTGTTATATGTCAGGTTCAGGAGTTGGGCGGTGCGGTGGAATTTTTCGAGGTTTGCGTCATGGTCCTGCAAGTCACGGCCGCAGATGGTCACATTGTCCAGATATGGGAAAGTGGCCTGCAACGCATTTTGATCTACCATCCGGTCCATCTCCCTTTGGAAGACGGAGACCCCGTTGGTGACGCCAAAGGGAGCCCTAAGGAAGTGATAGAGGCGGCTGTTTGCCTCAAAGGCAGTATACTGGCGGTCCTCAGGGCGGATAGGGAGCTGGTGGTACGCTGATTTCAGGTCAATGGTCGAGAAGACGCGGTACTGCGCGATCTGGTTGACCATATCAGCTATGCGGGGGAGTGGGTAGGCGTCCAGCAGGGTGTAGCGATTTATTGTCTGGCTGTAGTGGATGACCAGGCGCTGCTTCTCGCCGGTCTTAACGACCACAACCTGGGCTCGCCAGGGGCTGGTGCTGCCCTCAATAATCCCTTCCTTCAGGAGCCGCTCCACTTCGGTTTTAATGAAAACCCTGTCCCCGGCACTGTATCGCCTGCTCTTTGTGGCGATGGGCTTACAGTCGGGGGTGAGGTTAGCAAACAGTGGGGGGGGGTGACTCTGAGTGTGGAGAGGTTGCACCTGGTGCGCGGCGGGCAATTTGGAAGCTGCTGGCTGCGGACTGTGAGTGGGGGTAGGGGTCCACCGTACGCCATCGTAACACTTTTAAGGTGGCACTGAAAATCTAACCCCAGCAGGACGGCAGCGCAGAGGTCGGGCAGGACCAGAAGTTTAAAATGATCGTACACAGTCCCGTCTACTACGAGTGTCACCACGCAGTAGCCGCCGATGTCCGCCGACTGGGACTCGGAGGCCATAGAAATCCGCTGGTGCGCAGGCAGGACTGGGAGAGAGCAACGCCGCACCGTGTCGGGGTGGATGAAGCTCTCCGTGCTCCCAGAGTCAAAAAGGCAGATTGTATCGTGACCATTTACCTTAATGTCCATTGTGGAGCTGGCCAGCTGGTGCGGTCTCGCTTGGTCCAGTGTAACGGATGCCAGTGTAGGGGTCGGTGTGTCGCTGTGGGTATCAGATGATGCGGTGTTGGGGGCCTGCTGCGTTCCGGCTGTCGTCCAAAATGGCGGTGTCCATGATCCCCATGTGGCTGGAGGCGTCCAAAATGGCTGCTGTACCGGTGGTTCGCACATGGCCGGGGAGGCCCAAGATGGCGGCCCGCATGGCCCACACGCGGCGCTGCTGGGGTTCGGGGTGGCTTTGGCCCTGCAGACGCTAGCGTAGTGTCCCTTCTTCCCGCAGCCCGAGCAGATCGCGTTTTTCGCCGGGCAGCGCGCTCTGGGGTGTTTTGCCTGGCCACAGAAGTAGCATTTCTGGCCTTGGGGCACTGCTGTCTGGCCTTGGGACACTGCTGCGGTAGTTGGGCCATTGCTGGGGTGTGGCTGGGGTGGCACGGCGCTATGAGGCGGTCCTACCGTGTCCCAGGCTGTCATTCCCCGCGGCGTCCACGGTGCAGAGGAGTAGGCATCCATGCCCCGGTAGGCTGCATCCAATGATCGTGCGAGTTCAGAGGCCTTGTTGAGGTCGAGGTCACTCTGCTCCAAAAGTCGCTGTCGGGTGTAATTGGATCTGTGGCCCGCTACAAAAGCGTCCCGGATAAGTTCCTCTGTGTACACGGTGGCCTTTACATCCTTACAACCACAGGCCCGGCCAAGCACAGACAGTGCCTGAAGGTATTCCACGGTCGATTCCCCAGGTTGTTGTTTACGACTCCCCAGAAGGTGCCTGGCGTACACTTCGTTCACTGGGCGCGTGTACTGGTCCTTGAGGAGCTTGATAGCGTCCGCGTACGAGGTCGCGTCTTGGATGACCGAGTACACTCGGTGGTTCGCTTTGGAGGTCAGGACATCCAGTTTGTCCTCGTCCGATTTGATTGCTGCGGAGGCGGTCAGGAATTTTTCGAAACACTTAAGCCAGTGAGTAAACTTGGTGGATGAGTCCGCCTCCCGATGATCTAAGTCCAGGCATGCTGGTGTGAGGATCTTCTCCATTATAAAAATTTTGTTAATAAAATTGATGCGCTCTCAATTACTCATAAAAGACTGAGAGTTAAGAGAGTAACTAAAGGCTTTTATTAACAAAAGAATGAAGGTCTGCCTCGAGTGGTCGACCGGTCCAGAATACAAAGGGCTGGGGAGCAGTCACCTTTATACTAGGACTTGTGGGAGGAGTCAGCCGAGGTATGTCCAGGCATGTACACAGTGGAATACAAACAGTGGTTTACCACAGTATTCAACTATAGTCGAATGGAATATTTCGGCAGGATCCACTGCTGGTGCTTCCTCCGCAGTAGGCAGTGGCAGGCGTGATAGCCCATCAGCAATTCCATGCTGTTTCGTGCACTTATATTCAATCTCATAGTGGTGCGCCCCTAGAAAAAGTGACCATCTTTGTAGTCGTTGCGCAGTCATCACAGGAACGCCCTTCTTCGGATTAAAAATGGAGACAAGAGGCTGGTGATCAGTCAGCAAGGTGAATTTCTGCCCGTGCAGATAGTGATTGAACTTTTTCACTCCCCACACTAGGCTGAGGGCCTCCCTGTCAATCTGGGCATAGTTACGCTCGGCTGAGGTTAGTGATCGTGACGCAAAGGCTATTGGCCTCTCTGAGCCGTCTGAGAATTTGTGTTACAGCACCGCTCTAAAGCCGTAGGGTGATGCATCAAATGCCAACCGAATTGGTAATGCTGGGGTGTAATGGGCCAATACCTCTTTCGATGTGATTAGTGTTTTGCTCTTCTGGAAAGCTCATCTACATTCGTCACTCCACTTCCATGGCACCCCAGTTTGCAGTAGGGTGTTCAGTGGGTGTAGTATTGTAGACAAATTTGGCAAGAACTTATGGTAGTAGTTTACCAGCCCGAGGAACAATCTCAGTTGTGACACATTTTCCGGTGCTGGATCCTTGACTACTGCCTCAATCTTCTCTGGGGACTTATGTAACCCCTCTTTATCGATAATGTGGCCACAATACGAGATCTGTTTTCTAAAAAACTCGCATTTGGGGCGGTTAGCTCGGAGCCCATATTCCTGCAATCTAGTGAGCACCTGCTCCAGGTTGGCAAGGTGATCACTGTCATTTTCGCCCGTGACCATGATGTCGTCCAAATAACACTGGGTCCCTGGGATCCCTTGCAGGACTTGTTCCATTGCCCTCTGCCAAATAGCCGGAGCTGATGCTACCCCGAATACCAGCCGGTTGTATTGGTAGAGAACTTTATGGGTGTTGATTGTGATTTTTTTTTTTGATGCTTCTTCTACCTCCATTTGCAGATACGCCTGGGCCAGATCAATCTTGGTGAAGCGTTTCCCTCCAGATAGCGAGGTGAAAATATCTTCAATCCGCGGAAGTGGATATTGTATGGTGTGAAGGATCGGGTTCACTGTTACCTTAAAGTCCCCACAGATGCGAGCCTTCCTTGGTTCCCCAGGCGTGCTGCTCAACGACTTTTTCATCACTGGGACGATGGGAGTAGCCCACTCGCTCCAGTCTACCTTGGAAAGTACACCTGAATGTTCCAGACTCTCCAGCTCTGCTTCGACGGCTGGGCGGACCGCATAAGGTATCGGTCTGGCCTTCAAAAATTTTGGGCTTGCGTTTTCTTCAATTTTAATCGTCGCTGTCATGCCTTTTAGTGTTCCGAGTCCTTGCTGGAACACTTCTTTCGCGTCAGTTAGGATCTTTGACAGTCGCCCAGGTGTGACGTCGTCATCCTTTTTATCAGCCACAGTCAGTGCCTGTATGGAATGCCAATACAGTTGTATTTTCCAGATCCATTCACGTCCCAGTAATGGTGGTCTTCCATCTTGCAATACATACAGGTCTAGTTTTGGTGTTTCCTTACCATTATATATAACGGTCGCCCTTATTTTTCCTTTGGGGTAGACTTTTTGCCCCGTGTACGTCTTCAAAATAATTTTTGTGTCTCTCAAGGATATGTGTGAGAATAGCCGCTCGTAGTCCCGTCGGTTTATGACTGTTAGGGCTGATCCTGTGTCCAATTCCATCTTTACCTGGACTCCTGGTATCTTGAGAGTGACCCAAATGGTTCGGTGATCCTCCATTGTGATCACATTATGTAGTTTCAGACAACTCAGTTCCCTGCTTTCGGAGTCGTTATCACTCTTTTGTTCGTCTGAACTATTCTCCGTCATCTTATGTACCTTCTTGTACTTTTCTTTGATAGGTTTCTTATTGCTGGTTTTCTTTCCCGACCTGCAGACTCGTGCTATGTGTCCTACTTTTCCACACTGTCTGCACACTTTGTCTTTGAACCAGCAATCATTCTGGTCATGTGTTGCTCTGCCGCAGCGATAGCACTTCTCTGATCCATATGACATTTCGTTTGTGCCATATTCTTGCGGTCTCTGTTGTATCTCTGCATCGCCCCGTGCTGCTGCTTCATATGAAACCACAATGCTGAAAGCCTTTTCCAGCGTAAGGTCCTTTTCAGATAAAAGCCGTTTCTGGGTTCCTCCACTTTGAAGCCCACACACAAACTTGTCCCTTAAGGTATCTTCCAGTCCCGCTCCAAACTGGCAGTGTTTTGATAGTTTGCGCAGTTCTGTTAAATAATCAGCATTGCTTTCATCCTTATGCTGGTTCCGTTTGTGAAACTTGAATCTTTCTGCTATCAGCAGCGGTGTGGGGTTTAAATGTTCCTTTAGTATCGTTACTATGTCTTCAAAACTCTTTTCCATTGGCTTCATTGTGGTTACTAGATTTCGTAATAAACCATACGTCTTTGCACCCATTAAATTTAACAATACCGACGCTACTTGTCATCGGACACCTCATTTGCCTTGCAGTACACCTCTATTTGTTCGACATATGTAGTCCAATCTTCAACTTCATTGTCAAATGCGGTGATACGGCCGCTCTTCTGCATTTTGGGTGTGGTTTAAAATGGCGTCTCCCAATGGCTTAAAATGGTGTCTCCCGCTCTTTCCTTCCTCCCCCGCTGCTGCCAACGCCGCTCTCGGTGTTCCTCTTGGCAATGGCGGCGCCTCGTGGGTTTCTGCGCGTCTCTCTCTCCCTCTCTCCGACGCTGCTCGGCCCCTGAACACCGGCTGCTCCCTGTATGCTCTGCCCTCTCTCTCTCTCCCCCATCGACGCTGCTCGGCCCTTTGCTGTGCCGCTCGGTCGGGCTCTAGCCCACCGCTGTCCGGGAAGGGTCTGCGCACTACCTGTTGCCAGCCCGTTTCGCTGGACCACCTCGACTGGAAAGCCAAGCCTGGCTCTCGACAGTCTCCCCCGCAATTCTCTAGTCTCTGCTGGATGACTGGGCGGTTGCCCGTGGTCGATGCCCGAGTCTCTGGCCTTGACCTCCAATCCACTGATATCCAGGAACAAATCCCCGGGAGGTGATTCAGAGTTGCAGGTAGGTTCGAACTTGCCTCGTCGTCAATGTTGCGCCCATGTATAATAAGACACAGACTGCGGAGAACGGTACAACAGGTGTTTACTCAACGTGGCTCACACTGCAACTGATCTGTCCAGATTACTACTCAGGGCTATATACAGGTGTGGTCACTGCCGGTACTGCAGTATACATGAGCTGTAAAAGATAGTTCCCCACTTAAAGGTATATACATTACAATTTCCTCTTTGCTTATCGGAACGCAGTACACGCAGCCACTAATCAGACTCCAGTGATGATGTTTCTGAACAGGAACGTGAGATCTCGCATGAACCTTCTTAAACTGAATGTACGTCGTGATGTAGAGAACAAACAGTTCAAACATTTGAATGCTAAGCCAACAAGAAGCTTCAGTGTGGGACAGTCAGTTCTTGCTCGTGATTTCCGGACGGAAAAGTGGCAACCAGGGACAGTATCCACAAGAGAGGGACCACTGATGTATACTGTGGATGTGGCAGAGAACGTTTTGAGACGTCATGTGAACCAAATTCTGGATGTTCAGGTGGAAAACACCCCTATACCTCGCCCAGACTCACCTGACATGGAAACAGACACTCCTGATTCATCAGCATCAGCACCAGCCTCATCCACAGCTGAGAACTCTACCTGTGCTGATAGCTCACCTGATGCACCTGTAACTGTACAGTTTCATTCCCCAAAGCAAAAGAGTCTGGAGAGACATTACCCAGAGAGGCAGTGGAGGCCTCCCCAGAGACTTGACTTGTAAAAGGGCTGTTGACAAAATGAAATGTTATGTTGGAATTTGAATTTTGTTACTTTTAAGAAAACAAAAAGGTTACTGTAAAGACAGGCTCTGTATGTTAATTATAGAAATTTTGTGTTAATATACTATTAAACGAAAGGGGGAGAAAGTGTAATGTATACAACATTGAAGGGACTACCTTGTTTTGCGGATGTACATCCTTAGTTGCGAGCGTAAATAACAGACGCATTATCGATTTGTATAGTCGGTGTCGAAGTTCCAGTTACCCAGTAAAGATCACTTGAAGTTACTCTCAGTCTCTGCTGCTTTATTATTTTATGTAGTTGTGTATAGCGGTACAAACACAGCAGACACCAATCAGAAAGAACGTAGTTTCAAACAAAATGAGTGTGTTTGTGTTCTCAGTCCCCCTGGAAAGTCGAGTTCACACAAGTGGGATGTAGGATCCATAGTAGATGTTGGTGGAACCAAGAGATATTTGGTTGAGATTGGTGAACACAACCGAAGTATTCATGTAGATCAAATGGTCTCTGCTGGAGATGAACCAAGACGTGATCTTGAACCACTTGATCATGAACACATACATGAGATTGACTCAGTTCAGACTTCAGAAACTGAAGTACCAGGTTCAAACAAATCTGAGATAGAAACAGGATCATTCTTGTGTGCGGAACCAAAACAAAACAGCCTGAAAATTGGTTCAACACCAAAACCTTCTGTAAGCAGATCAGGAAGGCTCTGCAGACCTGTTATTAAACTGGATTTGTAGTTCATTTAAAAGAAAAAAAGGCAGTAGTTTTTGTTATGAGGTACATGTAATGCTGGGAAATGTGGGACCATAGTGTTGTTGTATTTGTACATTTGTTTTAAGGGGAAAGCAGTGCATTGTATTATCACATGGTTTGTCACATGGTTTAGTATGAGCATGCTCAGTTCGCTCTGGCCCAGTAAAGCAAGCACATGGACGAGCAACTAATCCTGTCTCTGTCCTTCATTTATTCTACCCACACATATTACAATCACGAAAATCTTATGTAGCTCCTGGGATCACCCTCTCTCTGGGGATGACTGGAAGCAGACACTGAGACTGACCCTCATGACCTTCACCCACAGCAAAATAAGATAGGATCGACTCAGAGCCTTCAATTGCATCTACTTCACCCTG
Source organism: Somniosus microcephalus (assembly GCF_052327205.1). Lineage (NCBI taxonomy): Eukaryota > Metazoa > Chordata > Chondrichthyes > Squaliformes > Somniosidae > Somniosus > Somniosus microcephalus. The sequence continues at coordinate 279,121,277 of NC_140987.1, forward strand.
CGCAACTTGGAAATCTTTGCCCAGCCTGCTGGATGGGTGCTGATAGAACGCCGGCCACAAGGGACATGCTTATGGTTTTGCCACTTGTTCCACCCCTTCTGCAAGGAGCTCTGTGAGGCCGCAGGAGCTATAAATCGACTAACCATCCACTCGGGGCATCCCCATGAATGGTCAGCCTGATTCTGGCAAGGGGGAGGAACCCAGGAAACACAGATCACCTTTGTAGCAGCAAGAAGCTACATTATCATGTTGTAGCACAACCCAACACCTCCATGTGGGACAGTTGCCAGTTAAACCAAGTAATGCAACATGCACAGACCTGGGAGGAGAAAAACCGAAAGAGGGGGCTCCTTCCTGAAGGCCACCTGCTCACCCAAAGCAAACCCTCACAATCAGACCGGCCCTATTACGCACTCACTGTTGAAGATGTGGCCCAGAGCTTCCTCCTGATTGCGCTCAGAAGCCTGCACAATCTGGGCGCAAAACATCATAAAAGATGATGGAAATTTGGGTATCAATGAGTTACGCTCACAACTGCAATACATCCAAATATCTGCAATCTTTTAAGTGCGTCCATTGAACCCTGTGCCCGAAGGAGTCCCCGCCCACAAATCTGGCCCTGCCTTTCCTCCAATTATGTTTGTTCGAGGGGCGGGGGGGTGGTGTAGGGTGTTCATTACATTGAGCCTAGATGCTCAGGCGCACAGGCACCTGTGGTCACCTGGACCCAGCGTAACTCAGCTGACCAGGAGGGAATTGAAGCCTCAGGCCATTGTTGCTGCTGAAGAAATCGTACATCTTTGAAAAAAAAAACTTGAAGGCTGGCTCATTTTCTGGCTATTCCTCTGCAGGGTGGGAAAAGTTAAAACATGCTTCAGACTCTGTACAGAGCGATTAAATTAGTTACTGTAAAAGTTTCCAGGACAGAGAGATAAATACGGCTTATATTGTGGTTTCCAACTGCACTCTGAAGGGGAAAATGTTTTTCAACACCTTTTATACTATCCCACCCTAGCACCTTGAGGCTCCAGTCACAAATCGATTACGCTCAATTATGCTGGCTGATTGCACTGATTCATGGGAGGTTTTAGGTTCGAGCTTATGCTAATTCGTTTGTGTTTAAACTTGGGCGCAATTTCACCTCAGCGAAATTGAGGTGGGGGGGAGGGCGGAAGGCTTCATTGCATTGCACCTTGCTTCTCAGGGGCACAGGCACCCATGGTCACGTGAAACCAGCGCAGCGTCAGGTACATTTTGGCTACAATTTCCTGATTGCTCCCCTGGAGGAAACTCCTGGCCGGAAACTCCAGTGTACTATTTATCCCCCACAGGGACTAGCTGATGCCTCAACCTGATGCAACACTTCATCCCCATCCTGTTACCACAAACCCCCAGCTCCTGATTCGAAATAATCCCAGCCTTGTCACCAAACACCCTCACCCTAATGTTTAGAACCATATACGACTCTCACTGCAAGTACCAACAAGTGTTATAAAGGCATATTTTAGCATCCGCTCTATCAATCCATCTCCTGAGACAGGTAAACTTCTTCTACAAAACAACATTTTTAAAAATACAATTTTTTTTACATTTCTGGACTCGGGAAGAGGGAAAATAGCCAGGCTTCACAGCTGACCACTGTGCAGCGACCCAGTGCTGGAAATATATGTGTGTTGATGTTGGGTGGGACAGGATTGGGTTTAGCTTTGAAGCCCCCAGGGGTAAATTGCCCATTGACACACATTGGTCCCGATTTTGATCTCTTCTACTGCCCCATTTTACAGTGGGAATAGGATGTGAGCGAGACCAAAGTCTCACACTAACGCGTTCCGCCGCCTTCCTGCCCAAAGTCCGTCCGCTGCTATCTTTCCCCTGGAAACAGGCGGGATCCTCATTAGGCTGTGCAAATCGGAGTCCTATGACCAACGTTCCCACTAAGCTGCGCGGCTGTGCAGCTGTCTGGAGGTCCCGCACAGGCCGGTCACCGGCTTTTCAATAGGAGATTTTGCGCATGCACGAAATTTCGAATGGGCCACGCAGCCCGTTAAAGGGACCGGGCACCCAAAAAAATAATTAGAGGGAACATTGCCTATGACATAGATAGGTTTTCCATGCCATTTTAGTTTGGAAACGCATGGGACATCTCTAAAACATGCCTACTAACCCTGAGCGCAAAGCGGCTAGAACCAGCTTCCCTAAAAGGGATCACTGAAGGCCGTATTGCGAGTTGGTGAGGATGTTTTGGGAACAGAATGAGCATTATTACTCTTCTTGTGCCTTGCTAAAAATCCTCGCCAACGTTAAATTTCTTGCCCGCCACCCCCGCTGCCACAACACCCTCTCACCCCCTCGCCCACCCCTCCCACCCCCAACACCTTGGGGGGAAAATTCGGTATCGCCGCATATGGGGCGTCATTACTGGCGGTGCGCAAAGTTTAGCGCCTGGCACTAATTATCGCCTCCGACAGCAAACTTGGCTATTATTGCCCCTGGAGGTGATTGGAGCGCTAAATCAGGCGCTACACAACTCTTTTAAGGCGCTAAGGCCGAGGAGTGAGGCGCTACCTCAGAGAGCGGGCGCAGCGCAGGTGCTGTCAGTTAGCGATTGAACACTGACACACTGGCGCTGGTCAGTTCTTAAAGGGGAGGGTCGATCTTGCTCTGCAGCCACACCCTGCTCACTGGAGCCTTGAATCTCGGCCTGGGCAGACCTGTGGCTAAATCTAGCAGGCAGACACTATGGAAAGGGCCAGGGAGTAAGCACAGTGTTTTTGCCAGTGGGCTTTGGAGGGTCTGGTTCGCGGGGTGGAGTGCAGAAGATCCATTCTGTACCTAGAGAGTGGCAGGAGGCCTTTGCCACGCGAGTACAGCAGAGTGTGGAGGGAGGTGACTCAAAGTGTTTCCTCAAGCAGCATGGTGCCTAGGACCCATGTGCAATGTAGGAAAAAGTTCAACGACCTCACTCAGGTCATCAGGGTGAGTGCCTTTTTTTCAAAACCTCTTCATCCCTCCATCTCAACCTCACTTTATGGCCAGAGGGTCTTGAAAGCCCCAATGCCCAACACTCATCCAACACCTATGGCCCTTTCATCATAAACACATGCACATTCCACACTTTGCATACAGTAAGGGCTATTCAACTATGGGAGGCACATCAGGCAAGACCATGTGTAGGGGGTGGCGTGTGCCCAGTCAGCTCTGCCCCTGACTGTCCCTGAGCGGTTCGAATCGCTCCCACACCCCTGGGTTCTAGACACCGGACTTAGGTACAGGCGGCGATACAGAAAATAGAGTAGACATGTGGTTTGGTGCAAGAAAACCGTAATTTTTATTAAAGGCAAAATAAAGTCACAACACTGAGAATTACTAGGATAATTACAGGCATATAAAAAATACACTTATTTGGGAATGGGGAACACACGGCACATCGAGGGAACAAAAACATTACAAATCCCCCCTACCCTTGTCCCACCCCCAATACCTAACTAGATTAAGCTACGAGGGGTCAGGGATTTATGCTCACCAATTCAAAACCTGTTGATTATATCGGTTGTGGTTTTTGGGGTTCGCTCTTGTTGTGCTTGGGGTCCATTGTCATCACGTGGTCACAGGGCGCGGCGATGGAGTCATTTGTGCGAAGTACCCTCCTTTTCCTCCGTTAACGTCTTCGTTGGGTACTTTGCAGAGATGGGTTTTCTTCTACTGGTGGAAGTTCGGTCGCAAACGGCTTTGCTGCGGTTGGGGCTTGGTTGGCGGTTTATATTGTCAATTGATCTTCCTACCCGTGCTTCGAACGCCAGCTTATAACTAGGCCAGGATGTTTAACCGCTCATCCCCAATGCGTCTTTTCCGCTACCCTTCTCTGCTTTTATCGGTTTTACCATTCATCTCATCTCGTCTGCCCTTCTCTGCATTTATCGGTTTTACCGTTTGTCTCATCTCATCTCGTCTCGTCTGTCCGTTTGTGGCCCCGTGTGTCCTGTGCGCTTTCGATTCGGGTCTCGTTCTCCTCCCGTGTTTGGCCTCCGGTGTAGTAATGGGCGTCCTTGGTGTCGAGCAGTGCGGGGAGGGAGAAGAGAGCCCGCAACGAGGAGAGAGGCAAGAGAGAGCGGAGAGACAAGAGGCAAGAGAGCTTGGCTACTGGTGGGCCTACAATTATACCCGGTTCTTCATCCCTTATCTGCGCGCCAAATCAGGTCAGTCCTTTGTCTAACTTTTGGCGCTCTTGTCCAAAGTGATTACGGTCATCCACTTTAACGGCTTTTGGGGCGGTTGTCTCCTGGTTTAATGGCTTCGGTACCCTGGCTGTTTGTTATTTATGAAATGTAATCATCTTTTTCCTGGCTTGGTAGCTACTGTGAGCTGTTACCGATTATGTATGCAGAAAATGAATGGCGTCAAGATTAGGCCCATTCTGACTTGATCTGTTCCAAGATGAAGAATGCATATTCTGTGTTTACCTAGCTGTCTGGCTTTACAAAGTCTTTCACAGATCCATGCATGTTACGTTGCATTTCAGGTTTTGAAAGGGCCTGCCTTTTTGCAGGGCCTTGCTTTTAAAATCCTGTACATTTTAGTAACGAGGTTTCAGAAGCCATTTTGGGTACCCTTTTTAATAACTTGTCCATACAGGGTCCCTTTATCCATAACTTTTGGGGAATGTGGGAATTTTGAGAACCCTACGCTCCCCCCTGTTGATACTAAACTCGCTTTAAGTATTATCCTGACAAGGTGAGCCAAATTCCCGACACTCCAGAGTCAATCTTCCACTGTAATTACCTATCTAAGATCCCATGACACATGCATTTCCCATTTTGTAAAAATGTAGTGTACATAAGCATACATAGACAGATTAAAGGTGTTTACACACATCCAAGCATGGAGGGGCCCAAAACCCCTGCACCACTTGGCACACATACATCTTTATTAAAAATAACAAATCGAAAAAGTCTTTATTAAACATAACAAAAAGAACACAAAAAAACAACAATCTTTAGCCATTAAACCAATGAGCGAATTTGGCTTGGACAAATAAAATTAGAGAGTTAAATGCGTGGCTCAAAGACTGGTGTGGGAGAAATGGGTTTTGCTTCCCGGGACACTGGCAACAGTACTGGGCAGGAAGGAGCTGTTCCATTGGGATGGGCTTCACTTGGCCAGTGCTGGGGCTAGAGTCCTGGTGGATCATATAACAAGGACTGTAGTGAGGGCTTTAAACTAACTAGTTGGGGGGAGGTTCCTAGAGAGCAAATAATAAAAATGACAACAGAGAAGGTCATAGATTAGGTAGCAGTGGGGAAATTAAAAGCCTCCGTGTCAGGAAGGGGCAGAAGGTATGGAGTAAAAGGTAAAGTAATAAAAAGGGCAAAAGCAGGAACTAAGTGTCACAAAACATATTTGAAAGTTCTCTATCTGAATGCACGTAGCATTCGTAACAAAATAGGCGAGTTAATGGCACAAATAACTACATATGGGTATGATCTTGTGGTCATTACAGAAACATGGCTGCAGGGTGACAATGCCTGGGAATTAAACATACCAGGTTATTTAACGATCAGGAAGGACAGGCAGGAAGGAAGGGGAGGTGGGGTGGCTATGTTAATAAAGGAAGGAATCTGTAATACAGAGAAATGATATTGGGTCAAAAGATCAGGATAATGAAACAGTTTGGGTGGAGGTAAGGAATAATAAGGGGAAAAAAACACTAGTGGGCGTAGTCTATAGGCCTCTGAACAGTTGCAACTCTGTTGGATGGAGTATCAATCAGGAAATAGTTGAGGCTTGTAATAAGGGAACATCTATAATTATGGGGAATTTTAACTATCATATTAATTGGACAAATCAAATTGGGCAGTGCTGCCTTGAGGATGAGTTCATTGAGTGTTTTAGGGATGGGTTTCTTGAGCAGTATGTAACTGAACCAACCAGGGGGCAAGCAACCTTAGATCTGGTCCTGTGTAACGAGACAGGATTAATTAAAAATGTCCTAGTAAAGGATCCCCTTGGAATGAGTGACCATAACATGGTTGAATTCCATATTCAATTAGAGGGTGAGAAGGTTGGATCTCAAACAAGTGTGCTAAGCTTGAATAAAGGAGACTATGAAGGTATGAGAGAGGAATTGAGTAGAGTGGATTGGGAAAATAGATTAAAGGGTAAGACGATACATGATCAGTGGTGTACATTTAAGGAGTTACTTTACAACTTCCAAAAAATATATATTCCACGGAGAAGAAAAGGGTGTAAAAGGAAAGACAGCCATCCATGTCTAAGTAAAGAAATTAAGGATAGTATTCGACTAACAACAAGGGCATATAAGGTAGCCAAATCTAGTGGTATGATAGAGGATTGGGAAAACTTTAAAAGACAGCAAAAAATAACAAAAAGATTGATTAAGAAAGGGAAGATAGATTATGAAAGTAAATTAGCAAAAAATATAAAAACAGATAGTAAGAGTTTTTATAGTTATATAAAAGAAAAAGGGTGGCTAAAGTAAATGTTGGTCCCTTAGAGGGTGAGACCGGGAAATTAATGATGGGAAATATGGAGATGGCAAAAACACTGAATGAATATTTTGTATCAGTCTTTACAGTAGAAGACACTAAGAATATCCCAACACTTGACAAACAGGGGGCTATAGGGGGAGAGAGCTAAACACGATCAAAATCACTAAGGAAGTGGTACTCGGTAAAATAATGGGACTCAAGGCAAATAAATCACCTGGACCTGATGGCTTACATCTTAGGGTCTTGAGGGAAGTGGCGGTAGGGATTGTGGATGCATTGGTAATAATTTTCCAAAACTCCCTGGGCTCAGCAAAGGTCCCGGCAGACTGGAAAACTGCTAATGTACCACCCTTATTTAAAAAGGGCAGTAGACAGAAGGCTGGAAACTATAGACCGGTTAGCCTAACATCTGTGGTAGGTAAAATTTTGGAGTCCATTATTAAGCAGACAGTAACAGGACATTTGGATAATCATAATTTAATAGGACAAAGTCAGCATGGTTTTATGAAGGGGAAGTCATGTTTGACAAATTTGCTGGAGTTCTTTGAGGAAGTAACATATAGGGTGGATAAAGGGGAACCAGTGGACGTAGTGTATTTAGACTTCCAAAAAGCATTTGACAAGGTGCCACACAAGAGATTATTGCTTAAGATAAAAAATCACGGGATTGGGGGTAATATTCTGGCATGGATAGAGGATTGGCTATCTAACAGAAGGCAGAGAGTTGGGATAAATGGTTCATTCTCAGACTGGCAATCAGTAACTAGTGGTGTTCCGCAGGGGTCAGTGCTGGGTCCCCAACTCTTTACAATCTATATTAACGATTTGGAGGAGGGGACCGAGTGTAACATATCAAAGTTTGCAGATGATACTAAGATGGGAGGGAAAGTAGTGAGTGAGGAGGATATAAAAAACCTGCAAGGGGACATAGACAGGCTAAGTAAGTGGGCAGAGATTTGGCAGATGGAATACAATACTGGAAAGTGTGAGGTTATGCACTTTGGCAGGAAAAATCGTAGAGCAAGTTATTATCTTAATGGCAAGAGACTGGAAAGTACTGAAGTACAAAGGGATCTGGGGGTCCTGGTGCACCAAACTCAAAAGGTTAGTGTGCAGGTGCAGCAAGTGATTAAGAAGGCCAATGGAATGTTGGCTTTCATTGCTAGGGGGATAGAATATAAAAATAGGGAGGTATTGCTTCAGTGTACAAGGTATTGTTGAGACCACACCTGGAATACTGCATACAGTATTGGTGTCCATACTTTAGAAAGACATACTTGCTCTCGAGTCAGTACAAAGAAGGTTCACTCGGTTAATCCTGGAGATGAGGGGATGGACATATGAGGAGAGGTTGAGTAGATTGGGACTCTACTCATTGGAGTTCAGAAGAATGAGAGGTGATCTTATTTAAACATATAAGATTGTGAAGGGGTTGGATCGGGTGGATGCGGGGAGGATGTTCCCAATGATGGGTGAAACTAGAACTAGGGGGCATAGTCTTAAAACAAGGGGCTGCTCTTACAAAACTGAGATGAGGAGGAACTACTTCACTCAGAGGGTGGTAGGTCCATGGAATATGCTGCCCCAAAAAGCTGTAGAAGCTACATCATTACATAAATTTAAAACAGAAATAGACAGTTTCCTAGAAGTAAAGGGAATTAAGGGTAACGGGGAGCGGGCAGGAATTTGGACATGAGTCTAGGTTCGGATTGGACATGGCCCTGTGGGTAGCGGAGCGGGCCCAGGGGCCGTGTAGCCTGATCCTGCTCCTATTTCATGTGTCTAATTCTGTTAGATTCAGGAGATGGTTCTGTGATAGCAGATTGGCGGTTAGGATCAGATCAGCCATGATCTTATTGAATGGCGGAGCAGGCTCGAGGGGCCGATTGGCCTACTCCTGCTCCTATTTCTTATGTTCTTATGTTCTTATTCAGAAACACAAAGAAAAAAAATTCAAACAGGTATTTCTCCCTCCAACTTAACATAATGTTCCTTCCAGGTCCTTTGGTTTCGGAATTCTAGCATTTGGCCCTTTCCCTTGCACTGAGTGCACACTAGGTACAATACTATTCCCAGCTGGCAAACCACGAGGATGTGGGAAGCCAGTCTAATCCACGAAGGGACGCCTATGTTTTCAAAAATGTCCCACCAGGGTAGAACTACAATGTCCAGTATCTTGGTCCCTATCTCTACTGTCTTCTGCTCCAGAGAGTAGACATGTTTCTGTGAGACGATTACTGCTTTGAGTATTTTGGTAAGATGTTCTGGGAGAGGGGGAATTTCATAGCCGAAATGCGCTACGTACTTTTGTAGATTGGTGAAATTCTCTTTTACAGCGAGGTGAACAATGGAGGGTACAGGAATGGGGACAATTCATTCCTGGGCCACTTGAACTTCTGCCTCAGGTTTAAAGCAGAAACTGCTGTCACCTACCGGACACCAGCTATGCTGCCCATGCTGGTTTGGGGTGCACCTGTGGTGACTTAATATGTCCCACCTCCTATATATGCTACCTGTGGGGGAACATGGGCTTGTGCCATTACCTCCATGGTACAATTATTAGGTTTTGTGCCAGCAGCTCTAAACCCGCACTGTGGTTTTGAACAGGCATTCAAGTGCTGGGGACAATGTAATATGTGTGCTCCCCGGCTCCGGCACCCCGAGAGGTCAGTACCTGTCATAGCATGCTCTCACTTTATGATGTAAGGTGGGAGCGCTGTGAAATGGATGTGTGCACCCCCTTGAATGACTCCAATGTTCTCTACCCTGTATACCAGTGTGGGTCGGGCTGTCCCACCCATGACCGGCATCTTTACTACTATACCCATGATCGTATGGTTTAAACGTCCACAATCTACTGGGACTGGGTAGGCCTCAGAAGCTAGCCGGAGTTGGCACGGGCTTAATGCATTATCAAATGGATGGAGGGCTGCAAGGTGCTTGTTGCTGATCCAGGAGGGGACTAAACCCTGTTTTAAATCCTCCAGATTACTGCGGCCCTCGCCCAGCAACCACGCCCCGTACAGCATGCACACCTCGTTCTGTGCAGCCTGATCTGAAACATTTCTGTCCTCTCTTATAAGGGCATTTACAGTCTTTGCGTGCTTCTCCAGCTCAGCTATGATTTCTTTTAAATGGACCATCATGGCCTGGTCCTCATGTAACTCTGAGCCCACTAGCTTGTTTTCATCCATTAGGATTTTCTTTAATTGTGTTTTTAAACCGTTTACCTGTGTCTGCAATTCTATGTCATCCAAACTGTTGTTGACAGAGGACCCAGTGTTAAAAACAGTAAAAATATCATTCTAGGCTCCCCTTCTTTGCCTCCCCGTATTACCAAAAAACTCATGGTGTGTGGTGTACAGTTTGGTTTTGTCTACGTTGGCAAAAGCGAACTCGTAGAATTTCCTAAACATCTCTTTTAACAGGGCCTGGTATAGCTGTTCTGTCTCTTTGGGGCACCACTCCGCTAAGTGTACCTCAGTGAGGTTTAAAATCACGGAGGCTACAGCGTAGTGTACCCCCTGGTATAGCACCTGATCCTTCGGCACTAGTACCAGCACATTCCCTGGTCCGTTGGTGGTGGTGGGGCACCCCTCTCTGTGTGTCCTTGCTGCCTGGGTCATGGGCAGGGGCTTTCAGGGGCAGGTTACAAGTTCAGTGGCATTCACTGTGTGATGAAATATTTCCATTCATCACTGCCTGTGACTGAGATCGGTTTCAGTGTCATTTCCCTTCCCCCAGACCTCATTGTATTGTGTACTGGAATGTGCTGTATTGTATACTGGAATGTGCTGGAATGTGCTGTGTGTAGGGCTCCGCCCATACCTGGCCCCGTTTGTAAGCTAGCTTCAGTCTAGCCCCAATCTCCAGAAGGACGACATCTCTCTCGCTTACGTGTTTCGTTCTAAGTTAATAAAAGTCTTGTTTTGTTCTGCTACCTTCGAGTCTCGGAATTATTGAGGCACATCAATTTTATTAACTTAATTTTTCAACACTATGGATCAACTCCTGAAACCCGAACGTTTGGATTTGGATCAACATGCTCCGGACGCATCAGCACGCTTCGGACACTGGTTTGAGTGTATGGAATTCTTCCTGGACAATTCCGCAGCCGTCAAAGACGCTACGGACGCTGCAAGGATGAGACTCGGAATTCTGCGGAATTGGGTAAGCCACCGGGTTTACCCCCTCATCCAAGACGCCGAGATGTACCTGGCCGCCTGCGACATCTTAAAGGCGCATTACCAGCAGCCTACGAATGAGGTGTATGCTAGGCACCTGCTCGCCACCCGCGCACAGCGACCTGGGGAATCGGTGGAGGAGTTCCTAAGCACCCTGAAAATGCTTGGCAAAGACTGCAAGTGCCGAGATGTAAAAGCCGCGGTGTACACTGACGAGCTTGTTCGCGATGCCTTCATCACAGGCCTCAGCTCCACTTACATCCGGCAAAGACTGCTGGAAAAAACGGGGTTGGACCTGAAACAGGCTGCGGACACCGCGCGATCCCTGGATGTGGCCCAGAGAAACTCGGACGCCTACTCTTCAGCCCGCGCCGTCCACGCCGCCACGTGTGCACCGAGGGCGCCGCCATCTTGGAAGGCATCTTCCCCGCCCGACAGCCCGACACCGGCTGGGCCCCGCTCTCCCCCCAGAAGCCCTACGACAGCCGCGACGCGTCAGGGACCCAACTGCTACTTCTGCGGGCAGCCAAAGCACACCAGAAACCTGTGCCCGGCAAAAGGCACCACCTGCTTTAAGTGCGGTAAGAAGGGGCACTTCGGGAAGGTGTGCAGAGGGAACCCCGCCGGAAAACCCGCCACCGCCGCGTGTGCGCCGTGGGAGCGGCCATCTTGGACGCCATTTGCCCGACCTCGTGGGGTCCGCCATCTTGTGAGCAGACAGCGTGGACGCCATCTTGTATCGATCAGGGCCCTACAGTGGCATCGGTCACAGTGGACCAGACCAGGCCGCACCCGCTATCCAGATCAATGGTGGACATCGAGGTAAACGGGTGCCGGGTTAAATGCTTAATTGACAGTGGAAGCACGGAGAGCTTTATCCACCCAGAACTGGCACAACAACTCTCCCTAAAGGTGGTCCCTACTCAGGGTACCATCTCTATGGCTGACAAAACCCAGACATCAACCATTCTGGGTTACTGCACGGTACAATTGTGCGTTAACGGAACTGTATATGATAATTTTAAAGTATTAATCATGAAGAACCTATGTGCGAGCGTGATCTTGGGCCTGGATTTCCAGTGCAACCACCAAAGCATCACGCTCAAGTACGGTGGGTCCCAGCCGCCCCTCACAGTGTGCGGTCTGGCTACCCTGAAGGTAAAGCCGCCTTCGCTATTCGCGAACCTTACCCCTAACTGCCGGCCAATAGCGACCAAAAGCAGGAGGTACAGCTGGGAGGACAGGCGGTTTATCGCGACCGAGGTAGACAGGCTCCTGAAAGAGCGCATTATTGAACGCAGCAACAGCCCGTGGCGCGCCCAAGTGGTAGTGGTAAGGGGTAGCGAGAAGAAACGGATGGTGATCGACTATAGTCAAACGATCAACAGGTACACCCTACTAGACGCCTACCCGCTACCCCGCATATCAGAAATGGTGAACCAAATCGCCCAATACCGGGTGTTCTCCACCATCGACCTCAAGTCAGCATACCACCAGCTCCCTATCAGACCAGAGGACCGCCCGTACACCGCCTTCGAGGCGAACGGACGCCTCTACCAATTCCTCAGATTCCCCTTTGGGGTGACGAATGGGGTCTCGGTCTTCCAGAGGGAGATGGACCACATGGTCGATGACCACCACTTGCAGGCAACCTTCCCCTACCTCGACAACGTCACCATCTGCGGTCACAACCAGCAGGATCACGACTCGAACCTCGAGAGGTTCCTGAAAACTGCACAAAAACTCAACCTCACCTACAACGAGGACAAGTGCGTTTTCAACACCACGCGCCTCTGCATACTAGGCAGCGTGGTGGAGAATGGGGAAATCGGACCAGACCCCGACCGATTGCGCCCCCTACGGGAGCTGCCCCTGCCCAACACTCCCAAAGCCCTGAAAAGATGCCTGGGGTTATTTTCTTATTATTCCCAATGGGTCCCCAACTACTCCGACAAAGCCCGCCCCCTCTTGAAAGCATCCTCTTTCCCGCTCTCTGCTGAGGCCCACGCCGCCTTCAAAAGCATTAAGCAGGATATTGAGCGGGCCACGCTACAGGCAGTGGACGAGAACACTCCATTTCAAGTGGAAAGTGATGCGTCTGACTTCGCCTTGGCGGCCACCCTCAACCAGGTGGGGCGGCCCATAGCTTTCTTCTCGAGGACCCTCCAAGGGCCTGAGATCAGACACTCCTCCGTGGAAAAGGAGGCCCAAGCCATCGTGGAGGCAGTGCGCCACTGGCGCCACTACCTGGCCGGCAAACGCTTCACCCTACTTACCGACCAGCGGTCGGTAGCGTTTATGTTCAATAATAAACAGAGGGGGAAGATTAAAAATGACAAGATTCTTAGGTGGCGGATCGAGCTCTCCACCTTCGAGTACGATATCATTTACCGGCCAGGGGCCCTTAACGAATCCCCTGACGCCCTCTCATGAGGGATGTGTGCCAGCGCCACCGGGGATCGGCTACAGACCCTCCACAACGACCTCTGCCACCCAGGTGTCACGCGGCTGTTCCACTTCATAAAGTCCCGTAACTTACCCTACTCGATTGAGGAAGTTCGGTCCCTGACCAGGAACTGCCGCACTTGCGCTGAGTGCAAGCCTCGGTTCTACCGCCCAGATAGAGCCCACTTAATCAAAGCTACACGGCCCTTTGAGCGGCTCAGCTTAGATTTCAAGTGCCCCCTCCCGTCCGTCGACCGCAATGTTTACTTCCTGAACATTGTGGACGAATACTCCCAGTTCCCATTCGCCTTCCCCTGCCCAGACATGACCAGCGCCACGGTCATTAAATGCCTCAACAGCCTGTTCTGCCTGTTCGGTATACCGAGCTACATCCATACGGATAGGGGGGCGTCCTTCATGAGTGAAGAGCTACGCCAGTACATGCTGTCCAGGGGGATCGCCACGAGCCGTACCACCAGCTACAACCCCCGGGGTAACGGCCAAGTGGAGCGAGAGAATGGGACAGTATGGAAAGCAGTCACTCTAGCTCTAAGGACCAAGGGCCTCCCTATCTCCCGCTGGCAGGAAGTCCTCTCGGATGTGCTCCATTCGATACGGTCGCTATTGTGTACGGCCACTAATACCACGCCTCATGAACGAATGTTTGTCTTTCCCCGGAAATCCACCTCAGGCGTATCCATGCCGTCATGGCTCTCCACCCCAGGTCTGGTACTCGTGCGAAGGCATGTGAGGGGCCACAAGACGGACCCTCTCGCGGAGCCAGTACACCTACTCCACACCAACCCCCAATACGCATATGTCCGGCACGCCGACGGAAGGGAGGACACTGTGTCCATAAAAGACGTCGCCCCAGCCGGATTCGACAACAACCACGGCAATAGCGGCAACGACGATCACAGCAACTCTTACCCACCCACTACTCTTTCATCACCCCCGGAAGAACACCGACCAACGGCACCCCCACCAACTACCCCTTCAACAACCCTGGCGGCACCCCCGGCAGAGACCCAGGAGGCTACCGGGGACACCCAGCCGACACCCGCGGCACCGCAACAGCCACGTCGGTCGCAGAGGACTATCAAACCCCCGAACAGACTAAATCTATAGAAGGGGTGAATGTGATGAAATATTTCCATTCATCACTGCCTGTGACTGAGATCGGTTTCAGTGTCATTTCCCTTCCCCCAGACCTCATTGTATTGTGTACTGGAATGTGCTGTATTGTATACTGGAATGTGCTGGAATGTGCTGTGTGTAGGGCTCCGCCCATACCTGGCCCCGTTTGTAAGCTAGCTTCAGTCTAGCCCCAATCTCCAGAAGGACGACATCTCTCTCGCTTACGTGTTTCATTCTAAGTTAATAAAAGCCTTGTTTTGTTCTGCTACCTTCGAGTCTCGGAATTATTGAGGCACATCACACTGGGATCGGGGAGTATGGGACCGCGCATGCCTTCAGGCTGGTATCCCACTTAACCCCCTCCCCGGCGTCTTGCCATTGCCGGTGCAAAATGATGGATATGCCTGTGGGGCAGACCTTCTCTGACCCTCACATACAGACATAAATCCCCTGATCCAGTTCCCACCACTTGTCCCAGCATCCAATCAATCCCCCGTGAGTCCCTGTAATCGTCCGATGGGTATTGTTCCCCAACCGTTCCCACCTGACTGCAGGGTTTGCAGGGTTTCCCATATCCTTGCTCAGTTTTCTGAGCCACCACCACCTATCCAAAGGAATCTGTCTCTTGCATGTTAAGCATACACGCTTCCCTACGGTGACACTGACTCTTGTGGCAATGACCTGTACCCTGGGGCACAGGAGGGAGGCCTCCCCATACGTGAACCCGGTCTGGCTGGAGTACTGCATCGAATTGGACCCCAGCCACCCTGGCCACCTTCCCTCGTGGAAGTAAATGGCGAGCTCCTCCACACCCCGTTCGCCATCTCCATCGGTAACGATTGGTGCTCTCTCTCCTGAACACCCATAGATGTGGGATTCCTCCACATCACCTCACTTTCCAATGCTCATTCCTATCAGGGTGAGTAGGAGTATGCCCCCCTTCATCCTGAAATCCTCTCCTGCAAAGACGCACAAGAGCATACAGTCAGGTCCCGAGGAGATTCTCCGGCTTGGGTGAAGCATAGTCGAGTCTTGCGACCTCAACTTAATATAAACACTCCCGAGAGCCCCGAGACTGGAGAGGCAGCGGACCTGCGAGGGAGCACCAGAGGCGGCGGAGCTACTTAAAGAACAGCCCGAGGCAGCGAGGCCCAGAGCCCCGAGACCGGAGAGGCAGCGGACATGTGAGGGAGCACCAGAGGCGGCGGAGCTACTTAAAGAGCGGCCCGAGGCAGCGAGGCCCAGAGCCCCGAGACCGGAGAGGCAGCGGACCTGCGAGGGAGCACCAGAGGTGGCGGAGCAACTTAAAGGGCAGCCCGAGGCAGCGAGGCCCAGAGCCCCGAGACCGGAGAGGCAGCTGTTACCGATTATGTATGCAGAAAGTTAATGGCCTCAAGATTAGGCCCATCCTGACTTGATCTGCTCCAAGATGATGAATGCATATTCTGTGTTTACCTAGCTGTCTGGCTTTACAAAGTCTTTCACAGATCCATGCATGTTAGGTTTTGTTTCAGGTTTTGAAAGGGCCTCCCTTTTTGCAGGGCCTTGCTTTTAAAATCCTGTACGTTTTGGTCATGAGGTTTCAGAAGCCATTTTGGGTACCCTTTTTAATAACTTGTCCATACAGGGTCCCTTTATCCATAACTTGTGGGGAATGTGGGAATTTTGAGAACCCTACACATGGCTGTATATTTACTCAGACGCCGTCCTTTTTCTTGCAGGCCAAGCTGTCTCATAATAGGAGACAGCAGCAACGGACCAGTGGAGGGTGGCCTCAGCTTCAACCCCTTATCGAGCTTGAGGAGCGCATCCACAGGATTGTGGCAAGCTGGGTGATTGGTCCCGTCGCCACTGGAGACACCGACCCCATTCTGGACAGCAATGGTAAGGTCATCACCTTTTTGTCCTCTCTCCTTCCACTTGTTCCTCACAACAGCAGACTTTGACACATTTAATCCAAATCACTAAATCACTGCACTCATGCCTCCCTTGCTGCTACCCTGTCCACACGCTAAAGCCACTCTTGCACCTCCCTGCTTTCAGATGGTGATTCACCAGCTGAGGAGACGGGCCCTCAAGCTGCCAGTGAGAGTGAAGCTGAAGGTGAGGAGGAAGAGAAAGCCGGACCATCAGCACCACCCTCTACTGAGGCAGCCCATGCCCATACTGTGGACACGCGTTCCCTGGAGGGGAGCAGGGGGGAATGGTCGGATGAGGGTGACGCTCCAGGACCCAGCGAGCTGCAGCAAAGTGATGGGGGTAGGGAAGCTCGGGGGCCTTCTCCCCGGAGGGAGAGTATGGCCTCGAGTCCTGCTGCACTGGACGCAGACGAGGAGCTGGTCCTCGCTGAAATGAGCGCCCAGGCGGAGCAAAGGCACACTGAGCTCATGGCTGCAGTGGCAAGGTTGCCCGAATCCATTGAATCACTGGCAAGGAGTGTGGAGCACTTCACTGTAGCACAGGTGGCTGCCACGCAAATGATAAGTGCTGCAATGCAGTCAGTGGCTGGTCTCATGCAGACGCAGATTGAGGCCACGCAAGCACTGAATGCTGCCACCCTCGCTGGATTGGGCAGATTTCCCCAGGGCTCCCACCGCGCCGCAGCAGGCCTGCAATCTGTGCTCCATCAGATTGCTCCGGATGCTGAAGTGCTGCCCTGTCGGAGTGCCAGTGTGTCGGTCGAGCAGGGAGTTGCTGTCCTCTCTCAAGATGACAGCATTTCTGCTGCCACCACTGGCACTTCTCCACTGCAGTTGCCACCACCTGTAGGACAGACTGCTGCCGCCCATGCAGAGTTGGTGCATTCAGCAGCCGGTCCCTCCAGGCCCAGAGCTGGTCCAGGCCGTCCCTCAAGGTTCTCAGCTTCTGACACTTCCCCCAGCCTTGCTCCAGCCACTGGGGTCCCATTACAGAGGAGCTGCAGGATGGGAAGGAGGGAGTTTCGCAAGGGAAGCAGATCACCCTCGAAGGGCAAAAGTAGGAGGTGTGACAAAATGTTTTTCATTGTTTTATTGAAGGCCGAGGTTCGTGGTCAAATTTGTGTAACTGTTTTGGACATTGTCTCCAGATTGTGAGAGTCAGTTATGTGAATGACTGCTTCTTTTTGTGTTTCTTTCTATTACTTTGTCATGTGGAAATGAGACACACAGAGTTTGTGAAATAAAGAAGTGTCTGTATTCAAAATGTACATGTTTGGTCTTTGCACTCATTGTTGCCTTGACCGGCTTAGGGGTTGCGGGATGGTTTCATTCAGGTTGCTTGAATGGCAGAAGCCATTCCCTCAGAGGGAGCCTAGAAGCAACTTGCTATGAGCCTTTGACGGACAGCCCTTCCACTTTGTGCCTCCCTCCCGCCTTGGTGCTGTTGATGATCATCCTCCTCATCTTCCTCCTCGTCCTCCTCCTCCTCCTCTGGTGGTGCTCCAATGTCTGGTGCCATTGTCTGGGCCCTGAATGGCAATAGATTGGGAGAAGGGGAAGTGCAATGATACCTGGGTGTCCTTGTGCACCAGTCGCTGAAGGTAAGCATGCAGGTGCAGCAGGCATTTAAGTAAGCAAATAGTATGTTGGCCTTCGTAGCGAGAGGGTTCGAGTACAGGAACAAGGATCTCTTGCTGCAGTTGTACAGGGCCTTGGTGAGACCACATCTTGAGTATTGTGTGCAGTTTTGGTCGCCTTATCTGAGGAAGGATGTTCTTGCCATGGAGGGAGTGCAGCGAAGATTCACCAGGCTGATACCTGAGATGGCAGGAATGACGTATGAGGAGAGATTGGGTCGATTGGGCTTATACTCGCTGGAGGTTAGAAGAATGAGAGGGGATCTCATTGAAACTTATAAAATTCTAACAGAACTAGACAGACTAGCTGCAGGAAGGATGTTCCCGATGGCCGGGGAGTCCAGAACCAGGGGTCACAATCTAAGGATAACGGGTAAGCCATTTAGGGCAGAGATGAGGAGGAATTTCTTCACCCAGAGAGTGGTGAACCTGTGGAATTCTTTACCACAGAAGGCAGTAGAGGCCAATTCATTAAATATATTCAAGAAGGAGTTAGATATATTTCTTAAGGCTAAAGGGATCAAGGGATAGGGGGAGAAAGCAGGGACAGGGTACTGAATTTGGATTGTCTGCCATGATCTCATTGAATGGCGGAGCAGGCTCGAGGGGCCGAATGCCTACATCTGCTCCTATCTTCTATGTTTTCCATCATTGCAAGGTTATGCAGCATGCAGCACACAACAACGAAGTGGGAGACTCGCTCAGGCGAGTACTTCAGGGCTCCTCCAGAATGGTCCAGACAGTGGAGCCGTTGCTTGAGCACGCCGATTGTGTGCTCAACGATGTTCCTGGTAGCTTGATGGCTCTCATTATATCATAGCTCAGCAGGGGTGCTGGGCGAACGGAGCAGTGTCATCAGCCAGGTGTACAGAGGATATCCCTTGTCCCCAAGAAGCCAACCTCCTGGGTGATGCGGTGCCTGGAAAAGGCCTGCTACAGAAGTCTGGCGCAGGATGAAGGCATCGTGGCTACTGCCTGGAAAGTGGTAATTGACAGCGACTATCAGCTGTCTGTGGTCACAGACCAACTGGATGTTTAAGGAATGGAAGGCCTTTCAGTTGCGGAAATCCTCGGCATTCTCTTGCGGCGCCCGCAAAGCCACATGCATGCTGTCAATGGCGCCCTGCACCATGGGGAAGCCCGCTATCATCGCAAAGCCCGTTGCGCATTCTTGCTGCTCGGCCGGGGTCATGGGGAAAGAGATGTACTCTCGTCTCCTTTTAAAGAGGGCATTTGTTACCTGACGGATGCAGCAATGCACCGCGAACTGGGAGATATTGGCGATGTCCCCAGTAGCTGATTGAAATGAGCCGGTGGCATAAAAGTTGAGAGCCACTGTTATCTTCACTGCCACTGACAGAGACATCCTGCTCCTCAGTTAAGGCTGCAGATCTGGCTGAAGCAGGTGGCAGAGCTCAGTGACCACCTCCTTGCTGAAGCGCAGCCTTCGCAAACAGTGCTCCTCAGACATATTAATGTAGGAGAACTGTTGACGAAAAACCCTTGAAGGGTAAGGTCTCCTGTACCAAGGCCTGTTGGCCCTCCTCCGTCTGGCCATGATTGCCACTCTCTCTCTGTGTCTCTGTGCCCTCCGAATGTGATGGAGAAGGTCGACGTTCCCATACATTGCAACCCCCATAGTATTTGGGCAATCAAAGTTATGAAGGTCAAAAAGCAAAGTACCTGCAAAGTTATGGTCAGAAGCCAAAACTACCTCAGACAGCGTTGACTCAATGCAGAAGTTTCTCTTTCTCTCTTTGTCTCTCTCCAAATCTCTCTCTCTCAGAACAAGTGGTGCAAAAATGGCTACCACACAAAAGCCAGGAAGAGGCCCTCTTTAAATAGCGCCCCCCAGCCCCACAGCGACTGGGAAGTGTTCCAGTCAACCTGTCGTTGGTAGCGCCAGGCGGAAAGGAGGGGGGCGCCACTGAATTTGCAGTCCAGTGCGCCCCAAGGGCGTTGCACACTCGAATGATGTCAAGATCTGCGTGCGCAGAAGATCGGGTGGTATTGTTTAGTGCCACCGCAAAATGTCCGGTCAATTTCGCGAGAGGCGCAGATATCGCCGCGCCCGGGCGCTAGTTGGTTTGCGTCCCACTTAGCGCCCTCTTAAGGCGCTAACGGGTGGGGCTACCAACTTAATTTTTCCCCCCTTGCCTTTTGGCTTGGCCTTCCCCTTTAATCTATTTCTGCTGGCTCAGCTCTCAGGATAGGCCGTTGGCTTTCCTTCCCACTCCAACCACACCCCCCTCAGCACCACGCTCCCATGCAGAATGGCGAGCTGCACATTAGCACTCCAATCACGCTGTCGGCTCTCAGTTTTTATGCAACTGAGGCCCAAGCATCAAAATGGTTTTGGCCTAGTGCTAGCTACACTGGCCGGGCTTTGCGATCACTCCACCTAATGTATACGCCACCTCAAATTCGCCCGCACTCTCTAGACTGACCCTTGCACTCATCACTGCTTCAGAGTATGGAGAGAAGTGGGAAAAAAACAGAAGGACAGTTTCTCTGCTCCTGCTAATTCATCTCCCGCACTCCTGGGATCAATGTCTCCTCTGAGCCAGATTCTACAGTGTTGTCATCAGCACTTGCTATCAAAAGAAAAAAAAATTCCAAAGGATCAGCATTTAAAAGATTACTAAAAATAATCAAGATTAATAATGAAAGTGAGGAGTAATTCAATATAACCGCTCTGACACAGTTATATTTGAATTATTTCAATCTGATATCTATCTCAGTTTTAATTGCTGTGATCTGATGTCTCTTATTTTGTTACTTCATGATGTTTGGAAGCATAGGAACAGGAGGAGGCCATTCAGCTCCTTGAGCCTGTTCCGTCATTGAATTAGATCGTAGCTGATCTCTATCTTAACTCCATCTGCCTGCCTTGGTTCCAAAACCCTTAATACCCTGGCCTATCAAAAATCTATCAATCTCAGTTTTGAAATTTTCAATTGACCTCCCCCCCCACCCCCCAGCCTCAACAACTTTTTGGGGGAGAGAATTGTAAATTTCCACTCCCCTTTGTGTGAAGAAGTGATTCCTGACGTCACCCCTGAACGGCCTCGCTCTAATTTTAATTAATTTTAATTAATTCTAATTAACTGTAATATGGCAGTGCAGCCAGTTTTCAACAGTTGCTTGGTTTTTGTTCAAACAATCACATCCGCACTCCCACTTTAAATTAGGACTCATCCTGAGGCTAACAATCCCATTCATTTCTGTATAATGATTTTGTTCTGTGATACGGCAATTCTTTTGATTTGTTGGAAATTTAAGCTGGGTCTTTGTGCTCTTTGCAGTTCAACTGATTTTGTTAACGTGAGGTAGTGACGTTACTCATCTTATTACCTACAACTTAAGTGATTTCTATTTGCCGGCAAATTGATTTACTCATTTGACTGTGTGACGTTGATATGATTTGTTTATAAAGTTACAGTTTTATTGCTTCAATTTGAGTGGATTAGATTTTCTTGTTTTTCAGTTCAGCTGGTGTGGCATCAATAACAATTTGATTTAATGAAATTGCGGTGGTTTAGAATGATATTTAGCAGCACTAAGGCTAATGACTTTATTCAGCACTGAGCCCATTAACCCTTGCACGCACTCTCTGAAAATAATCAACAAGCCATGGCTGCTTTACAAATGTTGCTTTATCAATAATAACTGGTTGTTTTCATTCGTAGAAAGTCACGATTGGAACCAAAACTGTAGACTACTTAGCTGTGAGATACTCATCAACACTGGCACTTGAGACACAAAGCCCCCAATTAAACCAATTATAGAAACATAGACACATAGAAGATAGGAGCAGGAGTAGGCCATTCGATCCCTCGAGCCTGCTCCGCCATTTAATGAGATCATGGCTGATCATCCAAGTTCAGTACCTTGTCCCTGCTTTCTCCTCATGTCCCTTGATCCCTTTAGCCTTAAGAAATATATCTAACTCTTTCTTGAATATATTTAATGAATTGGCCTCAACTGCGTTCTGTGGTAGAGAATTCCACAGGTTCAGCACTCTCTGGATGAAGAAATTCCATTTCATCTCTGTCCTAAATGGCCTACCCCTTATCCTTAGACTGTGACCACTGGTTCTGGACTCCCCTGCCATCAGGAACATCCTTCCTGCATCTAATCTGTCCAGTTCTGTTAGAATTTTATAAGTTTCAATGAGATCCCCTCTTATTCTTCTAAACTCCAGCGAATATAAGCCTGATCGATCCAATCTCTCCTCATAAGTCATGCCTGCCATCCCAGGTATCAGTCTGGTGAATCTTTGCTGCACTCCCTCCATGGCAAGAACATCCTTCCTCAGATAAGGCAACCAAAACTGCACACAATACTCAAGGTGTGGTCTCACCAAAGCCCTGTACAACTGCAGCAAGACATCCTTGCTCCTGTACTCAAATCCTGTCGCTATAAAGGCCAACATACCATTTGCCTTCTTAACTGCCTGCTGCACCTGCATGCTTACCTTCAGCGACTGGTGCACAAGGATACCCAGGCCTTGTTGCACTTCCCCTTCTTTCAATCTATTGCCATTCAGATAATAATCTGCCTTTCTGTTTTTGCCACCAAAGTGGATAACCTCACATTTATCCACTTTATACTGCATCTGCCATGCATCTGCCCAATCACCCAACCTGTCCAAATCGTACTGGAGTTTCTCTGCATCCTCCTCACAGCACACACACCCACCCAACTATGTGTCCTCTGCAAACTTGGAGATATTACATCTAGTTCCCTTGTCTAGATCATTTATATATATTGTGAATAGCTGTGGTCCTGGCACCGATCCCTGCAGCACCCCACTTGTCACTTCCTGCCATCGAGTGGGGGCGGGTTCATTGTGTGTGCGGGCGGGCCATCCTACAGTTGAGTGACGTGATGATTGACCAATCCGAAAGTTCAGTGACCTGATGGTTGACAAATCGGTGTGTGTGTGGGCGGGCCTTATCATTCTGAACCGAGGTGAGTGGCCGCCATCTTGATTCCAAACTGTTCATTTCTTTTTCCCACTTTCTGCGTGTTTCTTTTCAAATCTACATTTCCAGCAAAAAAAAAGTTGCTTTTAAAACACAAATTGTTTTTAAAAAAAAGTTAATTAATTTGTAAATCTTTTCTCTAACATCTAGAATTTTCCTACCTTTCACCGTTTTTCCAGGCCTGTAAGCCTGGGCCTCTGTTGCACAGCCACGCCCGAGCTAGGCACCTCCCGTCACGCTCAACAAGCGGCTCGCAATCGCCGCCATCTTTGTGAAGGCTGGAGGGGGCGGGCCTGAGCCGAGCATCGCCACCATCTTATTAAAGGCGGGTGGGGCAGGAGTCAGCGCGCGCGACTTGAGTCCGGCCGGGCCTCACGCGGTAGGTTGCGCGGCGGCGTCTCTGTCTCTGCTCTTGAAGCCGGCTCAGTTGGGGGGCGGGGCTCGGGAGATCGGGGTTCGGCAGATCGGGGCTCGGGGTGGGCGGGGCTGGGGAGATCGGGCCTCGGGAGATCGGGGGGGCGAGCCTCGGGAGATCGGGGGGGCGGGGCTCGGGAGATTGGGGTCGGGGCTCAGGAGGTCGGGCCTCGGGAGATCGGGGCTTGGGAGGGCGGGGGGCGGGGCTCAGGAGACCGGGCCTCGAGAGATCGGGCCTCGGGAGATCGGGGCTCGGGGGGGCGGGGCTCGGGAGATCGGGGCTCGGGACATCGGGGGGCGGGGCTCGGTAGATCAGGGGGCGGGGCTCTGGGGGTGGGGGCGGGGCTCGGGCTGACTAGGCGCTCTCCTCCCCCCTCTCCCCCTCCCCCTCCTTCCCCCTCCCCATTCATCCCCCTCCCCCTTCTTCCCCCTCCCCGTCCCCCTTCTTCCCCCCTCTCCCCCTTCTTCCCCCCTCCCCCTTCTTCCGCCCCTCCTCCCCCTTCTTCCCCACTCCCCCGCTCCCCATTCTTCCCCCTCCCCACTCCCCCTTCTTCCGCCCTCCCCCTCCCCCTTCTTCCCCCCTCCCCTTCTTCCCCATCGCCCTTCATTCCCCCTCCCCCTCCCCCTTCTTCCCCCCTCCCCCTTCTTTCCCCCTCCCCCTTCTTCCCCCCTCCACCCTCCCCCTTCTTACCCCTCCCCCTTCTTCCCCCTCCCCCTTCTTCCCCCTCCCCCTTCTTCTCCCCTCCATGATCCCTCTTCTTCCCCCCTCCCCCCTCCCCCTTCTTCCCACCTCCCCCCTCCCCCTTCTTCCCCCTCCCCCTCCCCCTGCTTCCCCCTCCCAGTGATTCCCCCGTCCCCCCTCCCCCTTCTCTCCCCCTCCCCCTCCCCCTTCTTTCCCCCTCCCCCTTCTTCCCCCCTCCCCCTCCCCCTTCTTCGCCCTCCCCCTTCTTCCCCTCCCCTTCTTCTCCCCTCCCCCTTCTGCTCCCCTCCATGCTCCCCCTTCTTCCCCCCCTCCACCTTCTTCCCGCCTCCCCCTTCTTCCCCCCTCCCCCTTCTTCCCCCCTCCCCCTGCTTCCCCCCACCCAGTGCTTCCCCCGTCCCCCCTCCCCCTTCTTTCCCCCTCCCACCTCCCCCTTCTTCACCCCTCCCCTCCCCTTTCTTCCCCCTCCCCCTTCCTCCCCCCTCCCCTTCTTCCGCCCCTCCCCCCCTTCTTCCCCTCCCCCCTTCTTCCCCCCTCCCCCTCTCCCCCTTCTTCCCCCCCTCCCCCCTTCTTCCCCCTCCCCCTTCTTCCCCCCTCCCCCCCTCCCCCTCTCCCCCCCTCCCCCCTCCCCCTTCTTCCCCCTCCCCCTTCTTCCCCCTCCCCCTCCCCCTTCTTCCCCCTCCCCCCTCCCCCTTCTCCCCCCTCCCCCTCCCCCTTCTTCACCCCTCCCCTCCCCCTTCTTTCCCCTCCCCCTCCCCATCCCCCTTCTTCCCCCTCCCCCTCCCACTTCTTCCCCCCGCCCCCTTCTTCCCCCCTCCCATCCCTCCCCCTTATTCCCCCCTCCCCCTTCTTCCCCCTCCCCCCTCGCCCTTCTTCCCCTCCCCCCTCCCCCTTCTTCCCCCCTCCCCCTCCCCTTTCTTCCCCCCTCCCCTTCCCCCCTCCCCCTTCTTCCCCTACCCCTCCCCTTCTTCCCCCCTCCCCCCCTTCTTCCCCTCCCACTTCTTCCCCCTCCCCTTCTTCCCCCCCTTCTTCCCCCTCCCCCTTCTTCCCCCTTCTTTCCCCCTCCCCCTGCTCTCCCCCTTTCCTCCCCCCCTCCCCCTTTGCTCCCCCCTCCCCCTTTCCTCCCCCCTCCCCCTCCCCTCCCCCTCCCACTTTCCTCCCCCCTCACCCTCCCCCTTTCCTCCACCCCTCCCCTTTCCTCCCCCTCCCCCTTTCCTCCCCCCTCCCCCTTTCCTCCTCCCCTCCCCCTTTCCTCCCCCTCCCCTCCCCCGCCCACTTTCCTCCCCTCCTCCCCTCCCCTCCCCCTTTCCTCCCCCTCCCCTTTCCTCCCCCCTCCCCTCCCCCTTTCCTCCCCCTCCCCCTTTCCTCCCCCCTCCTCCTTTACTCCCCCGCCTCCCCTTCCCCCCTTCCCCCCAGTCGCTCTCTCTCTTCCCCCAGTCGCTTTCTCTCTTCCCCCCAGTCGCTCTCTCTCTTTCCCCCAGTCGCTCTCTCTCTTCCCCCCAGTTGTTCTCTCTCTCTTCCCCCCAGTCGATCTCTCTCTTCCCCCCAGTTGCTCTCTCTCTTCCCCCAGTCGCTCTCTCTCTTCCCCCCAGTCTCTCACTCTCTCTCTTCCCCCCAGTCACTCTCTCTCTTCCCCCCAGTTGCTCTCTCTCTTCCCCCCAGTTGCTCTCTCTCTCTCTTCCAACAACAACATGCCCTCAAAAGACCCTCGGCACCGCCGGGCACTTCAGCTAGTATTGTATAAAACAGTAGAAAAGTTATCATTTTAGTCATCCAAGTAGTTTACCGTGTTCAGTAATACTCAGTTGTTTGCACTAATGCCTCTTTCTTAACACCCGAGTCTTCATCAAGTCAGGTTAAGTGGCAACTAGCTAAATTAGTGGGGCTTATTTTAATTAAAGCATTCGTGTTCACAATATAGTATCTCATATTATCTCATATTTTGGTGGAATCCAAAACTAGGAATCATCATAAATATAAGATAGTCACGAAAAATCCAATAAGGATTTCAGGAGAAACTTCTTTACCCAGAGAATGGTTAGAGTGTGGAACTCACTACCACAAGGAGTAGTTGAGGCAAATAGCATTGATGCATTTAAGAGGAAGCTAGATAAGCACATGAACAACAATAAGAACAACTTGTATTTATCTAGTGCCTTTAATGTAGTAAAACATCCCAAGGCACTTCACAGGAGCTATAGGAATTAAACACAACAGCGGGGTTGGGGTTATTGTCTCTGGCCAGTCAGAAGCCTCTGAGCTGCTCCAGGGACCCCCATGCGGTTTCGAATCGCTCACCTATTCCTGGTTCTGACCGCCGGACTTATTCGGTAGCGATGTAGACAGAAAAAACGTGACTCTTGGTTGGGTGCAAAACAGACCAGTATTTATTGAATCAAAAAAAAAGAAACAACTTAAAAATAATCGATACAACACACTTATGCCTGGTACAGCACTTTTGCTTAACACAACACT
The DNA here is from genome assembly GCF_052327205.1 of Somniosus microcephalus. Taxonomy (NCBI): domain Eukaryota; kingdom Metazoa; phylum Chordata; class Chondrichthyes; order Squaliformes; family Somniosidae; genus Somniosus; species Somniosus microcephalus. The sequence continues at coordinate 279,147,682 of NC_140987.1, forward strand.
GTTACTTCAATACAGCACTTTTAATACATCACACTTGGTGTCCACTACAGCACTTTTCTGCTTAGTGCAACACTGTTACTTAAATACAGCACTTTTAATACAGCACACTTGGTGTCCACTACAGCACTTTTCTGCTTAGTGTAACACTGTTACTTAAATAGGGGAGGAGAAAACGGACACAACGAGGGAAAATTGACTAAAATTACAGTTTTAACAAAATTCCCCTTAAATCCCACCACTATACCTATTCTAAGTTGCCTTGTAATGGGCCAGAAAATGTATGCTCACCAATGAATGCCTGCCCCATGCCCTTGTGGTCTTAGATTCTTCACCACCCCAAAAATGGAAATACCCCAGTGTTTAAAAGTAACTGCTGGTATTCCACTCCCTTGGGCGGGCTCCCAAGTTATAGATGGGACACGGAGGTGAGACTGCAGAGAGAGAGAGAGATGGCTTCTTGAGAAGCTATCTTATACCCCATTTGGGGCCGAAATCTTCCCGTCCAAATCCGGATGCATCTGGGCAAAACAAAAGGGATCCCCATTGACTGTGATGGGGTTTAGATGAATTACCCATTTCCCTTATGATGGGTGTTTGAATGTATTCCCATTCATTGTGATGGGTTTTAATAGAGCTGTCTTGGTTTGAAAAAAGCATGTCTATTTCCTTAATTGCTGAGTAAACAGCCATTGGATGTTAGTGTAAACAATCTGATTGTCCTGTGGTCATGCCCAACCGCGATTGATTGGCAGTCTCAAGTGGTTAATCCTTTGTGTCAACATTGTAGACTCTCTATAAACAAACATCGATTGTCCTGCAGGGAAACTCCCCGAACTGCCTTTGATTGACAGTTTAAATACTCCATTGCTTCAGGGCTGTTTTTTTTTTCCGAAACCCTTTGTCAGCCATCTTTGATTTTCCCTTTTCATATGCACACAGACTGTGTGGTGTCTTCTGCCACGAGGTTGGACAGCCATCTTTGATTATCCTTTTTCACAGACACACACAGGTTGCCTTTCAAGTCATTTTTGTCAGCCCGTGCTTTGAACAGAGACTGTCTTTTGTCTTCTGCCATGAGGTCTGACAGCCATTTTGATCCCTGGATTTTTAAAGGTATATTCTACCCAGGTATTCTTTAATCAAAAATCAATCTTCAGAACTGTAGAAAATTTCAAAATGATTGCGAAATCTTACAGAGCGTTATCAAACAAAATTTGACACCGAGCCACGTAAGGAGATATTAGGACAGGTGACCAAAAGCTTGGTCAAAGAGGTAGATTTTAACGAGCATCTTAAAGGAGGAAAGAGAGGTTGAGAGGTGGCGAGGATTAGGCAGGGAATACTAGAGCTTTGGCCTTGGCAGCTGAAAACGCAGCCACCAATGGTGGAGCAATTAAAATCAGGGATGCGCAAGTGGCCAGAATTAGGGAGAAAGGATTAGAACATTATGCTGATAGGGTTAGATGAAGTAGGGTGGGAGGAGGCTTGTGTAGAGGATAGACCAGTTGGGCTGAATGACCTGTTTCTGTGCTGTAAATTCTATCTAATATTAAACAAAAACAGAAAATGCTGGAAACACTTAGCAAGTCAATCAGTATCTATGGAGAGAATAGATGAGATGATGTTTCAGAGGTAGACTCTTCTTTTTTTCAATTAAATCTCATAATACTGTCAACAGGACCATAGCATGAAACACACTGTTTAACCCGAGTTTGTCCCATTTCAAATTAGGGTTGAAAACTCCAGCATCGTGGGGCCAATTTTCCGGATCATCTGTGAAAGTTTCGGGGACCATTGGGATGAGGACATTGGCTCAGAGCCCTGTGCTGCCAGGCTTTGAGCTTGGATGTGCATTTGGAAGGGGCATCTTCAACATGGGTGGGAATATTCCTACCAGAAACAGAATCCGTCAGAATGGTACCAGTGCAGGCCATTCAGGTCTATAGCCATACTAAACTTACATGCACCGGCTTGTGGCAACCACCAACTCACAGATGGCAGTCCACCTGGCGCATAACCAACCCATGTAAATGATCTCCACCCCCTCAGAAAATCAGCTGGAACCAGACATGTTCAAGCGGGGGTGGGGTGGTGTGGCGGGAGGGGGGAGAAGTTTTCAATTGAGTACCAATTAAATTACACTGGAGAGAGGAAAGGGAGGACAATCAGCCCCTAGAAGTGTGTTTGAAGTGCTGGACCAATACTGTCACTAATTGGTGTTATGTTAACGACTTGCATTCAGCTCGCTGTCATGTTAAACAGGAGATGCACTGCTGTCATATGAAATGGGATAAACCTAAAGCAGTGTTACTGTTCATGACACCTGGAGATACAATTTGTGAACACCAGTATTTAAGAACATTTCAAAAACTGCAGCCTAGAAATTCGTCTCAGGTAGTGGAGCAAAATGGGCGGCATCGGATCGACTGCCTGTTATACACAGCGGCGGATATTCGGCATTGACTGCAGTAACAGGCCCTGTGTATAACGGGCGCCCAATCCAATAATGCCCGAGACGAATGTCTAGCCCTGCATTTGTATTCAGAGGTTCTGCAGTATTCAAGGTCAAAATAGTTAGATAATTGACTGCCTTCTCTTGATCCTTTCATCAAGAACTGCCATTGCAATATCGACCGTCTGAGTTTCTCGACTCCCCTTAGTCTAACTTTGAACTTGTAGCTCTCTCAGTTACAGTCCTAACATCAAATGTCTGCCAAAGGTGGCAGAAAAACCTCTAACTGGCTGAGGCCTGGTGCCAACTATATGACACCTCTTCCTTATCTCCCTCAGGACCATGACCACATAGCTAAATACCAAAACATAGTTTCCCAGGCTGTCATTAATCTCAACTCTTCTGGTGATCTTCCAACCACTCCCTCCAATCGCATGGTTCTCCAACACCACACAGCCTATTTCTACCTCCTCCCCTGGAAGCACAAGCAGGAATGTCATGACAGACCCATTCCAATTTGCTCCTATCCCATCAAAATAATCTCTTTGTTTGGATTCTTTCTTTCTCCCCTTGTCAGGTTTGTCCACCTACACGCTTCTGTCCACCTACACCCTTGGTTCTTCAACTACTTTGACATAGTCAGGTTGTCTGGTCCTTACTCAGCTACTTTTTTAACCATGTACATACAATCTTTCTAACCCTCCAACCTTCACCAAATGGTGCCCAGGCCCTGCACTTCTTCCATAAATAGAGTTCGGACCAGTTGCCATTCACCATCATCCTCCTCTGCTTGTCTGAACTTGTTCTCACCTTGAACACTTCTCGTTCATCTACACTGTAAGATTTGCAAAATTAATATTGTCAGATAAGGGTCCTTTGGCTGAAGAGGCCTTTACTTTTAAAAGACTGTTTTAAAAGAAGCCCAGGAAAAGGGACACACAAAATGGCCGCCAGACCCCGTGACTAGCTTTTTGGACACTTTAAAATGGTTCCTGCAGTCCCCAGACAGCCTTTGTGGATTCAGCCCACAGTAAGTTCTGGAAGGCCATTTCAGAGAAAATGAAACCAGACAGAACCACATACATATGGATTGGATGCAGATCCAGTCAGATCGGCCTGTAGATAAAGGCCATCTAAATGTTTACCCAGACAAAGGGAAACAGTTTTATATTCATAAGGGGAGTATCAAAGACCCATTAAAGACACCAAGAAGACATTCAAAACAATACAAGGTCATTCCAGACCAGAGATGGCCATCACCGGCCATCCCAAAAGCAGTTTAAATATAATAACTACCCCTTTGTGATACAAGCACGCCAAAAGTTAAACAAAGACTAACCTTAATTTGGCGGGAGATAAAGGCTTCTTTGAGAAGTATAACTGGAGTCCCGGGATAGCCATCGGTAGCTTTTGCAGCATTTGCTTTGTGCAGCTTTTTGGAGCTTGGAGCTTTTACAGCTTTTGGTAGCCAGCGTGTTTTTTTAAGAGCCGTGGAGGAACGTCGATGCGGAGACCAAGAAGGTGATTCGAGTCTGCGTCCCGCCCCGGGGTGACCATCGGGAGATCATCGACAAACGTTGACGAGACAAAGGACAGCAGCCCTCCAGAAGGAATCTAGCTGAAAATGGTAATCAGCTAGGCTCTGCGAAGAGACCTCTTTAACTATGGTCAAACAGGTGGTCGCCGTCCCCGCCGACGTCCAGGCTTGCCAGTGTCCAGCCTGTCAGTGACCTTCGCCTCGAGGAAGAAGAGAGAGTGTCGCAGCCGGCAACGACCATGTGGAGACAGGACGCCTGAAAGGATCAAAACGCAGACCTGTTTCAAAACTCTTGCAGTTCCTAACTGGATTGGTGAGCATGTTTCTGGCCCCTCACAATCTGATCTAGATAGGCTTAGGGGGTGGGCATTTAAGGGGTAATTTTAACAATGAGTTGTTGTCCCTCGATGTTCCGTGTATTACCCCATTTCATGATGACTTTTGTAAAGTATAATATGCCTGTATCTATCTCAGTTAGTAATGTATTATGAATTTGTTTTTCCCTCCCATGTACCTTTTATTGACTTACATTTGATTTGTTTTACTCTATGCAATAAAATTTCATTTCGTTTCCATTAAACCTGGTCTATAGAGTTTTCTCTACATTGTAGTTCCTGCCTCAAAGTCCGGTGTCTAGAACCTAAGGGGCAAGTGGGTCGAACCACTCAAGGTTTTACTGTGCAAGAGAGAGAGGCCTCTAGAGAGAGAAACCTCTGCGATCGAAAACCCCTTACAACACTCACCCAGTTAATAAGTGTTGCTATTGAAGTCTACATGGGTCCCAGCTATGCCTTTCATTTTGTATAATGCATTCAACATTTTTTATTCCAAACTTATTCTGCAGGACAAGATGGAGGAGAGGAGGTTGAGGGCACTGGTGGATCGATCACTGAAGTCACCAGTAGTAAAGAGAGCAAGCAACATCATGGACAGAGGAATAGAGCGCAAATTATCAGGAAGCGATTCTGAGTTTGTGTGGAGTGCTGGTCTGGTCCCACCTGGAGTACTGTGTACAGTATTGGTCACCCTTTTATCACACCTTTCCCCCGCTGCTTAAAACAAACTAAAAGAACAACAGAACATCTTTCCCCTGGGCACTCTGTCACCCTCTGGTATTTATAGAGCACCTTTAAGGTAGTAAAACGTCCCAAGGTACTTCACAAGTACCAATCCAAATTGGTTGGATGAAAGTTATACCCTTCTTGTTTTACACTCCATTGATTTTTTTTAATATGCACATGTATGAGGGTATGAACAATCTCCTTTCTCTATTTCCCCATTCCCCCCACACCCCTATTTTTGTCTCACTCCGCTCCCTCCCAGCCATACACCTCTAATGGCAAGAGGACAGATGGGTGTGTCCTTTAGGCTGTCACCAACAGCAGTTGTCACTGGTTGCCAGGTGGTGGACAAGACATTCCCTTTGATTTTTCCCCTCCATTTCCCAGTAGGGAGATTCTTGGTTACTGCTAAGCATTTCTCCATGTACCACGGCAAGATTGAGCATTTACTATAGAGGGTCTTGAAGCTGTGTTTCCTGCCCTGCACATTACTGCCCCAGTGTAAAGCATCACCTCACTGCCATATGGATTACCACCTTCTCCTTCAATTCCGATCCCCCCCCCACACAATGTTCTTCACTTACACACTGCTCCCCAGAAGGCAATGACATGTTCCATACATTCCAATATTGTTCCACAAATGCCTGCAGTCCTCCATTACTTCGCCCAAATTGCCATTCTGCATCTACGAGTATGGGCAGTGAGTTTCATAGTATCAAAGCTGTGTCCATCCTGTCCTCATACACTCATTTTTTCCATAGCAAGTAACAGAGCTACCTCCAGAGAGAGTGTTGTAACAGAAATGCAGTGGTAAGAGGATGTGGCACTGATGCCTAGAGGTGCAGATTGCATAGACTAGGCTTCTATTCCCATGATTATAGAAGATTAAGGGGTAATCTAATTGAGGTGTTTAAGCTGATTAAAGTATTTGATAGGGTAGTTAGAAAGAAACTATTTCCACTGGTGGGGAGTCCAGAACAAGGGGGCATAACCTTAAAATTAGAGCCAGGCCGTTCAGGGGTGATGTCAGGAAGCACTTCTTCACCCAAAGGGGAGTGGAAATCTGGAACTCCCCAAAAAAGCTGTTGAGGCTGGGAGTCAATTGAAAATTTCAGAACTGAGATTGATAGATTTTTGATAGGCAAGTGTATTAAAGGTTAAGGAACCAAGGCGGGTTGATGGAGTTAAGATACAGATCAGCCATGATCAAATTGAATGGCAGAACAGGCTCGAGGGACTGAATGGCCTACCCCTGTTCCTATATTTCTACACACTTGCACTACAGCAATGGTGTCAGTTTGCACTGATTCTACAGATATAGTGGAAATGCAGTTTAAGTTTAGTCAGGGCCTGACCTGACATTTGAGCAAAGCAGAGCGAGACACCTTGGAAGAAAGAGAGACTCACTCCAGTTTGCTCTACATTCAGATTGGGCCTTCACTCTGAATTCACACCAACACATTAAGCACTGCAGTGAAGCACTCCAAACTGTAAAATCAGTCGCTTCTCAGTAACGCCTTTTACACCTCACAAGTAGGGTTATTAGGGTTAGCGGCAGTTCACGCTTCTAGTCAGTCTATGTTATTTTTTTTTAAACGTGTAAAATAGCATTCTAGATAAAAACATCCTCTGGTGCTCAAACCTTCAATTTTTGAGAACATTGTCTTGGTGAAATAATATTTTCTCTATAATGAGCTTCATTATATTATCTAATCATTTTAACCTGTTCATAACACAGATTGTGAGTCTGGTCTATCCATTCAGATTACAGCATTATCTTTGATTTCCTTATTGATTCTGTTACTCTGCTGATTATATCTTCATTATTACACCAGTCAGTCACTAAACTGACGTGCAAGCCAAATTGTTCAAAGAACTTGAGGGGGAGTAAATAGGGAGAAACTGTTCCCACTGGCAGGAGGGTCGGTAACCAGAGGACACAGATTTAAGATAATTGGCAAAAAAGCCAAGGGGGGAGAGGAGGAGAAATTTCTTTACACAGCAAGTTGTTATGATCTGGAATGCACTGCCTGAAAGGGCGGTGGAAGCAGATTCAATAATAACTTTCAAAAGGGATTTGGTCTCTACATAAAAAGGGAAAAAAACATAGCTCTGGGGAAGGGGCTGGGGAGTGGGACTAATTGGAGAGCTCTGGGGAAGGGCTGGGGAGTGGGACTAATTGGAGAGCTCTGGGGAAGGGCTGGGGAGTGGGACTAATTGGGGAGCTCTGGGGAATGGGCTGGGGAGTGGGACTAATTGGAGAGCTCTGGGGAAGGGCTGGGGAGTGGGACTAATTGGAGAGCTCTGGGGAAGGGCTGGGGAGTGGGACTAATTGGAGAGCTCTGGGGAAGGGCTGGGGAGTGGGACTAATTGGAGAGCTCCGGGGAAGGGGCTGGGGAGTGGGACTAATTGGAGAGCTCTGGGGAGTGGGACTAATTGGAGAGCTCTGGGGAAGGGGCTGGGGAGTGGGACTAATTGGGGAGCTCTGGGGAATGGGCTGGGGAGTGGGACTAATTGGAGAGCTCTGGGGAAGGGCTGGGGAGTGGGACTAATTGGAGAGCTCTGGGGAAGGGGCTGGGGAGTGGGACTAATTGGAGAGCTCTGGGGAAGGGGCTGGGGAGTGGGACTAATTGGAGAGCTCTGGGGAAGGGGCTGGGGAGTGGGACTAATTGGAGAGCTCTGAGGAAGGGGCTGGGGAGTGGGACTAATTGGAGAGCTCTGGGGAAGGGGCTGGGGAGTGGGACTAATTGGAGAGCTCTGGGGAAGGGGCTGGGGAGTGGGACTAATTGGAGAGCTCTGGGGAAGGGGCTGGGGAGTGGGACTAATTGGAGAGCTCTGAGGAAGGGGCTGGGGAGTGGGACTAATTGGAGAGCTCTGGGGAAGGGGCTGGGGAGTGGGACTAATTGGAGAGCTCTGGGGAAGGAGCTGGGGAGTGGGACTAATTGGAGAGCTCTGGGGAAGCGGCTGGGGAGTGGGACTAATTGGAGAGCTCTGGGGAAGGGGCTGGGGAGTGGGACTAATTGGAGAGCTCTGGGGAAGGGGCTGGGGAGTGGGACTAATTGGAGAGCTCTGGGGAAGGAGCTGGGGAGTGGGACTAATTGGAGAGCTCTGGGGAAGGAGCTGGGGAGTGGGACTAATTGGAGAGCTCTGGGGAAGGGGCTGGGGAGTGGGACTAATTGGGGAGCTCTGGGGAAGGGGCTGGGGAGTGGGACTAATTGGAGAGCTCTGGGGAAGGGGCTGGGGAGTGGGACTAATTGGAGAGCTCTGGGGAAGGAGCTGGGGAGTGGGACTAATTGGAGAGCTCTGGGGAAGGGGCTGGGGAGTGGGACTAATTGGAGAGCTCTGGGGAAGGGGCTGGGGAGTGGGACTAATTGGAGAGCTCTGGGGAAGGAGCTGGGGAGTGGGACTAATTGGAGAGCTCTGGGGAAGGAGCTGGGGAGTGGGACTAATTGGAGAGCTCTGGGGAAGGGGCTGGGGAGTGGGACTAATTGGAGAGCTCTGGGGAAGGAGCTGGAGAGTGGGACTAATTGGAGAGCTCTGGGGAAGGGGCTGGGGAGTGGGACTAATTGGAGAGCTCTGGGGAAGGGGCTGGGGAGTGGGACTAATTGGAGAGCTCTGGGGAAGAAGCTGGGGAGTGGGACTAATTGGAGAGCTCTGGGGAAGTGGCTGGGGAGTGGGACTAATTGGAGAGCTCTGGGGAAGGGGCTGGGGAGTGGGACTAATTGGAGAGCTCTGGGGAAGGAGCTGGGGAGTGGGACTAATTGGAGAGCTCTGGGGAAGGGGCTGGGGAGTGGGACTAATTGGAGAGCTCTGGGGAAGGAGCTGGGGAGTGGGACTAATTGGAGAGCTCTGGGGAAGGGGCTGGGGAGTGGGACTAATTGGTGAGCTCTGGGGAAGGAGCTGGGGAGTGGGACTAATTGGAGAGCTCTGGGGAAGGAGCTGGGGAGTGGGACTAATTGCTCTTTCAAAGACACGACTTGCTGAAAGTTCTCCTTCTGTGCTGTACAATGCTATGGACTGACTATTTAAAGTGGTATCGTCTTGGTAAAATTAGTTGCTTGACGTTCTATCAGATTTGCAAACAGATTTTTGTACTGATCACATCTGCAATATATAGTACCTCATCCAAGCAACTGTTCATGTGGGAGCCTTGGTAGGGAACATCAAAGATCACTCAATCCTATGCTCAGTGAACATTCACTTTCCAGTAAATTAGTAGATAGCAGTTGGCAACAGGAACCAAAGGAACTTTTCAATCTCCATAGCTCACGAAGGCTGACGCCAGTTGTAGGACTCTCATTGTGGCTAGAGCTGAGGTCTACAAACTTATCAATGACTGAGAATTGAACCTGAGATATTACTGGTCTGAATGGCTCAGGACCCTACTTGGTGTGGCCTTTAGTCACTGAGGAGCTTGTTTTAAAATCTATGGGCGCGATCTTGCCAGCCCTGGGGAGGCGGGTTTGGAGGCGGGACTGCCGGGAAAATGGCAGAATCTGGGGGCGGGTGTCCATCCCACCCCCAACCCTCCTCCGTGCCATCTTCCTGGGAGGCGGGTAGCCGACCCGCGCTGGGTCCCATCTCCTTGAGACGGGAAGGGGATTACAGCCACTTAACTGCCTGTTAAAAGGTAGTTAACAGGCAGATAAGAGAATTATCCCCATTTTTCCCACACAAGTGCGGGCTTCCCGAAGGCTGTGAACCCCGCCAGGGTCAGAAAGGTGAGCAGTGGGCCTGCGGGGATCGGAGGGATGCAAAAATGCACTGTGAATGTAAGAGATGGGTGCACATGTGGGGAGGTGATTCTGTGAGGTGAGTGGAAAGTAATAGAAAATGTTTCCTTACCTTTGTTTCTTCCTGCAGGCTTCAACAGTTGGGGATGCGGAGACTCTCGCACCTCACCCACAGAGATGACAGATGGCCGCTGCATTCTCCAATGCAACAACCATCTAATTTCTGCTCACAAAAGAGGTTTGATGAGTCTTGAATACAAGGACTCATCAAACAACATAGAATGTCAGTGTTTGACAACTTCACAGAGCTGTGCAATGATGACAATTCATCTGTCAAAAATTTTTGACACATGGAACGTCATACGCTGATGTTCTCTGTAACCGGCTTCCCCTTAATTGGCCTGGTAAGCCTGCTAGGCGGGCGTAACAAGGTCAATCAAGGGAAAATAGCATGGGTTGGCCAGAAGTCGATGGAGGCGGGACTAAACCCGACAAGCAGCAGTCCCGCCTCCAATGCGCCCCCATTGACAAAATCGTCCCCTTTGGGCTAGAAATTTGACTCGGGCGGTAGTGCAAATCGGGCGGTGTCAGATCAGCCGCCCGTTATACACAGTGTCTGATATTCAGGTGCACCACTGCCAAGACGAATTTCTAGGCCTATTTATTTTTCTCTTCTTCCCTTCTGCCCTCTTGAGGTTCGTTGGGAGTACAGTTCCATGGGGGGCTGTCACTCTCTCGTGCTTCACCCAAGTACCCATTCTTCACATGTGAACCCACACTGTGAGTGTAGGTGGGCTAGTTTTCCATGTAAGGCTTCACAGCTGAGCCTGACCCTTGTCCTTACAAAATGTTACACCCCTACCGCTTCCCAGGCTGCAGTCCGATTATGCAGCTCTGACCCGGGACCTTCCCGGTGTGAAGGGCTCAGTTACTGACTGACTTAATGAGCTGAGTCATTAAGAATTTTTTATTTTTTTTATTCATTGATGGGATGAAAAGATTTGTATTAAAAAAAACTGTGTTGGAGCAATTTGAATGTAGCAGACATTGCATTTGCAGCAGTGCAGATTTTCTTCGGAGTAATTGGGAATACTTTTGTGGAAATGTTGCAGTAGACTGTGCCTTTAACAGGACTTGTACCCACTCCTCCTTTGGAGATAGTGCTCCTTTAAGGATAAACCTCTCTCAAACAACTTTATGGATCAATCTAAAACTCACACCATTTTGGTTTTTGGTTTTGCTTAAGCCAGTTTGCCTCGGTTGGCTTTTCATTCCATTCATTTAGACCAGTGACCTAATAGAGGTCTTTAAAATTATGAAAAATTTTGACAGAGTGGATACAGAGAGAATGTTTCCACTTGTGGGGAAGAGCAAAACTAGAGGCCATCAATATAAGATAGTCACCAAGAAATCCAATAGGGAATTCAGAAGAAACTTCTTTACCCAAAGAGTGGTGAGAATGTGGAACTCGCTACCACAGGGAGTAGTTGAAGAAAATAGTACAGATGCATTTAAGGGGAGGCTGGACAAGCATATAAGGGAGAAGGGAATAGAGGGTTATGCTGATAGATTTAGATGAGGAAAGACGGGAGGAGGCTCAAGTGGAGCATAAACGCCGGCATGGAATGGTTGGGCCGAATGGCCTGTTTCTGTGCCGTATATCCTATGTAATTTGTTCCACTTCAGTTGCCCTTCAGATAGCCATTAAGCATATTGCATTTAAATCAAACAGGTTTTAATTATTCCTTCAATTATTGTAACTAGGTTACAATAATAATCTTGATAGATTCTTCAACATTGAGTGTCACTACACTGTTTAAACAGGAGGTTATCACTGTCGAATCTGGTCTAGTCCTCATCTGGTGTTGACACGTGCACTTTAGGTAGCAATCGTTTGATACTGATCAGAAGTGGGATATGTGGTAAACCACTGTTTGTATTCCACTGTGTACATGCCTGGACATGCCTCGGCTGACTCCTCCCACAAGTCCTAGTATAAAGGTGACTGCTCCCCAGCCCTTTGTATTTCTGGACCGGTCGAACACTCGAGGCAGACCTTCATTCTTTTGTTAATAAAAGCCTTTAGTTACTCTCTTAACTCTCAGTCTTTTATGAGTAATTGAGAGCGCATCAATTTTATTAACAAAATTTTTATAATGGAGAAAATCCTCACACCAGCATGCCTGGACTTAGATCATCGGGAGGCGGACTCATCCACCAAGTTTACTCACTGGCTTAAGTGTTTCGAAAAATTCCTGACCGCCTCCGCAGCAATCAAATCGGACGAGGACAAACTGGATGCCCTGCCCTCCAAAGTGAACCACCGAGTGTACTCGGTCATCCAAGACGCGACCTCGTACGCGGACGCTATCAAGCTCCTCAAGGACCAGTACACGCGCCCAGTGAACGAAGTGTACACCAGGCACCTTCTGGGGAGTCGTAAACAACAACCTGGGGAATCGACCGTGGAATACCTTCTGGCACTGTCTGTGCTTGGCCGGGCCTGTGGTTGTAAGGATGTAAAGGCCGCCGTGTACACAGAGGAACTTATCCGGGACGCTTTTGTAGCGGGCCACAGATCCAATTACACCCGACAGCGACTGTTGGAGCACAGTGACCTCGACCTCAACAAGGCCTCTGAACTCGCACTATCATTGGATGCAGCCTACCGGGGCATGGATGCCTACTCCTCTGCACCGTGGACGCCGCGGGGAATGACAGCCTGGGACACGGTAGGACCGCCTCATAGCGCCGTGCCACCCCAGCCACACCCCAGCAACGGCCCAACTACCGCAGCAGTGTCTCAAGGCCAGACAGCAGTGCCCCAAGGCCAGAAATGCTACTTCTGTGGCCAGGCAAAACACCCCAGAGCGCGCTGCCCGGCGAAAAACACGATCTGCTCGGGCTGCGGGAAGAAGGGACACTACGCTAACGTCTGCAGGGCCAAAGCCACCCCGAACCCCAGCAGCGCCGCGTGTGGGCCATGCGGGCCGCCATCTTGGGCCTCCCCGGCCATGTGCGAACCACCGGTACAGCAGCCATTTTGGACGCCTCCAGCCACATGGGGATCATGGACGCCGCCATCTTGGACGACAGCCGGAACGCAGCAGGCCCCCAACACCGCCTCATCTGATACCCGCAGCGACACACCGACCCCTACGCTGGCATCCGTTACACTGGACCAAGCGAGACCGCACCAGCTGGCCAGTTCCACAATGGACATTAAGGTAAATGGTCACGATACAATCTGCCTTTTTGACTCTGGGAGCACGGAGAGCTTCATCCACCCCGACACGGTGCGGCGTTGCTCTCTCCCAGTCCTGCCTGCGCACCAGCGGATTTCTATGGCCTCCGAGTCCCAGTCGGCGGACATCGGCGGCTACTGCGTGGTGACACTCGTAGTAGACGGGACTGTGTACGATCATTTTAAACTTCTGGTCCTGCCCGACCTCTGCGCTGCCGTCCTGCTGGGGTTAGATTTTCAGTGCCATCTTAAAAGTGTTACGATGGCGTACGGTGGACCCCTACCCCCACTCACAGTCCGCAGCCAGCAGCTTGCAAATTGCCCGCCGCGCACCAGGTGCAACCTCTCCACACTCAGAGTCACCCCCCCCCACTGTTTGCTAACCTCACCCCCAACTGTAAGCCCATCGCCACAAAGAGCAGGCGATACAGTGCCGGGGACAGGGTTTTCATTAAAACCGAAGTGGAGCGGCTCCTGAAGGAAGGGATTATTGAGGGCAGCACCAGCCCCTGGCGAGCCCAGGTTGTGGTCGTTAAGACCGGCAAGAAGCAGCGCCTGGTCATCGACTACAGCCAGACAATAAATCGCTACACCCTGCTGGACGCCTACCCACTCCCCCGCATAGCTGATATGGTCAACCAGATCGCGCAGTACCGCGTCTTCTCGACCATTGACCTGAAATCAGCGTACCACCAGCTCCCTATCCGCCCTGAGGACCGCCAGTATACTGCCTTTGAGGCAAACGGCCGCCTCTATCACTTCCTTAGGGTTCCCTTTGGCGTCACCAACGGGGTCTCCGTCTTCCAAAGGGAGATGGACCGGATGGTAGATCAAAATGCGTTGCAGGCCACTTTCCCATATCTGGACAATGTGACCATCTGCGGCCGTGACTTGCAGGACCATGACGCAAACCTCGAAAAATTCCTCCGCACCGCCCAACTCCTGAACCTGACATATAACAAGGAGAAGTGCATATTCCGCACAAACCGCCTCGCCATCCTTGGCTGTGTTGTGGAACACGGAGTCATCGGCCCCGACCCCAACCGGATGCGTCCCCTTATGGAACTCCCACTGCCCCACTGCCTCAAGGCCCTGAAGAGGTGCCTAGGGTTTTTCTCCTATTACGCCCAGTGGGTCCCCTACTATACGGACAAGGCCCGTCCGCTGATCAAGTCCACCTCTTTTCCCTTGACGGCAGAGGCCCGCTTAGCCTTCCACCATATCAAGGAGGACATTGCCAAAGCCACCATGCACGCAGTGGACGAATCCATCCCCTTCCAGGTGGAAAGCGACGCGTCCGACTTTGCCCTGGCCGCTACCCTCAATCAGGCGGGGAGACCCGTGGCCTTCTTTTCACGAACCCTCCAAGGCCCGGAGACCAGACACTCCGCTGTTGAGAAGGAGGCCCAGGCGATTGTGGAGGCTGTGCGTCATTGGAGGCACTATCTGGCCGGAAAACGATTTACCCTGCTCACTGACCAGCGTTCAGTTGCTTTCATGTTTAACAACAAGCAGAGGGGCAAAATCAAAAATGACAAGATCTTGAGGTGGAGAATCGAACTTTCCACCTACAATTACGAGATCTTGTACCGGCCCGGCAAGCTCAATGAACCCCCGGATGCGCTATCGCGTGGCACCTGCGCCAGCGCGCAGATCGATAGACTGCGGGCCCTCCACAATGACCTCTGCCACCCGGGGGTCACCAGGTTCTTCCACTTCATCAAGGCCCGCAACCTGCCTTACTCTATTGAGGAGGTCAGGACCATGACCAGGAACTGCCAAGTCTGCGCTGAGTGCAAACCGCACTTTTATAGACCAGACAGGGCCCACCTGATAAAAGCCACTCGCCCCTTCGAGCGAACTGAGCGTTGATTTTAAAGTGCCTCTCCCCTCCTCCGACCGCAATGTGTACTTCCTCAATATTATTGATGAGTACTCCCGTTTCCCGTTCGCCATCCCCTGCCCGGACATGACCAGTGCCACGGTCATTAAATGTCTGAACGAGCTCTTCACCCTGTTCGGTTTCCCCAGCTATATCCATAGCGACCGGGGCTCATCGTTTATGAGCGACGAACTCCGTCAGTACCTGCTAACTAGGGGTATTGCCACAAGCAGGACCACCAGTAACAAACCCCGGGGGAACGGACAGGCGGAAAGAGAAAATGCGACAGTTTGGAAGGCCGCCCTGCTAGACTTAAAGTCTAGGGGCCTTCCAACCTCCCGCTGGCAGGATGTGCTCCCCGATGCGCTCCACTCTATTCGGTCACTGCTCTGCACTGCCACTAACGCCACCCCTCATGAGAAAATGTTTGTCTTCCCAAGGAAGTCCACATCGGGGACATCGCTACCGCCATGGCTGACGTCACCAGGGCCGGTCCTACTGCGAAGGCACGTGAGGACCCATAAAACGGACCCCCTGGTCGAGAGGGTCGTTCTCCTCCACGCCAACCTCAAGTATGATTACATTGCATACCCGGACGGGCGGGAGGACACAGTCTCCATAAGAGACCTTGCACCCTCGGGGGCCGCAGTAACCCACGACTCACTACCACCCCCCCCCACGATCCGATATCCAGCCCCAGCAGACGGCAGGCCTGGGCCCCGCGACCCGCTCGACATCTACGAGGACGACACGCCTGTGCCACAGCCCACGCAGGACTCGACGCCGGAAGCTCCACTACCCCTGCCGTCGCCACGCCGATCACAGCGGCAGACAAGACCTCCGGAGAGACTCCAATACACTAACTTTTAATACACTTCACCCCGCCGGACTCAATTTTAAACAAGGGGTGAATGTGGTAAACCACTGTTTGTATTCCACTGTGTACATTCCTGGACATACCTCGGCTGACTCCTCCCACAAGTCCTAGTATAAAGGTGACTGCTCCCCAGCCCTTTGTATTTCTGGACCGGTCGACCACTCGAGGCAGACCTTCATTCTTTTGTTAATAAAAGCCTTTAGTTACTCTCTTAACTCTCAGTCTTTTATGAGTAATTGATAGCGCATCACTGCTTCACCCTCCAGACTTCGCCTTCTCCTTCTCCTTCTTCTGCTTCTTCTGCTTCACCCTCCAGACTTCACCTTCTCCTTCTCCTTCTTCTGCTTCTTCTGCTTCACCCTCCAGACTTCACCTTCTCCTTCTCCATCTTCTGCTTCTTCTGCTTCACCCTCCAGACTTCACCTTCTCCTTCTCCTTCTTCTGCTTCTTCTGCTTCACCCTCCAGACTTCACCTTCTCCTTCTTCTGCTTCTTCTGCTTCACCATCCAGACTTCTCCTTCTCCTTCTCCTTCTTCTGCTTCTTCTGCTTCACCCTCCAGACTTCACCGTCTCCTTCTCCTTCTTCTGCTTATTCTGTTTCACCCTCCAGACTTCACCTTCTCCATCTCCTTCTTCTGCTTCTTCTGCTTCACCCTCCAGACTTCACCTTCTCCTTCTCCTTCTTCTGCTTCAACATCCAGATTTCACCTTCTCCTTCTCCTTCTTCTGCTTCTTCTGCTTCACCCTCCAAACTTCACCTTCTCCTTCTCCTTCTTCTGCTTCACCCTCCAGACTTCACCTTCTCCTTCTCCTTCTTCTGCTTCTGCTGCTTCACAATCCAGACTTCACCTTCTCCTTCTCCTTCTTCTGTTTCTTCTGCTTCACCCTCCAAACTTCACCGACTTCTTCTCCTTCTTCTGCTTCTTCTGCTTCACCCTCCAGACTTCACCTTCTCCTTCTCCTTCTTCTGCTTCTTCTGCTTCACCCTCCAGACTTCACCTTCTCCTTCTCCTTCTTCTGCTTCTTCTGCTTCACCCTCCAGACTTCACCTTCTCCTTCTACTTCTTCTGCTTCTTTTGCTTCACCCTCCAGACTTCACCTTCTCCTTCTCCTTCTTCTGCTTCTTCTGCTTCACCCTCCAGACTTCACCTTCTCCTTCTCCTTCTTCTGCTTCTTCCGCTACACCCTCCAGACTTCACCTTCTCCTTCTTCTGCTTGTTCTGCTTCACCCTCCAGACTTCACCTTCTCCTTCTCCTTCATCTGCTTCTTCTGCTTTAACCCCAGACTTCACCTTCTCCTTCTTCTGCTTCTTCTGCTTCACCCTCCAGACTTCACCTTCTCCTTCTCCTTCTTCTGCTTCTTCTGCTTCACCCTCCAGACTTCACCTTCTCCTGCTCCTTCTTCTGCTTCTTCTGCTTCACCCTCCACACTTCACCTTCTCCTTCTCCTTCTTCTGCTTCTTCTGCTTCACCCTCCAGACTTCACCTTCTCCTTCTCCTTCTTCTGCTTTAACCTCCAGACTTCACCTTCTCCTTCTCCTTCATCTCTTCTTCTGCTTCACCCTCCAGACTTCACCTTCTCCTTCTCCTTCTTCTGCTTCTTCTGCATCACCCTCCAGACTTCACCTTCTCCTTCTTCTTCTCCTGCTTCTTCTGCTTCACCCTCCAGACTTCACATTCTCCTTCTCCTTCTTCTGCTTCTTCTGCTTCACCCTCCAGACTTCACATTCTCCTTCTCCTTCTTCTGCTTCTTCTGCTTCACCCTCCAGACTTCACCTTCTCCTTCTCCTTCTTCTGCTTCTTCTGCTTCACCCTCCAGACTTCACCTTCTCCATCTCCTTCTTCTGCTTCTTCAGATTCACCCTCCAGATTTCACCTTCTCCTTCTCCTTCTTCTGCTTCTTCTGCTTCACCCTCCAGACTTCACCTTCTCCTTCTCCTTCTTCTGCTTCTTCTGCTTCACCCTCCAGACTTCACCTTCTCCTTCTCCTTCTTCTGCTTCTTCTGCTTCACCCTCCAGATTCACCTTCTCCTTCTCCTTCTTCTGCTTCTTCTGCTTCACCCTCCAGACTTCACCTTCTCCTTCTCCTTCTTCTGCTTCTTCTGCTTCACCCTCGAGACTTCACCTCCTCCTTCTCCTTCTTCTGCTTCTTCTGCTTCACACTCCAGACTTCACCTTCTCCTTCTCCTTCTTCTGCTTCTTCTGCTTCACCCTCCAGACTTCACCTTCTCCTTCTCCTTCTTCTGCTTCACCCTCCAGACTTCACCTTCTCCTTCTCCTTCTTCTGCTTCTTCTGCTTCACCCTCCAGACTTCTCCGTCTCCTTCTCATTCTTCTGCTTCTTCTGCTTCACCCCCCAGACTTCACCTTCTCCTTCTCCTTCCTCTGCTTCTTCTGCTTCACCCTCCAGACTTCACCTTCTTCTTCTCCTTCTTCTGCTTCTTCTGCTTCACCCTCCAGACTTCACCTTCTCCTTCTCCTTCTTCTGCTTCTTCTGCTTCACCCTCCAGACTTCACCTTCTCCTTCTCCTTCTTCTGCTTCACCCTCCAGACTTCACCTTCTCCTTCTCCCTCTTCTGCATCTTCTGCTTCACCCTCCAGACTTCACCTTCTCCTTCTCCTTCTTCTGCTTCACCCTTCAGACTTCACCTTCTCCTTCTGCTTCTTCTGCTTCACCCTCCAGACTTCACCTTCTCCTTCTCCTTCTTCTGCTTCACCCTCCAGGCTTCACCATCTCCTTCTCCTTGTTCTGCTTCTTCTGCTTCACCCTCCAGACTTCACATTCTCCTTCTCCTTCTTCTGCTTCTTCTGCTTCACCCTCCAGACTTCACCTTCTCCTTCTCCTTCTTCTGCTTCTTCTGCTTCACCCTCCAGACTTCACCTTCTCCTTCTCCTTCTGCTTCTTCTGCTTCACCCTCCAGACTTCACCTTCTCCTTCTCCTTCTTCTGCTTCTTCTGCTTTAACCTCCAGACTTCACCTTCTCCTTCTCCTTCATCTGCTTCTTCTGCTTCACCCTGCAGACTTCACCTTCTCCTTCTGCTTCTTCTGCTTCACCCTCCAGACTTCACCTTCTCCTTCTTCTTCTGCTTCTTCTGCTTCACCCTCCAGACTTCACATTCTCCTTCTCCTTCTTCTGCTTCTTCTGCTTCACCCTCCAGACTTCACCTTCTCCTTCTCCTTCTTCTGCTTCTTCTGCTTCGCCCTCCAGACTTCACCTTCTCCATCTCCTTCTTCTGCTTCTTCAGATTCACCCTCCAGACTTTACCTTCTCCTTCTCCTTCTTCTGCTTCTTCTGCTTCACCCTCCAGGCTTCACCTTCTCCTTCTCCATCTTCTGCTTCTTCTGCTTCACCCTCCAGACTTCACCGTCTCCTTCTCCTTCTTCTGCTTCTTCTGCTTCACCCTCCAGACTTCACCTTCTCCTTCTTCTGCTTCTTCTGCTTCACCATCCAGACTTCACATTCTCCTTCTCCTTCTTCTGCTTCTTCTGCTTCACCCTCCAGACTTCACCGTCTCCTTCTCCTTCTTCTGCTTATTCTGCTTCACCATCCAGACTTCACCTTCTCCATCTCCTTCTTCTGCTTCTTCTGCTTCACCCTCCAGACTTCACCTTCTCCTTCTACTTCTTCTGCTTCTTTTGCTTCACCCTCCAGACTTCACCTTCTCCTTCTCCTTCTTCTGCTTCTTCTGCTTCACCCTCCAGACTTCACCTTCTCCTTCTCCTTCTTCTGCTTCTTCTGCTTCACCCTCCAGACTTCACCTTCTCCTT
The DNA here is from genome assembly GCF_052327205.1 of Somniosus microcephalus. NCBI lineage: Eukaryota > Metazoa > Chordata > Chondrichthyes > Squaliformes > Somniosidae > Somniosus > Somniosus microcephalus. The sequence goes on from NC_140987.1 coordinate 279,167,236, forward strand.
CTCCTTCTTCTGCTTCACCCTCCAGACTTCACCTTCTCCTTCTCCCTCTTCTGCATCTTCTGCTTCACCCTCCAGACTTCACCTTCTCCTTCTCCTTCTCCTTCTTCTGCTTTAACCTCCAGACTTCACCTTCTCCTTCTCCTTCATCTCTTCTTCTGCTTCACCCTCCAGACTTCACCTTCTCCTTCTCCTTCTTCTGCTTCTTCTGCATCACCCTCCAGACTTCACCTTCTCCTTCTTCTTCTCCTGCTTCTTCTGCTTCACCCTCCAGACTTCACATTCTCTTTCTCCTTCTTCTGCTTCTTCTGCTTCACCCTCCAAACTTCACATTCTCCTTCTCCTTCTTCTGCTTCTTCTGCTTAACCCTCCAGACTTCACCTTCTCCTTCTCCTTCTTCTGCTTCTTCTGCTTCACCCTCCAGACTTCACCTTCTCCATCTCCTACTTCTGCTTCTTCAGATTCACCCTCCAGATTTCACCTTCTCCTTCTCCTTCTTCTGCTTCTTCTGCTTCACCCTCCAGACTTCACCTTCTCCTTCTCCTTCTTCTGCTTCTTCTGCTTCACCCTCCAGACTTCACCTTCTCCTTCTACTTCTTCTGCTTATTCTGCTTCACCCTCGAGACTTCACCTCCTCCTTCTCCTTCTTCTGCTTCTTCTGCTTCACACTCCAGACTTCATCTTCTCCTTCTCCTTCTTCTGCTTATTCTGCTTCACCCTCCAGACTTCACCTTCTCCTTCTCCTTCTTCTGCTTCACCCTCCAGACTTCACCTTCTCCTTCTCCTTCTTCTGCTTCTTCTGCTTCACCCTCCAGACTTCTCCGTCTCATTCTCGTTCTTCTGCTTCTTCTGCTTCACCCTCCAGACTTCACCTTCTCCTTCTCCTTCTTCTGCTTCTTCTGCTTCACCCTCCAGACTTCACCTTCTCCTTCTCCTTCTTCTGCTTCTTCTGCTTCACCCTCCAGACTTCACCTTCTCCTTCTCCTTCTTCTGCTTCTTCTGCTTCACCCTCCAGACTTCACCTTCTCCTTCTCCTTCTTCTGCTTCACCCTCCAGACTTCACCTTCTCCTTCTCCCTCTTCTGCATCTTCTGCTTCACCCTCCAGACTTCACCTTCTCCTTCTCCTTCTTCTGCTTCACCCTCCAGACTTCACCTTCTCCTTCTCCCTCTTCTGCTTCTTCTGCTTCACCCTCCAGACTTCACCTTCTCCTTCTCCTTCTTCTGCTTCTTCTGCTTCACCCTCCAGGCTTCACCATCTCCTTCTCCTTGTTCTGCTTCTTCTGCTTCACCCTCCAGACTTCACATTCTCCTTCTCCTTCTTCTGCTTCTTCTGCTTCACCCTCCAGACTTCACCTTCTCCTTCTCCTTCTTCTGCTTCTTCTGCTTCACCCTCCGGACTTCACCTTCTCCTTCTCCTTCTGCTTCTTCTGCTTCACCCTCCAGACTTCACCTTCTCCTTCTCCTTCTTCTGCTTCTTCTGCTTTAACCTCCAGACTTCACCTTCTCCTTCTCCTTCATCTGCTTCTTCTGCTTCACCCTGCAGACTTCACCTTCTCCTTCTGCTTCTTCTGCTTCACCCTCCAGACTTCACCTTCTCCTTCTTCTTCTGCTTCATCTGCTTCACCCTCCAGACTTCACCTTCTCCTTCTCCTTCTTCTTCTGCTTCACCCTCCAGACTTCACCTTCTCCTTCTCCTTCTTCTGCTTCTTCTGCTTCACCCTCCAGACTTCACCTTCTCCTTCTCCTTCTTCTGCTTCTTCTGCTTCGCCCTCCAGACTTCACCTTCTCCATCTCCTTCTTCTGCTTCTTCAGATTCACCCTCCAGACTTTACCTTCTCCTTCTCCTTCTTCTGCTTCTTCTGCTTCACCCTCCAGACTTCACCTTCTCCTTCTCCATCTTCTGCTTCTTCTGCTTCACCCTCCAGATTTCACCTTCTCCTTCTCCTTCTTCTGCTTCTTCTGCTTCACCCTCCAGACTTCACCTTCTCCTTCTTCTGCTTCTTCTGCTTCACCATCCAGACTTCACATTCTCCTTCTCCTTCTTCTGCTTCTTCTGCTTCACCCTCCAGACTTCACCTTCTCCTTCTCCTTCTTCTGCTTCTTCTACTTCGCCCTCCAGACTTCACCTTCTCCATCTCCTTCTTCTGCTTCTTCAGATTCACCCTCCAGACTTTACCTTCTCCTTCTCCTTCTTCTGCTTCTTCTGCTTCACCCTCCAAACTTCACATTCTCCTTCTCCTTCTTCTGCTTCTTCTGCTTAACCCTCCAGACTTCACCTCCTCCTTCTCCTTCTTCTGCTTCTTCTGCTTCACCCTCCAGACTTCACCTTCTCCATCTCCTACTTCTGCTTCTTCAGATTCACCCTCCAGATTTCACCTTCTCCTTCTCCTTCTTCTGCTTCTTCTGCTTCACCCTCCAGACTTCACCTTCTCCTTCTCCTTCTTCTGCTTCTTCTGCTTCACCCTCCAGACTTCACCTTCTCCTTCTCCTTCTTCTGCTTCTTCTGCTTCACCCTCCAGATTCACCTTCTCCTTCTCCTTCTTCTGCTTCTTCTGCTTCACCCTCCAGACTTCACCTTCTCCTTCTCCTTCTTCTGCTTATTATGCTTCACCCTCGAGACTTCACCTCCTCCTTCTCCTTCTTCTGCTTCTTCTGCTTCACACTCCAGACTTCATCTTCTCCTTCTCCTTCTTCTGCTTCTTCTGCTTCACCCTCCAGACTTCACCTTCTCCTTCTCCTTCTTCTGCTTCACCCTCCAGACTTCACCTTCTCCTTCTCCTTCTTCTGCTTCTTCTGCTTCACCCTCCAGACTTCTCCGTCTCATTCTCGTTCTTCTGCTTCTTCTGCTTCACCCTCCGGACTTCACCTTCTCCTTCTCCTTCTTCTGCTTCTTCTGCTTCACCCTCCAGACTTCACCTTCTCCTTCTCCTTCTTCTGCTTATTATGCTTCACCCTCGAGACTTCACCTCCTCCTTCTCCTTCTTCTGCTTCTTCTGCTTCACACTCCAGACTTCATCTTCTCCTTCTCCTTCTTCTGCTTCTTCTGCTTCACCCTCCAGACTTCACCTTCTCCTTCTCCTTCTTCTGCTTCACCCTCCAGACTTCACCTTCTCCTTCTCCCTCTTCTGCATCTTCTGCTTCACCCTCCAGACTTCACCTTCTCCTTCTCCTTCTTCTGCTTCACCCTTCAGACTTCACCTTCTCCTTCTGCTTCTTCTGCTTCACCCTCCAGACTTCACCTTCTCCTTCTCCTTCTTCTGCTTCACCCTCCAGGCTTCACCATCTCCTTCTCCTTGTTCTGCTTCTTCTGCTTCACCCTCCAGACTTCACATTCTCCTTCTCCTTCTTCTGCTTCTTCTGCTTCACCCTCCAGACTTCACCTTCTCCTTCTCCTTCTTCTGCTTCTTCTGCTTCACCCTCCAGACTTCACCTTCTCCTTCTCCTTCTGCTTCTTCTGCTTCACCCTCCAGACTTCACCTTCTCCTTCTCCTTCTTCTGCTTCTTCTGCTTTAACCTCCAGACTTCACCTTCTCCTTCTCCTTCATCTGCTTCTTCTGCTTCACCCTGCAGACTTCACCTTCTCCTTCTGCTTCTTCTGCTTCACCCTCCAGACTTCACCTTCTCCTTCTTCTTCTGCTTCTTCTGCTTCACCCTCCAGACTTCACATTCTCCTTCTCCTTCTTCTGCTTCTTCTGCTTCACCCTCCAGACTTCACCTTCTCCTTCTCCTTCTTCTGCTTCTTCTGCTTCGCCCTCCAGACTTCACCTTCTCCATCTCCTTCTTCTGCTTCTTCAGATTCACCCTCCAGACTTTACCTTCTCCTTCTCCTTCTTCTGCTTCTTCTGCTTCACCCTCCAGGCTTCACCTTCTCCTTCTCCATCTTCTGCTTCTTCTGCTTCACCCTCCAGACTTCACCGTCTCCTTCTCCTTCTTCTGCTTCTTCTGCTTCACCCTCCAGACTTCACCTTCTCCTTCTTCTGCTTCTTCTGCTTCACCATCCAGACTTCACATTCTCCTTCTCCTTCTTCTGCTTCTTCTGCTTCACCCTCCAGACTTCACCGTCTCCTTCTCCTTCTTCTGCTTATTCTGCTTCACCATCCAGACTTCACCTTCTCCATCTCCTTCTTCTGCTTCTTCTGCTTCACCCTCCAGACTTCACCTTCTCCTTCTACTTCTTCTGCTTCTTTTGCTTCACCCTCCAGACTTCACCTTCTCCTTCTCCTTCTTCTGCTTCTTCTGCTTCACCCTCCAGACTTCACCTTCTCCTTCTCCTTCTTCTGCTTCTTCTGCTTCACCCTCCAGACTTCACCTTCTCCTTCTCCTTCTTCTGCTTCACCCTCCAGACTTCACCTTCTCCTTCTCCCTCTTCTGCATCTTCTGCTTCACCCTCCAGACTTCACCTTCTCCTTCTCCTTCTCCTTCTTCTGCTTTAACCTCCAGACTTCACCTTCTCCTTCTCCTTCATCTCTTCTTCTGCTTCACCCTCCAGACTTCACCTTCTCCTTCTCCTTCTTCTGCTTCTTCTGCATCACCCTCCAGACTTCACCTTCTCCTTCTTCTTCTCCTGCTTCTTCTGCTTCACCCTCCAGACTTCACATTCTCTTTCTCCTTCTTCTGCTTCTTCTGCTTCACCCTCCAAACTTCACATTCTCCTTCTCCTTCTTCTGCTTCTTCTGCTTAACCCTCCAGACTTCACCTTCTCCTTCTCCTTCTTCTGCTTCTTCTGCTTCACCCTCCAGACTTCACCTTCTCCATCTCCTACTTCTGCTTCTTCAGATTCACCCTCCAGATTTCACCTTCTCCTTCTCCTTCTTCTGCTTCTTCTGCTTCACCCTCCAGACTTCACCTTCTCCTTCTCCTTCTTCTGCTTCTTCTGCTTCACCCTCCAGACTTCACCTTCTCCTTCTACTTCTTCTGCTTATTCTGCTTCACCCTCGAGACTTCACCTCCTCCTTCTCCTTCTTCTGCTTCTTCTGCTTCACACTCCAGACTTCATCTTCTCCTTCTCCTTCTTCTGCTTATTCTGCTTCACCCTCCAGACTTCACCTTCTCCTTCTCCTTCTTCTGCTTCACCCTCCAGACTTCACCTTCTCCTTCTCCTTCTTCTGCTTCTTCTGCTTCACCCTCCAGACTTCTCCGTCTCATTCTCGTTCTTCTGCTTCTTCTGCTTCACCCTCCAGACTTCACCTTCTCCTTCTCCTTCTTCTGCTTCTTCTGCTTCACCCTCCAGACTTCACCTTCTCCTTCTCCTTCTTCTGCTTCTTCTGCTTCACCCTCCAGACTTCACCTTCTCCTTCTCCTTCTTCTGCTTCTTCTGCTTCACCCTCCAGACTTCACCTTCTCCTTCTCCTTCTTCTGCTTCACCCTCCAGACTTCACCTTCTCCTTCTCCCTCTTCTGCATCTTCTGCTTCACCCTCCAGACTTCACCTTCTCCTTCTCCTTCTTCTGCTTCACCCTCCAGACTTCACCTTCTCCTTCTCCCTCTTCTGCTTCTTCTGCTTCACCCTCCAGACTTCACCTTCTCCTTCTCCTTCTTCTGCTTCTTCTGCTTCACCCTCCAGGCTTCACCATCTCCTTCTCCTTGTTCTGCTTCTTCTGCTTCACCCTCCAGACTTCACATTCTCCTTCTCCTTCTTCTGCTTCTTCTGCTTCACCCTCCAGACTTCACCTTCTCCTTCTCCTTCTTCTGCTTCTTCTGCTTCACCCTCCGGACTTCACCTTCTCCTTCTCCTTCTGCTTCTTCTGCTTCACCCTCCAGACTTCACCTTCTCCTTCTCCTTCTTCTGCTTCTTCTGCTTTAACCTCCAGACTTCACCTTCTCCTTCTCCTTCATCTGCTTCTTCTGCTTCACCCTGCAGACTTCACCTTCTCCTTCTGCTTCTTCTGCTTCACCCTCCAGACTTCACCTTCTCCTTCTTCTTCTGCTTCATCTGCTTCACCCTCCAGACTTCACCTTCTCCTTCTCCTTCTTCTTCTGCTTCACCCTCCAGACTTCACCTTCTCCTTCTCCTTCTTCTGCTTCTTCTGCTTCACCCTCCAGACTTCACCTTCTCCTTCTCCTTCTTCTGCTTCTTCTGCTTCGCCCTCCAGACTTCACCTTCTCCATCTCCTTCTTCTGCTTCTTCAGATTCACCCTCCAGACTTTACCTTCTCCTTCTCCTTCTTCTGCTTCTTCTGCTTCACCCTCCAGACTTCACCTTCTCCTTCTCCATCTTCTGCTTCTTCTGCTTCACCCTCCAGATTTCACCTTCTCCTTCTCCTTCTTCTGCTTCTTCTGCTTCACCCTCCAGACTTCACCTTCTCCTTCTTCTGCTTCTTCTGCTTCACCATCCAGACTTCACATTCTCCTTCTCCTTCTTCTGCTTCTTCTGCTTCACCCTCCAGACTTCACCTTCTCCTTCTCCTTCTTCTGCTTCTTCTACTTCGCCCTCCAGACTTCACCTTCTCCATCTCCTTCTTCTGCTTCTTCAGATTCACCCTCCAGACTTTACCTTCTCCTTCTCCTTCTTCTGCTTCTTCTGCTTCACCCTCCAAACTTCACATTCTCCTTCTCCTTCTTCTGCTTCTTCTGCTTAACCCTCCAGACTTCACCTCCTCCTTCTCCTTCTTCTGCTTCTTCTGCTTCACCCTCCAGACTTCACCTTCTCCATCTCCTACTTCTGCTTCTTCAGATTCACCCTCCAGATTTCACCTTCTCCTTCTCCTTCTTCTGCTTCTTCTGCTTCACCCTCCAGACTTCACCTTCTCCTTCTCCTTCTTCTGCTTCTTCTGCTTCACCCTCCAGACTTCACCTTCTCCTTCTCCTTCTTCTGCTTCTTCTGCTTCACCCTCCAGATTCACCTTCTCCTTCTCCTTCTTCTGCTTCTTCTGCTTCACCCTCCAGACTTCACCTTCTCCTTCTCCTTCTTCTGCTTATTATGCTTCACCCTCGAGACTTCACCTCCTCCTTCTCCTTCTTCTGCTTCTTCTGCTTCACACTCCAGACTTCATCTTCTCCTTCTCCTTCTTCTGCTTCTTCTGCTTCACCCTCCAGACTTCACCTTCTCCTTCTCCTTCTTCTGCTTCACCCTCCAGACTTCACCTTCTCCTTCTCCTTCTTCTGCTTCTTCTGCTTCACCCTCCAGACTTCTCCGTCTCATTCTCGTTCTTCTGCTTCTTCTGCTTCACCCTCCAGACTTCACCTTCTCCTTCTCCTTCTTCTGCTTCTTCTGCTTCACCCTCCAGACTTCACCTTCTCCTTCTCCTTCTTCTGCTTCTTCTGCTTCACCCTCCAGACTTCATCTTCTCCTTCTCCTTCTTCTGCTTCTTCTGCTTCACCCTCCAGACTTCACCTTCTCCTTCTCCTTCTTCTGCTTCACCCTCCAGACTTCACCTTCTCCTTCTCCCTCTTCTGCATCTTCTGCTTCACCCTCCAGACTTCACCTTCTCCTTCTCCTTCTTCTGCTTCACCCTTCAGACTTCACCTTCTCCTTCTGCTTCTTCTGCTTCACCCTCCAGACTTCACATTCTCCTTCTCCTTCTTCTGCTTCTTCTGCTTCACCCTCCAGGCTTCACCATCTCCTTCTCCTTGTTCTGCTTCTTCTGCTTCACCCTCCAGACTTCACATTCTCCTTCTCCTTCTTCTGCTTATTCTGCTTCACCCTCCAGACTTCACCTTCTCCTTCTCCTTCTTCTGCTTCTTCTGCTTCACCCTCCGGACTTCACCTTCTCCTTCTCCTTCTGCTTCTTCTGCTTCACCCTCCAGACTTCACCTTCTCCTTCTCCTTCTTCTGCTTCTTCTGCTTTAACCTCCAGACTTCACCTTCTCCTTCTCCTTCATCTGCTTCTTCTGCTTCACCCTGCAGACTTCACCTTCTCCTTCTGCTTCTTCTGCTTCACCCTCCAGACTTCACCTTCTCCTTCTTCTTCTGCTTCATCTGCTTCACCCTCCAGACTTCACCTTCTCCTTCTCCTTCTTCTTCTGCTTCACCCTCCAGACTTCACCTTCTCCTTCTCCTTCTTCTGCTTCTTCTGCTTCACCCTCCAGACTTCACCTTCTCCTTCTCCTTCTTCTGCTTCTTCTGCTTCGCCCTCCAGACTTCACCTTCTCCATCTCCTTCTTCTGCTTCTTCAGATTCACCCTCCAGACTTTACCTTCTCCTTCTCCTTCTTCTGCTTCTTCTGCTTCACCCTCCAGACTTCACCTTCTCCTTCTCCATCTTCTGCTTCTTCTGCTTCACCCTCCAGATTTCACCTTCTCCTTCTCCTTCTTCTGCTTCTTCTGCTTCACCCTCCAGACTTCACCTTCTCCTTCTTCTGCTTCTTCTGCTTCACCATCCAGACTTCACATTCTCCTTCTCCTTCTTCTGCTTCTTCTGCTTCACCCTCCAGACTTCACCGTCTCCTTCTCCTTCTTCTGCTTATTCTGCTTAACCATCCAGACTTCACCTTCTCCATCTCCTTCTTCTGCTTCTTCTGCTTCACCCTCCAGACTTCACCTTCTCCTTCTCCTTCTTCTGCTTCAACATCCAGATTTCACCTTCTCCTTCTCCTTCTTCTGCTTCTTCTGCTTCACCCTCCAAACTTCACCTTCTCCTTCTCCTTCTTCTGCTTCACCCTCCAGACTTCACCTTCTCCTTCTCCTTCTTCTGCTTCTGCTGCTTCACAATCCAGACTTCACCTTCTCCTTCTCCTTCTTCTGCTTCTTCTGCTTCACCCTCCAAACTTCACCGTCTCCTTCTCCTTCTTCTGCTTCTTCTGCTTCACCCTCCAGACTTCACCTTCTCCTTCTCCTTCTTCTGCTTCTTCTGCTTCACCCTCCAGACTTCACCTTCTCAATCTCCTTCTTCTGCTTCTTCTGCTTCACCCTCCAGACTTCACCTTTTCCTTCTACTTCTTCTGCTTCTTTTGCTTCACCCTCCAGACTTCACCTTCTCCTTCTCCTTCTTCTGCTTCTTCTGCTTCACCCTCCAGACTTCACCTTCTCCTTCTCCTTCTTCTGCTTCTTCTGCTTCAGCCTCCAGACTTCACCTTCTCCTTCTCCTTCTTCTGCTTCACCCTCCAGACTTCACCTTCTCCTTCTCCCTCTTCTGCATCTTCTGCTTCACCCTCCAGACTTCACATTCTCCTTCTCCTTCTTCTGCTTCACCCTTCAGACTTCACCTTCTCCTTCTGCTTCTTCTGCTTCAGCCTCCAGACTTCACCTTCTCCTTCTCCTTCTTCTGCTTCTTCTGCTTCACCCTCCAGGCTTCACCATCTCCTTCTCCTTGTTCTGCTTCTTCTGCTTCACCCTCCAGACTTCACCTTCTCCTTCTCCTTCTTCTGCTTCTTCTGCTACACCCTCCAGACTTCACCTTCTCCTTCTCCTTCTTCTGCTTCTTCTGCATAACCCTCCAGACTTCACCTTCTCCTTCTCCTTCTGCTTCTTCTGCTTCACCCTCCAGACTTCACCTTCTCCTTCTCCTTCTTCTGCTTCTTCTGCTTTAACCTCCAGACTTCACCTTCTCCTTCTCCTTCATCTGCTTCTTCTGCTTCACCCTGCAGACTTCACCTTCTCCTTCTGCTTCTTCTGCTTCACCCTCCAGACTTCACCTTCTCCTTCTTCTTCTGCTTCATCTGCTTCACCCTCCAGACTTCACCTTCTCCTTCTCCTTCTTCTGCTTCTTCTGCTTCACCCTCCAGACTTCACCTTCTCCTTCTCCTTCTTCTGCTTCTTCTGCTTCACCCTCCAGACTTCACCTTCTCCTTCTCCTTCTTCTGCTTCTTCTGCTTCGCCCTCAAGACTTCACCTTCTCCATCTCCTTCTTCTGCTTCTTCAGATTCACCCTCCAGACTTTACCTTCTCCTTCTCCTTCTTCTGCTTCTTCTGCTTCACCCTCCAGACTTCACCTTCTCCTTCTCCATCTTCTGATTCTTCTGCTTCACCCTCCAGACTTCACCTTCTCCTTCACCTTCTTCTGCTTCTTCTGCTTCACCCTCCAGACTTCACCTTCTCCTTCTTCTGCTTCTTCTGCTTCACCATCCAGACTTCACATTCTCCTTCTCCTTCTTCTGCTTCTTCTGCTTCACCCTCCAGACTTCACCGTCTCCTTCTCCTTCTTCTGCTGATTCTGCTTCACCCTCCAGACTTCACCTTCTCCATCTCCTTCTTCTGCTTCTTCTGCTTCACCCTCCAGACTTCACCTTCTCCTTCTCCTTCTTCTGCTTCAACATCCAGATTTCACCTTCTCCTTCTCCTTCTTCTGCTTCTTCTGCTTCACCCTCCAAACTTCACCTTCTCCTTCTCCTTCTTCTGCTTCACCCTCCAGACTTCACCTTCTCCTTCTCCTTCTTCTGCTTCTTCTGCTTCACCCTCCAGACTTCACCTTCTCCTTCTCCTTCTTCTGCTTCACAATCCAGACTTCACCTTCTCCTTCTCCTTCTTCTGCTTCTTCTGCTTCACCCTCCAAACTTCACCGTCTCCTTCTCCTTCTTCTGCTTCTTCTGCTTCACCCTCCAGACTTCACCTTCTCCTTCTCCTTCTTCTGCTTCTTTTGCTTCACCCTCCAGACTTCACCTTCTCCTTCTCCTTCTTCTGCTTCTTCTGCTTCACCCTCCAGATTTCACCTTCTCCTTCTCCTTCTTCTGCTTCTTCCGCTACACCCTCCAGACTTCACCTTCTCCTTCTCCTTCTTCTGCTTCTTCTGCTTCACCCTCCAGACTTCACCTTCTCCTTCTCCTTCATCTGCTTCTTCTGCTTTACCCGCCAGACTTCACCTTCTCCTTCTCCTTCTTCTGCTTCTTCTGCTTCACCCACCAGACTTCACCTTCTCCTTCTCCTTCTTCTGCTTCTTCTGCTTCACCCTCCTGACTTCACCTTCTCCTTCTCCTTCTTCTGCTTCTTCTGCTTCACCCTCCAGACTTTACCTTCTCCTTCTCCTTCTTCTGCTTCTTCTGCTTCACCCTCCAGACTTCATCTTCTCCTTCTGCTTCTTCTGCTTCTTCTGTTTCACCCTCCAGACTTCACCTTCTCCTTCTCCTTCTTCTGCTTCTTCTGCTTCACCCTCCAGACTTCACATTCTCCTTCTCCTTCTTCTGCTTCTTCTGCTTCACACTCCAGACTTCACCTTCTCATTCTCCTTCTTCTGCTTCTTCTGCTTCACCCTCCAGACTTCATCTTCTCCTTCTCCTTCTTCTGCTTCTTCTGTTTCACCCTCCAGACTTCACCTTCTCCTTTTCCTTCTTCTGCTTCTTCTGCTTCACCCTGCAGATTTCATCTTCTACTTCTCCTTCTTCTGCTTCTTCTGCTTCACCCTCCAGACTTCACCTTCTCCTGCTCCTTCTTCTGCTTCTTCTGCTTCACCCTCCACACTTCACCTTCTCCTTCTCCTTCTTCTGCTTCACCCTCCAGACTTCACCTTCTCCTTCTCCTTCTTCTGCTTTAACCTCCAGACTCCACCTTCTCCTTCTCCTTCATCTCTTCTTCTGCTTCACCCTCCAGACTTCACCTTCTCCTTCTCCTTCTTCTGCTTCTTCTGCATCACCCTCCAGACTTCACCTTCTCCTTCTTCTTCTCCTGCTTCTTCTGCTTCACCCTCCAGACTTCACATTCTCCTTCTCCTTCTTCTGCTTCTTCTGCTTCACCCTCCAGACTTCACATTCTCCTTCTCCTTCTTCTGCTTCTTCTGCTTCACCCTCCAGACTTCACCTTCTCCTTCTCCTTCTTCTGCTTCTTCTGCTTCACCCTCCAGACTTCACCTTCTCCATCTCCTTCTTCTGCTTCTTCAGATTCACCCTCCAGATTTCACCTTCTCCTTCTTCTGCTTCTTCTGCTTCACCCTCCAGACTTCACCTTCTCCTTCTCCTTCTTCTGCTTCTTCTGCTTCACCCTCCAGACTTCACCTTCTCCTTCTCCTTCTTCTGCTTCTTCTGCTTCACCCTCCAGATTCACCTTCTCCTTCTCCTTCTTCTGCTTCTTCTGCTTCACCCTCCAGACTTCACCTTCTCCTTCTCCTTCTTCTGCTTCTTCTGCTTCACCCTCGAGACTTCACCTCCTCCTTCTCCTCCTTCTGCTTCATCTGCTTCACACTCCAGACTTCACCTTCTCCTTCTCCTTCTTCTGCTTCTTCTGCTTCACCCTCCAGACTTCACCTTCTCCTTCTCCTTCTTCTGCTTCACCCTCCAGACTTCACCTTCTCCTTCTCCATCTTCTGCTTCTTCTGCTTCACCCTCCAGACTTCACCGTCTCCTTCTCGTTCTTCTGCTTCTTCTGCTTCACCCTCCAGACTTCACCTTCTCCTTCTCCTTCTTCTGCTTCTTCTGCTTCACCCTCCAGACTTCACCTTCTACTTCTCCTTCTTCTGCTTCTTCTGCTTCACCCTCCAGACTTCACCTTCTCCTTCTCCTTCTTCTGCTTCTTCTGCTTCACCCTCCAGACTTCACCTTCTCCTTCTCCTTCTTCTGCTTCACCCTCCAGACTTCACCCTCTCCTTCTCCCTCTTCTGCATCTTCTGCTTCACCCTCCAGACTTCACCTTCTCCTTCTCCTTCTTCTGCTTCACCCTCCAGACTTCACCTTCTCCTTCTGCTTCTTCTGCTTCACCCTCCAGACTTCACCTTCTCCTTCTCCTTCTTCTGCTTCTTCTGCTTCACCCTCCAGGCTTCACCATCTCCTTCTCCTTGTTCTGCTTCTTCTGCTTCACCCTCCAGACTTCACCTTCTCCTTCTCCTTCTTCTGCTTCTTCTGCTTCACCCTCCAGACTTCACCTTCTCCTTCTCCTTCTTCTGCTTCACCCTCCAGACTTCACCCTCTCCTTCTCCCTCTTCTGCATCTTCTGCTTCACCCTCCAGACTTCACCTTCTCCTTCTCCTTCTTCTGCTTCACCCTCCAGACTTCACCTTCTCCTTCTGCTTCTTCTGCTTCACCCTCCAGACTTCACCTTCTCCTTCTTCTTCTGCTTCATCTGCTTCACCCTCCAAACTTCACCGTCTCCTTCTCCTTCTTCTGCTTCTTCTGCTTCACCCTGCAGACTTCATCTTCTCCTTCTCCTTCTTCTGCTTCTTCTGCTTCACCCTCCAGACTTCACCTTCTCCTGCTCCTTCTTCTGCTTCTTCTGCTTCACCCTCCACACTACACCTTCTCCTTCTCCTTCTTCTGCTTCTTCTGCTTCACCCTCCAGACTTCACCTTCTCCTTCTCCTTCTTCTGCTTTAACCTCCAGACTTCACCTTCTCCTTCTCCTTCATCTCTTCTTCTGCTTCACCCTCCAGACTTCACCTTCTCCTTCTCCTTCTTCTGCTTCTTCTGCATCACCCTCCAGACTTCACCTTCTCCTTCTTCTTCTCCTGCTTCTTCTGCTTCACCCTCCAGACTTCACATTCTCCTTCTCCTTCTTCTGCTTCTTCTGCTTCACCCTCCAGACTTCACATTCTCCTTCTCCTTCTTCTGCTTCTTCTGCTTCACCCTCCAGACTTCACCTTCTCCTTCTCCTTCTTCTGCTTCTTCTGCTTCACCCTCCAGACTTCACCTTCTCCATCTCCTTCTTCTGCTTCTTCAGATTCACCCTCCAGATTTCACCTTCTCCTTCTTCTGCTTCTTCTGCTTCACCCTCCAGACTTCACCTTCTCCTTCTCCTTCTTCTGCTTCCTCTGCTTCACCCTCCAGACTTCACCTTCTCCTTCTCCTTCTTCTGCTTCTTCTGCTTCACCCTCCAGATTCACCTTCTCCTTCTCCTTCTTCTGCTTCTTCTGCTTCACACTCCAGACTTCACCTTCTCCTTCTCCTTCTTCTGCTTCTTCTGCTTCACCCTCCAGACTTCACCTTCTCCTTCTCCTTCTTCTGCTTCACCCTCCGGACTTCACCTTCTCCTTCTCCATCTTCTGCTTCTTCTGCTTCACCCTCCAGACTTCACCGTCTCCTTCTCATTGTTCTGCTTCTTCTGCTTCACCCTCCAGACTTCACCTTCTCCTTCTCCTTCTTCTGCTTCTTCTGCTTCACCCTCCAGACTTCACCTTCTCCTTCTCCTTCTTCTGCTTCTTCTGCTTCACCCTCCAGACTTCACCTTCTCCTTCTCCTTCAGCTTCTTCTGCTTCACCCTCCAGACTTCACCTTCTCCTTCTCCTTCTTCTGCTTCTTCTGCTTTAACCTCCAGACTTCACCTTCTCCTTCTCCTTCATCTGCTTCTTCTGCTTCACCCTGCAGACTTCACCTTCTCCTTCTGCTTCTTCTGCTTCACCCTCCAGACTTCACCTTCTCCTTCTTCTTCTGCTTCATCTGCTTCACCCTCCAGACTTCACCTTCTCCTTCTCCTTCTTCTGCTTCTTCTGCTTCACCCTCCAGACTTCACCTTCTCCTTCTCCTTCTTTTGCTTCTTCTGCTTCACCCTCCAGACTTCACCTTCTCCTTCTCCTTCTTCTGCTTCTTCTGCTTCGCCCTCCAGACTTCACCTTCTCCATCTCCTTCTTCTGCTTCTTCAGATTCACCCTCCAGACTTCACCTTCTCCTTCTCCTTCTTCTGCTTCTTCTGCTTCACCCTCCAGACTTCACCTTCTCCTTCTCCTTCTTCTGCTTCTTCTGCTTCACCCTCCAGACTTCACCTTCTCCTTCTCCTTCTTCTGCTTCTTCTGCTTCACCCTCCAGACTTCATCTTCTCCTTCTCCTTCATCTGCTTCTTCTGCTTCACCCTCCAGATTCACCTTCTCCTTCTCCTTCTTCTGCGTCTTCTGCTTCACCCTGCTGACTTCACCTTCTCCTTCTTCTTCTTCTGCTTCTTCTGCTTCACCCTCCAGACTTCACCTTCTCCTTCTGCTTCTTCTGCTTCTTCTGCTTCACACTCCAGACTTCACCTTCTCATTCTCCTTCTTCTGCTTCGCCCTCCAGACTTCACGTTCTCCTTCTCTTTCTTCTGCTTCTTCTGTTTCCCCCTCCAGACTTCACCTTCTCCTTTTCCTTCTTCTGCTTCTTCTGCTTCACCCTGCAGACTTCATCTTCTCCTTCTCCTTCTTCTGCTTCTTCTGCTTCACCCTCCAGACTTCACCTTCTCCTGCTCCTTCTTCTGCTTCTTCTGCTTCACCCTCCACACTACACCTTCTCCTTCTCCTTCTTCTGCTTCTTCTGCTTCACCCTCCAGACTTCACCTTCTCCTTCTCCTTCTTCTGCTTTAACCTCCAGACTTCACCTTCTCCTTCTCCTTCATCTCTTCTTCTGCTTCACCCTCCAGACTTCACCTTCTCCTTCTCCTTCTTCTGCTTCTTCTGCCTCACCCTCCAGACTTCACCTTCTCCTTCTTCTTCTCCTGCTTCTTCTGCTTCACCCTCCAGACTTCACATTCTCCTTCTCCTTCTTCTGCTTCTTCTGCTTCACCCTCCAGACTTCACATTCTCCTTCTCCTTCTTCTGCTTCTTCTGCTTCACCCTCCAGACTTCACCTTCTCCTTCTCCTTCTTCTGCTTCTTCTGCTTCACCCTCCAGACTTCACCTTCTCCATCTCCTTCTTCTGCTTCTTCAGATTCACCCTCCAGATTTCACCTTCTCCTTCTTCTGCTTCTTCTGCTTCACCCTCCAGACTTCACCTTCTCCTTCTCCTTCTTCTGCTTCCTCTGCTTCACCCTCCAGACTTCACCTTCTCCTTCTCCTTCTTCTGCTTCTTCTGCTTCACCCTCCAGATTCACCTTCTCCTTCTCCTTCTTCTGCTTCTTCTGCTTCACACTCCAGACTTCACCTTCTCCTTCTCCTTCTTCTGCTTCTTCTGCTTCACCCTCCAGACTTCACCTTCTCCTTCTCCTTCTTCTGCTTCACCCTCCAGACTTCACCTTCTCCTTCTCCATCTTCTGCTTCTTCTGCTTCACCCTCCAGACTTCACCGTCTCCTTCTCATTGTTCTGCTTCTTCTGCTTCACCCTCCAGACTTCACCTTCTCCTTCTCCTTCTTCTGCTTCTTCTGCTTCACCCTCCAGACTTCACCTTCTCCTTCTCCTTCTTCTGCTTCTTCTGCTTCACCCTCCAGACTTCACCTTCTCCTTCTCCTTCTTCTGCTTCTTCTGCTTCACCCTCCAGACTTCACCTTCTCCTTCTCCTTCTTCTGCTTCACCCTCCAGATTTCACCTTCTCCTTCTCCCTCTTCTGCATCTTCTGCTTCACCCTCCAGACTTCACCTTCTCCTTCTCCTTCTTCTGCTTCACCCTCCAGACTTCACCTTCTCCTTCTGCTTCTTCTGCTTCACCCTCCAGACTTCACCTTCTCCTTCTCCTTCTTCTGCTTCTTCTGCTTCACCCTGCAGACTTCATCTTCTCCTTCTCCTTCTTCTGCTTCTTCTGCTTCACCCTCCAGACTTCACCTTCTCCTGCTCCTTCTTCTGCTTCTTCTGCTTCACCCTCCACACTTCACCTTCTCCTTCTCCTTCTTCTGCTTCTTCTGCTTCACCCTCCAGACTTCACCTTCTCCTTCTCCTTCTTCTGCTTTAACCTCCAGACTTCACCTTCTCCTTCTCCTTCATCTCTTCTTCTGCTGCACCCTCCAGACTTCACCTTCTCCTTCTCCTTCTTCTGCTTCTTCTGCATCACCCTCCAGACTTCACCTTCTCCTTCTTCTTCTCCTGCTTCTTCTGCTTCACCCTCCAGACTTCACATTCTCCTTCTCCTTCTTCTGCTTCTTCTGCTTCACCCTCCAGACTTCACATTCTCCTTCTCCTTCTTCTGCTTCTTCTGCTTCACCCTCCAGACTTCACCTTCTCCTTCTCATTCTTCTGCTTCTTCTGCTTCACCCTCCAGACTTCACCCTCTCCATCTCCTTCTTCTGCTTCTTCAGATTCACCCTCCAGATTTCACCTTCTCCTTCTTCTGCTTCTTCTGCTTCACCCTCCAGACTTCACCTTCTCCTTCTCCTTCTTCTGCTTCTTCTGCTTCACCCTCCAGATTCACCTTCTCCTTCTCCTTCTTCTGCTTCTTCTGCTTCACCCTCCAGACTTCACCTTCTCCTTCTCCTTCTTCTGCTTCTTCTGCTTCACCCTCGAGACTTCACCTCCTCCTTCTCCTTCTTCTGCTTCTTCTGCTTCACACTCCAGACTTCACCTTCTCCTTCTCCTTCTTCTGCTTCTTCTGCTTCACCCTCCAGACTTCACCTTCTCCTTCTCCTTCTTCTGCTTCACCCTCCAGACTTCACCTTCTCCTTCTCCATCTTCTGCTTCTTCTGCTTCACCCTCCAGACTTCACCGTCTCCTTCTCCTTCTTCTGCTTCTTCTGCTTCACCCTCCAGACTTCACCTTCTCCTTCTCCTTCTTCTGCTTCTTCTGCTTTACCCTCCAGACTTCACCTTCTCCTTCTCCTTCTTCTGCTTCTTCTGCTTCACCCTCCAGACTTCACCTTCTCCTTCTCCTTCTTCTGCTTCTTCTTCTTCACCTTCCAGACTTCACCTTCTCCTTCTCCTTCTTCTGCTTCACCCTCCAGACTTCACCTTCTCCTTCTCCCTCTTCTGCATCTTCTGCTTCACCCTCCAGACTTCACCTTCTCCTTCTCCTTCTTCTGCTTCACCCTCCAGACTTCACCTTCTCCTTCTGCTTCTTCTGCTTCACCCTCCAGACTTCACCTTCTCCTTCTCCTTCTTCTGCTTCACCCTCCAGGCTTCACCATCTCCTTCTCCTTGTTCTGCTTCTTCTGCTTCACCCTCCAGACTTCACCTTCTCCTTCTCCTTCTTCTGCTTCTTCAGCTTCACCCTCCAGACTTCACCTTCTCCTTCTCCTTCTTCTGCTTCTTCTGCTTCACCCTCCAGACTTCACCTTCTCCTTCTCCTTCTGCTTCTTCTGCTTCACCCTCCAGACTTCACCTTCTCCTTCTCCTTCTTCTGCTTCTTCTGCTTTTACCTCCAGACTTCACCTTCTCCTTCTCCTTCATCTGCTTCATCTGCTTCACCCTGCAGACTTCACCTTCTCCTTCTGCTACTTCTGCTTCACCCTCCAGACTTCACCTTCTCCTTCTTCTTCTGCTGCATCTGCTTCACCCTCCAGACTTCACCTTCTCCTTCTCCTTCTTCTGCTTCTTCTGCTTCACCCTCCAGACTTCACCTTCTCCTTCTCCTTCTTCTGCTTCTTCTGCTTCACCCTCCAGACTTCACCTTCTCCTTCTCCTTCTTCTGCTTCTTCTGCTTCGCCCTCCAGACTTCACCTTCTCCATCTCCTTCTTCTGCTTCTTCAGATTCACCCTCCAGACTTCACCTTCTCCTTCTCCTTCTTCTGCTTCTTCTGCTTCACCCTCCAGACTTCACCTTCTCCTTCTCCTTCTTCTGCTTCTTCTGCTTCACCCTCCTGACTTCACCCTCTCCTTCTCCTTCTTCTGCTTCTTCTGCTTCACCCTCCAGACTTCACCTTCTCCTTCTGCTTCTTCTGCTTCTTCTGCTTCACCCTCCAGACTTCACCTTCTCCTTCTTCTTCTTCTGCTTCTTCTGCTTCACCCTCCAGACTTTACCTTCTCCTTCTCCTTCTTCTGCTTCTTCTGCTTCACCCTCCAGACTTCACCTTCTCCTTCTCCTTCTTCTGCTTCTTCTGCTTCACCCTCCAGACTTCACCTTCTCCATCTCCTTCTTCTACTTCTTCAGATTCACCCTCCAGATTTCACCTTCTCCTTCTTCTGCTTCTTCTGCTTCACCCTCCAGACTTCACCTTCTCCTTCTCCTTCTTCTGCTTCTTCTGCTTCACCCTCCAGACTTCACCTTCTCCTTCTCCTTCTTCTGCTTCTTCTGCTTCACCCTCCAGATTCACCTTCTCCTTCTCCTTCTTCTGCTTCTTCTGCTTCACCCTCCAGACTTCACCTTCTCCTTCTCCTTCTTCTGCTTCTTCTGCTTCACCCTCGAGACTTCACCTCCTCCTTCTCCTTCTTCTCCTTCTTCTGCTTCACACTCCAGACTTCACCTTCTCCTTCTCCTTCTTTTGCTTCTTCTGCTTCACCCTCCAGACTTCACCTTCTCCTTCTCCTTCTTCTGCTTCACCCTCCAGACTTCACCTTCTCCTTCTCCATCTTCTGCTTCTTCTGCTTCACCCTCCAGACTTCACCGTCTCCTTCTCGTTCTTCTGCTTCTTCTGCTTCACCCTCAAGACTTCACCTTCTCCTTCTCCTTCTTCTGCTTCTTCTGCTTCACCCTCCAGACTTCACCTTCTCCTTCTCCTTCTTCTGCTTCTTCTGCTTCACCCTCCAGACTTCACCTTCTCCTTCTCCTTCTTCTGCTTCTTCTGCTTCACCCTCCAGACTTCACCTTCTCCTTCTCCTTCTTCTGCTTCACCCTCCAGACTTCACCTTCTCCTTCTCCCTCTTCTGCATCTTCTGCTTCACCCTCCAGACTTCACCTTCTCCTTCTCCTTCTTCTGCTTCACCCTCCAGACTTCACCTTCTCCTTCTGCTTCTTCTGCTTCACCCTCCAGACTTCACCTTCTCCTTCTCCTCCTTCTGCTTCTTCTGCTTCACCCTCCAGGCTTCACCATCTCCTTCTCCTTGTTCTGCTTCTTCTGCTTCACCCTCCAGACTTCACCTTCTCCTTCTCCTTCTTCTGCTTCTTCAGCTTCACCCTCCAGACTTCACCTTCTCCTTCTCCTTCTTCTGCTTCTTCTGCTTCACCCTCCAGACTTCACCTTCTCCTTCTCCTTCTGCTTCTTCTGCTTCACCCTCCAGACTTCACCTTCTCCTTCTCCTTCTTCTGCTTCTTCTGCTTTAACCTCCAGACTTCACCTTCTCCTTCTCCTTCATCTGCTTCTTCTGCTTCACCCTGCAGACTTCACCTTCTCCTTCTGCTTCTTCTGCTTCACCCTCCAGACTTCACCTTCTCCTTCTTCTTCTGCTTCATCTGCTTCACCCTCCAGACTTCACCTTCTCCTTCTCCTTCTTCTGCTTCTTCTGCTTCACCCTCCAGACTTCACCTTCTCCTTCTCCTTCTTCTGCTTCTTCAGCTTCACCCTCCTGACTTCACCTTCTCCTTCTCCTTCTTCTGCTTCTTCTGCTTCACCCTCCAGACTTCACCTTCTCCTTCTGCTTCTTCTGCTTCACCCTCCAGACTTCACCTTCTCCTGCTCCTTCTTCTGCTTCTTCTGCTTCACCCTCCAGACTTTACCTTCTCCTTCTCCTTCTTCTGCTTCTTCTGCTTCACCCTCCAGACTTCACCTTCTCCTTCTCCTTCTTCTGCTTCTTCTGCTTCACCCTCCAGACTTGACCTTCTCCTTCTCCTTCTTCTGATTCTTCTGCTTCACCCTCCAGACTTCACCTTCTCCTTCTCCTTCTTCTGCTTCTTCTGCTTCACCCTCCAGACTTCACCTTCTCCTTCTCCTTCTTCTGCTTCTTCTGCTTCTCCTTCCAGACTTCACCTTCTCCTTCTCCTTCTGCTTCTTCTGCTTGTGGGAAAACCATGCTAACTGCAGTTTCCCAAATGTTTCCTAAGGGTGGAAGAACTTGTAGAATAGTGTATTTGACCAAGTTGTACCAAAAAGCACACTGGCAATCATGGACTGAGACAGAATCTTCAAGGCGATGAATAATTTGTGAGTTAACAGCAGCTTCCACAATTTTAGAAAGTACTCCTATAAGGGCAACAAGATCGTTAGAAGAATACAAGAAATCATATTTCTTATAGATAGGGTGAACAGAAGTTCATTTCCAAAGAGAATGAATGCTGGACTGTGATTGATGAGATTACAAAGACAACATAGGACCGGAGTAACTTTGGAGGAACATTTATTGAGGATGATAAGAAAGTTACCATCCTAACTAAAGATTTTACTGGAATCCTATTAGTGGAAGATCTGATAGACTGGATTGGAACACCATTTGATGTTCGTGCTAACATTTGAACAGAATGGAACAATGTAGTTTAGACATGGCAGATGCAACATAATGTGGATAAATGTGAAGTTAAGGAAAAACAGAAAGGCAGAGTATTATTTAAATGGTGATAGATTGGGAAATGTTGAAGTACAAAGGGACCTGAGTGTCCTTGTACACCAGTCACTGAAGCAAACATGCAGGTGCAGCAAGCAGTTAGGAAGGCAAATGGTATGTTGGCCTACATTGCAAGAGGATTTGAGTGCAGGAGCAAGGATGTCTTGCTACAGTTATACAGGGCCTTGGTGGGACCACACCTGGAGTACTGTGTGCAGTTTTGGTCTCATTACCTAAGAAAGGATATAATTGCCATAGAGGGAGTGCAGCGAATGTTCACCAGACTGATTCCTGGGATGGCAGGACTATCATATGAGGAGAGATTGGGTTGACTAGGCCTGTATTCACTAGAGTTTAGAAGAATGAGAGGGGATCTCATTGAAATGTATAAAATTCTGACAGGGCTAGACAGATTGAATGTAGGAAGGATGTTTCCCCTGGCTGGGGAGATCTAGAACGAGGGGTCACAGTCTCAGGATATGGGGTAGGACATTTAGGACTAAGAGGAGGAGAAATGTCTTCACTCAGAGGGTGGTGAACCTGTGGAATTCTCTACCACAGAAGGCTGTGGAGGCCAAGTCACTGAATATATTTAAGAAAGAGATAGATAGATTTCTAGACACAAAAGGCATCAAGGGGTCTGGGGAGAGAGCGGGAATATGGCATTGAGATAGAGGATCAGCCATGATCATACTGAATGGTGGAGCAGGCTCGAAGGGCTGAATGGCCTACTCCTGCTCCTATTTTCTATGTTTCTATGTTTCAACATTTTGAGGATAAAGTTGGAGGAGTAAAATAAGCAAAAAACTTAGCTTCAACTTTAGCTGTCAACTGTGCAATTTTCATTGAAATGTTAGGGGAGATTTATCAAAGTTATATGAGAGAAACCTTCAGCTGTTGGAGGGACAGGAAGACAGCAGTTGTATTTATAAGCTTCATTCGTGGATTTATGGAAGTTGTGTGAGGAAATAGATGATAGGCTTGATAAGAAGAGTTTTTACATCAAACAGAATAGGTATGTTTGAACCAATTGTGTTAGCAGGACAGACAGAAGGAGTGAATGAAGCATGACACCTTCCATGGCAGCTAACATTATTCACTGGCACAGAAAGGAGAGTGAAAAGCAACAGCTGGATCAGGGGCAGCCAGCAAAGAATTCCTGAAGACTGTCCCAGTTGGCTGATTTACAATATCAAACTAGATAGGACTGGTAAACAGACTGCAATTTGTTGTACAGTTATCTGCAGGTGGCTGAGACAGTAATGAGCATGGCCCAGTGACAAGGAGACAGATACAGTGGAAGAGTTAGAATTGGAGATGAAGAAAATGTCCTGGAGATTAACTGAATTGCCAGAATAATCAGCGATATGGATATATTATATTATATATATATATATCTCTCGTTCTGATTACCTTCAGGCACGATGTCCCCAGTGCCTTTATCATTGCTCTTTGGACTTCCACCTAACAGAAATGCCAACTCATTCAACCTCCAGTACCAGCTTCTAAGAGACTTGCTTATTACTCCTCTCCTTAGTAACAGTCACTGGCTCCCTGTTCCCCACTACAATAGATTAAATATTCTTGTCCTCATTTACAGATCCCTCCATGGCCTTGCCTCACCCCGCCTCTGCAATCTCCTCCAGTTAAATGGCCTAGCCCATTCTTTTGATCTTCTTAATCTGACTTCCAGTGCTTGCCCACCTTCCACCACTCCAGCAATTTGGCAGAGCCTTCAACTATCTCAGTCCTATTCTCCAACACTCCCTCCCCACTTCTCCTACTACTCTCCTGTCGTTAGAAGCTTGCTCAAAACATAGCTTTGTGCCTCCTGCGATCTCTTCTAATTATCCTACTGCTTCTCAGCATCTGTTTCACTTCTGCAAAGTGCCCTGGGATGTTTACTACACTAAAAGTGTCTTATAAATCTAAGTTGCTTATGCTGATTGATTGCAT
The DNA here is from genome assembly GCF_052327205.1 of Somniosus microcephalus. NCBI lineage: Eukaryota > Metazoa > Chordata > Chondrichthyes > Squaliformes > Somniosidae > Somniosus > Somniosus microcephalus. The sequence continues at coordinate 279,190,056 of NC_140987.1, forward strand.
TTCAGTCTACCTTGCTCTCTGCTTATGATTTGATTCCTTCCCTCCTGATCTTGATGTCATTATACCCTTGAGCTGATGTGCCAAATTTGATTATGCGAGAAAGAGGTATTTTATTATTGCTTGCTAATTGATATCCGTGAGCTTTCAAGCCAAGCCTGTTGCCTGTTGCAGATGCAACACCCAGACTTTAGACTATACAAAATGTGGGCAAACATTTTTCTTCGTTTTTCAAATAAGTATTTAATAAAAGAAATATTGACTTTTGCTTTGGGCGGCAATTCGTATACCCTTACCCTTTGGCGAGAGAAGTGATGTCAAGTGTGCAATAATGCAATTTGCACCATGTTCCTGATCACTCCTCACCTCACTTTTTTAAAGAAATGATAGGCTGCAAAAACAATTGCATTTTGGATAAGATTGTTCAACTTTATTGTTTCAGAAGTTGGCCTTCCTTTCAGAAACATTTTATTTGGGCTTCACAACGAACAAAGTGATTGTGTTCAGAACGCTGGATGCCTTCGAATAATTACGAGCAGAAAATCTAATCATGAATTTCAAATGATGTCAGAGGCAACCGCTGAGATTAGATTACAAGAATAAGAATTTCATCCCAGAATCTGTTATGATTTATTATATATTCCCTATTCGGTTTTATTTGGGCAGCTTAATTTTATTACTTGCTGGCCAATGTTTATGCTGGTAACAGTTGGATGTGAGCTCCATATTTCTGGTCTGTGGTGACGTTTATGCAAGAGGATTAATGATGCTGACACATTACTGCAATTGTATCGAGAAATGAACTGCAGCCTTTTCCCAGCTCAGTGTAATTATTATGAAGTAATAAGAAATACAGCATTAATAGTAATATATTACTAATATAGAATATTCTACTGCTGTTATATAACAAGATATTAAAAGTGAAATGTAAACAGACGTGTAGTGGCACTTGTGACACTTCAAAGTATTGCATTGCACTTTTTTGACTAGAAATTTAATCAGTAGTGGTGAGAAATGATCTCAGGTTCAAAATTGAGGTAAAGGCTCTTAAAATCAGATGTATATAAATTTGTAACCCTCACTTAGGCTGCGATATTTATGGGAAAGCAGGGAGGGAGTGTGGCAAGGGGGTGGGGGAGGTTAGCGGCTGGGAGACCCCCTATTCAACGACAGGACCTGATTAACATTTTTGGACTGCATTTCCCTGGCTGCCAAATTGAGACTCTAGGCCGCGGCCGGGGTGCGGAGCGGTGGGGGGAGGGAGAGATTGTGCGTTTTTCCAGCAATGATTGGATTTTTTAAAACTGTCGAAGTTAAAATGTTATTTCTGTTTGGAACTTGACCGGAATCCTGAGTAAGATGATCCAGGAGATGATCCACTGCGTATTTCTGCAGACCGTCAGAATGTCTAGTTTTTTTGGAGCCACTGTGGGGACATCCGGGGGGAGGGGTGAAGGGGCGGAGAGACTGTGGGTCAGGGGAGAGATCTGGGGGGGCGAGGGGCAAAGAGATCGTGGGTCGGGGGGACATCCGGGTGGGGGAGGGCGGAGAGATTGTGGGTCAGGGGACATGAGGGGGTAGGGCGGAGAGATTGTGGGTCAGGGGGACATCCGTGGGGAGGGCGGAGAGATCATGGGTCGGGGGGACATGAGCGTGCGGTGGGGCGGAGAGATCGTGGGTCGGGAGGACATCCGGTGGGAGGGCAGAGAGATCGTGGGTCGGGGGGACATCCGGGTGGAGGGCGGAGTGATCATGGGTCGGGGGGACATCCGGGGGGGAGGGCGGAGAGATCGTGGGTCAGGGGGGCATCCGGAGGGAGGGCGGAGAGATCGTGGGTCGGGGGGACATCCGGGTGGAGGGCGGAGAGATCGTGGGTCAGGGGGACATCCGGAGGGAGGGCGGAGAGATCGTGGGTCGGGGGGACATGAGCGTGCGGGGTGACGGAGAGATCATGGGTCAGGGGCACATCCGGGGGGAGGGCGGAGAGATCGTGGGTTGGGGGGACATCTGGGTGGGGGAGGGCGGAGAGATCATGGGTCGGGGGGACATCCGGGAGGAGGGCGGGGAGATCGTGGGTCGGGGGGACATCCGGGGGGAGGGCGGAGTGTTCGTGGGTCGGGGGGACAGGGGGAGGGTGGAGGACGGAGAAATCGTGGGTCAGGTGGACATCCGAAGGGGGGGCGTAAAGATCGTGTGTCTGGGGGACATGGGGGGCGGACAGATCATGTGGGTGGGGGGACATCCCCCTGGGGGAGGAGTGGAAAGATTGTGGGTCAGGGGACATGGGGGGATGGGGGGGTGGGGTGGAATGATCGTGGGCCAGGGGGACATCGGGTGGGTGAGGCAGGAGATATCGTGGGTGGGGGCGGACATGGGGGCTGTCAAAGTGGTCATGGGTGGGGGGATATGAGGGGGAGAGAAATCTTGGGCCAGGGGTATGAAGGAGTCAGAGAGATTGTGGGCTGGGGGGACATGGGGGGGATTCCGGAGAAATCTGTTGGGGACCAGAGAGGTGGGTCAGGGGTCGACCCAATCACAGGGTGTTTATTAAAAAAAATGCATTCATTCATGGGATGTGGGCGTCGCTGGCAAGGCCAGCATTTATTGCCCATCCCTAATTGCCCTTGAGAAGGTGGTGATGAGCCGCCTTCTTGAACCGTTGCAGTCCGTGTGGTGCTGGTACTCCAAAAGTGCTGTTAGGGAGGGAGTTCCAGGATTTTGACCCAGCGACGATGAAGGAACGGCGATATGCTTCTAAGTCAGGATGGTGTGTAACTTGGAGGCGAACTTGGAGGTGGTGGTGTTCCCAGGCGCCTGCTGCCCTTGTCCTTCTAGGTGGAAGATGTCGCGGGTTTAGGAGGTGCTGCCGAAGAAGCCTTGGCGAGTTGCTGCAGTGCATCTTGTAGATGATCCACACTGCAGACATGGTACGCTGGTGATGGAGGGAGTGAATGTTTAAGGTGGTGGATGGGGTGCCAATCAAGTGGGCTGCTTTGTCCTGGATGGTGTCGAGCTTCTTGAGTGTTGCTGGAGCTGCATTCATCCAGGCAAGTGGAGAGCATTCCAACACACTCCTTACTTGTGCCTTGTAGATGGTAGAAAGTCTTTGGGGAGTCAGGAGGTGAGACACTCGCCACAGAATACCCAGCCTCTGACCTGCTCTTGTTGCCACAGCATTTATGTGGCTGGTCCAGTTCAGTTTCTGGTCAATGGTAACCCCCAGGATGTTGATGGTGGGGGATTTGGCGATGGCAATACCGTTGAATGTCATGGGGTGGTGGTTAGACTCTCGCTTGATGGAGATAGTCATTGCCTGAGTTTAACAGGTTAACAGATTAGCTTGATGGGCTGAGATTTGGGGGCAGGGGGAGGAAACACTCCTGCTCCTCCTGGTGCACAAGCAGTGCTGGAAAGGCATGTACCTATGGATCCGGCCATCTCGCCTTCCTTCAGCCGTCAGGGATCCCGGAGGCCTGGGGAACCCGGCCCACAGGCGTTTAACCTGATACAGAGGTAAAATTGCGACTCACAACACTTGCCATAGCCCGACCTCACCACAAATTTCTAGATTTGTTACCCACTAATAACGGCGTGCACATCAAACTCGCCATTAATTTCCCAGCAAATTCTGAGCCATTGTCCCAGGGCTGGTGGTAGAGATCCCATAGTTACTGAAATCAAGGCAATTGGGGGTTTCTATTGTGATTCAACTTTCACTCTTACTAATGACCCATTAATAACTCTGTAAGCATGTTGCTTTGAAGAAGCCTGAAAAATAAAAGCAATTATTTTAGAGTTGCAACTTTGACCTTGCTGATAAGCTTATTTCATTGTTGTGGCATTGAAGATTTGTGACTCCACAGTTGTTGCTGCCATTGCAACTATTGTGGCTATAACTCAAATTGTGCTGATATGACTTTATATACAGTGTCAAACTGTTCTTTACTAATAATATTGCATATTTAATTGGTGGCATGCTGCTTTCTTTCCTAGCTATCAATATTTAACTGATTGTGGCCTCGATTTCAATTTCGTTACTATCATTTCTTAAGCAATGTTGATAAACATGACACAGATGGTTATGTATGCATACATGTATGCTGTCTGCCGGCACCTCTCTCTTCACACACACACACACACAAACGCACATATAGGGGGGAATTTTAACCCAAAAATCAGCTGGATTGGTGTAGGGTGGGAGGTTAAAGTGTGGTGCAATCGTGGGTTGGGGGCCATGGGGGGTGCAGAGAGTTTGTGGGTCACGGGGACATGGGGGGTTAGTGCTGGAGAGATTGTGGGTGTGGTCGGACATGGGGGTGTCAGGGAGGTCATGGGTAGGGGGACATGAGGTGAAGAGAGATCTTGGGTTGGGGGTGTGGGGGGTGGGGTCAGAGAGATTGGTCGGGGACCGGAGAGGTGGTTTAAAATTGTTAAAAATGTGAATCCCAACCACAACCCGCCTCCAACCTGTCCACTTCCAAGCTTAACAGAGGCGGGACTGGGGGCGGGAGGCTAACCTGCTCCCAGGAGGTTGGCTGGCACTTTAAATATCATAATGAGGCTGGAAGCCTCTGCTTTAACCTGCTGTGCAGGTTTAACTGTGGCCGGCCGGGGTTCCCGGGCCTCAGGATTCCCGACAGCTGCAGGAAGGCGAGGGCAGCAATCCTTATGGGCCAGGAGGAGCGGGAGTGCTTCCTCCCAGCCACCCAAGCTTTTCCACCATCAGCCCCACGGCCATCAGACCCCTGCGCTCTACCGGAACGCCACCCACCCCCCCGCCAACCTGCCGCTTTGGGCAAGTCAAAAACTTAAAATTCGGCCATACAGAGGGCACACATTTAAGGTTGGTAAAAGAACCAGAGACGACATGAGGAAAAACCTTTTAAGCAATGACTGGTTAGGCTGGTGGAAACAGATTCAATCGTAGCCTTCAAAAGGGAATTGGATAAATACTTGAAGGAGAAAGAATTGCAGGGATGTGGGGAAAGAGTGGGGCAGTGGGACTAACTGGATTGCTCTTCGAAAGAGCCGGTGCAGACTCAATGGGCCAATGGCCTCCTTCTGTGCTGGACTATTCTATGGGGGGAATTTTTCAGTGGGTCAGCGGGGCATTTGGTTGCGGGTCGGGTGAGAAAATGCTTTCTTATGACAGCGGGTAGGGAACCCGCTGTCAACCCGCCTCCACTCTAGTCTCCCACTTGTCAGGTCTGTAAGGGGTTTTAGATCGCAGAGGTTTCTCTCTCTAGAGGCCTCTCTCTCTTGCACAGTAAAACCTTGAGTGGTTTGACCCACTCGCCCCTTAGATTCTGTACTCTGGACTTTGGGGCAGGAACTACAATGTAGAGAAAACTCTTATAGACCAAGTTTGATGAAAACAAAATGAAATGTTATTGCATATGGAAACACAAATCAATTGCAAGCAAATACGAGAGTACATGGGAGAGAAAAACACAAACAAATCATAAAGACACAATACTAACTAAGGCAAATACAGGCATATTATACTCTACAAAAATCATCATGAAATAGGGAAACACACGGAACATCGAGGGATAACAACTCATGTTAATTATACCCTTAAGTATCCACCCCCTTAAACCTATCTAGATCTGATTATGGAGGGCCAGAAACATGCTCACCAATCCAACTAGGAAGTGCAAGGTTTTGAAACCGGTCTGCGTTTGGTCCTTTCAGGCATCCCGGCCTAGAAATTGAGTAGCCTTAGCGCCGCATTTGAGGCGCTAGAGGGCCTAGCGCCGGAGTTATGGCCAGTTTAGAAATTCCCTGGGGCCCTAGAATCGGCGGTAGACCGGTAGCGCTGCGCCGGCACCAATGACGTCATCGGTGTGCGCAGCGTCCCGGTTGCCGTGGTGACGGGCCCCAGCGCCGAAATTGAGTTGCGGCCGCCTCGCCCGTGGCAGCCGCAACTAAGATTTTTTCAACCGAGTCTTCCCCGAGTTAGCGCCGGCGCATTAAGGTCGCGCGGTGGCCGGCCGCTTTCCCGCCGGCCGCCTGCCCGCACCTCCCTCCCCGGACTCCTCCACCCCCCCCCCCGCGGAACAGATGCGTCTGGCCTGCAAGCCCGGCACTTGTCCGAGGTGCCGGGCTCATTTTTTTCAATATTTGAACGGACAGCGGGCGGGTGCAGGCAGCTCCTCCTTAACTGAAGGAGGAGGCCTGCACTTGCCCAGCCTGCCGCACCGCATCGGGTCCCGCAGCGCCGGATTAGCGCCGCAATGCGGCAGTCAGCGCCCATTGGGAGGCGCTCACGCCCGCCAGTAGCGCCGGCAGCCGTCTGGGTGCGGCGCTACTGAATTTTTGGCGCGCGCAGGGGGACTTAGCGCCGGCGCTAAATTTCCAGCGCTAAAGCCCTGGCGCGGCGCCAACTCAATTTCTAGGCCCCCGTCTCCACGTGGATCATAGAGCCCCAGCGAGCTGCGCCTCACCTCTCTCCTGAGGTGGGGGTCGGGGGCGGCTGGACACCGGCTGCTTCTGTCGTTTATTTTGTCTCTTCTCCCGAGTCTGGAGAGGGCCTCTCGTTTCGTCAACGGCCCGGGGTTGGCCGATGATCTCCCGATGTTTTACCCCGGGGCGGGGCGCTGGCTCGAACAACCTTCGTGATGGCGGTTTGGTCTTCTTCTTCTTCCTCTCCGACGATGGAGAGGAGTCCCGCTGATCTTCTCCCGAAGCGACTCCTCTTTATCCAGATCAAAAGCTGGACTGGCCTGCAAGCTGGAAAGCTGACGAGTCTGTCTGTCTGTCTGTTTGTCGCCCCTACCCGTGTGTTCTCACAATTATACTTCTTTCCAGAAGCTCTTATCTCGTGCCAAATCAGGTTAGTCTTTGTTTAACTTTTGGCGGGCTTGTTGCACAACGGGGTAGTTATTATATTTTAAACTGTTCTTGGATGGCCGGTAACGGGCCACCTCTGGTCTGGAATGACCTTCATTGTTTTTAATGTCCTGGTGATGTCCTTAACGGGCCCTTGATGCTCTTCTCATGAATATGAAACTGTTCCCTTTTGTCTGGGTCAACATTTAGATGGCCTTTATCTACAGGCCGATCTTGACTGGATCTGTATCCAATCTATATGTATATGTGGGTGTCTGGTTTCGTTCTCTCAGAAACGGCTTCCAGAACTTACTTTGGCTGAATCCACAAAGCTGTTTGAGGATTTGCAGGAACCATTTTAAAGTGTCCCAATAAGTTGATCACAGGGTCTGGCGGCCATTTTGAATGCCCCTTTTTCTGGGCTTCTTTTAAAATAGTCTTTAAAATCATGGCCTCTTCTGCCATTTGACCCTTTATAATATAAAGTTCAATTTTGCAAATCCTACAGGTCAGTCTTCGCAGAACAGACCTGACACCAAGCGGCGGGGGAGGCAACTTAGATCATTAGATAGATTGTTAAGAGCCAATTAAGTATTATTTTAAGATTACCTTTAGATTTTTAGAGTTCGCCAACGGCTTCCCCGCTGCTCGGGGACCACGTCAGGCAAGGAGGTCGGGAGATGTGTGAGCATGGGATGATTTATTTACTTGACAGCTGCAAACGGTCCATAAACACTCCCATTACACAGGTCTTCATTTTCCAAGGTTAGAAGCTGTTGCTTACTGCATTTGGAACACAGATTAAGCTTTATGCAGGTTTCAAGTGTTTGGAGTAAACTCTCTATCCAGTGTCATCTCATTGGAACAACCTTTCTCACCATTGACAGATCGCTTCTGTCATCTCAAGTTCACCTGCCATCTATTAAATCAGCATCAGTGCCCTTGAAACTATCTCACCTTTGTCCTCAGAATCCCACGACAATCATCCCTACAATGCCTAAGCCATTGTGGGGGGCAAAGTTAAGTCTCACCATTCACTGCAACTCACTAAGCCACTTCCAAAAGTGCACGCAATTCAGTCCAAGAATGCAAAGTGTTGAAAATAAAATTTCAATGTTTGACACCACATTAACAGAAACTTCACATATTGGCTAAACTTTACCTACCTTTGTGTGTTGTTAGTTGGTATGATTGCACTAGGGTGAGTGTGAGGGGTGGCTCGTGAGATGGGGAAGTGATAATGTAGATAGAGAGGAATGGGTGGAGGTGCAAGGTAAGTTGATGTGAGTAAGGATGTGCAGGAGTAGGGTAGGGAAGGCAGAGTGACGGGGATGTGATGAGTGGCACAGCAGGATGAGGTTGAGTGTGGCTTTGCAGTAATGTTTTGAGATCTACTGAGATCATTGAAAGGTTTGTGCCACTGCAGCCTGGTCCTCCTGACGACATCCCTGCTTGTGCCCTCCTGTGCAATGTGCAACCAGGCTGCGTTGGTCTCCTGGGGAGGTCTCTTCCGCCCATTGGAAGGGAAGAGAACCTCCCTGCGTGCTGTGCATATGGAGGGACTTATGGGAGAGCCTGAGTGCAGCCGTGCAACTTTGTGCAGTGTTTGTCAGTGTTTGCAGCACCTCAATGCTGTAGAACACTGACAGCACAAATGTCAAAAACAATTTGCGCATGGTCCCTTTAACGAAACCGGCTGATGACGCATCATCAAGTGACATCATCAGACCCGCTTCCTTCAATTGGCTGGCAAACGCGCTGGGCGGGCTAAACAAGCCCCATCAGCATAAAATGCTTTTCACAGAGCGGGATGGAGCCAGCAGCGGGGTCACACCCTCCACCGACCACGGTCGCAACGGACCCGCCTCGGAACACGATATCGTGGCCTCGGAACGCAATATCATGGCCTCGGAACGTGATATCGTGGCCTCAGAACATGATATTATGGCCTATGATTCTATGGCCTAGAAATTCAGTTGGGCGCGCCAGCCGTTAGCGCCTCAGGAGTAGATCTCGAGCGCTAGGTGCTTAGCGCCCGGGCGCAGCGCGATCTGCGCCTCGCCCCAACTTCAGTACACATTTAGCGCCGGTGCAAAGTCTTAGCGCGCGCCCTGCTGCGCGCGCAGATCATGACGCCATTTCCTAGTGCAACGCCCTTTGTGCGCCCCGAACCGGAACTTCAATCACGCCGGCCCATTGTGCGCCGGGCGGCCCTAACGACTGTGAAGTGGAACGGTACACAGCCGAGGCGGGCCGCGGGGAGCACTAATTAAAGGGCACTTACCCTGCACTATAAAGGCCAGCCATTTTGCAGAATTCACTCTTGTGCAACGGTTTTTTGGAGAGAGACCAAGGAGGAGAACTTACTGGTTTGGACCAACACTAGGACAGGTATTTTTGGCTCAGGCCAGAGCTTAGCAATTATCTTTGCCTTCATTGAGAGCTCATTGTTTGCCAGCATATAATGGGGGCTGCATTGGGTGCCAACGCTGACTTTCAGCCTTATGCCAGAAGGGCTTACAGACGCCGTGAGAGAGTGGCAGCCCTGGCTAGACGCAGAGGGGGCAACAGGCGTCGCCAACTGAGGCCTTACCCACCCAGGGTATACCGCCAGCAGTCCTCCTATCTGACCATGTCTGCCGCGAAGTGTGTTAGGAGACTGCGATTCAGAAGGGAGGTGGTTGCAGACATCTGCCAGCTGCTTCACAGAGATCTGCAGCCACAGCTGATGTGCAGGACGTCTCTGTCGGTGGCAGTGAAGGTGACGGTGGCTCTCAACTTCTATGCCACCGGCTCCTTCCAATCCGCTGCTGGGAACATCGCTAACATCTCCCAGTTCGCCGTGCATTGCTGCATCCGCCAGGTGACCGATGCCCTTTTCAGAAGGAGACATCAATTCATCTCCTTCCCCATGACCCTGGACAAGCAGCAGCAGCGTGCAGTGGGATTTGCAAGAATAGCGGGCTTCCCCATGGTGCAGGGCGCCATTGACTGCACGCATGTGGCTTTGCGGGCACCTCTGGAGCATGCTGAGGATTACCGCAACTGGAAGGGCTACCATTCCCTCAACGTACAGCTGGTGTGTGACCACAGGCAGCGCATCCTAGCTGTCAATGCCCGCTTTCCAGGCAGCAGCCACGATGCCTTTATCCTGCGACAGACAACTGTGGCTGACATGTTCCAGGCACAGCCTCACCCAAGAGGATGGCTTATCGGGGGACAAAGGCTACCCTTTGTGTACCTGGCTCATGACCCCGCTCCGCGCGCCCACGACCCCTGCTGAAGAGGCATACAACGAGAGCCATCAAGCGACTAGGAACATCATAGAACAAACAATCGGTGTCCTCAAGCAACAGTTCCGCTGTCTCGATCGCTCCGGGGGAGCCCTCCAGTATTCGCAGGAGCGAGTCTCCCAATTCGTCGTCGTTTGCTGCATGCTGCACAACCTGGCTATCCGCAGGACTCAGGCACTGCCACCTCATGTTGGACCACCACCTCAGGAGGAGGAGCAGGAGGAGCATGAGGAGGAGAAGGAGGACGAGGTGTACCAGCCCAGGAGGGAGGCAGAAGGTCCAAGGGCCACCCGTCGTCGGCTTATTGAACGTCACTTCTAGGCCCCCTGTCAGGGAATGGCTTGTGCCAACGAAAGAACATGATTGCAGCCGCTCCGCAAGCCCTCAGCCGGTTAAGGCAACAAACACTTCAAAGATCAAACATGGACAATGTTAATAAATAAAATGCTTTATTGTACAAACTCAGGGCCCTTCCCACATGAAAACCAAAAACAGACGAAACCCCCAAAAAACACTCAAACACATTACTCGCTCCCACAACCTGGAGAGGATTAACAAAACAGTGCAACTAAAATGGCCGTCATCCTCGGCCTTCGTAAAAAACAAACATCACATCCTCGGCCTTCAAAAAACAAACATCCAATTCTCGGCCTTCAAAAAACAAACATCCAATTCTCGGCCTTCAAAAAACAAACATCCAATTCTCGGCCTCAAAAAACAAACATCCAATTCTCGGCCTCAAAAAACAAACATCCAATTCTCGGCCTCAAAAAACAAACACAACTGGCCACACATTCGACTTTTTGGCCCGCTAGGGCGATGCCTTGGCCATCTTTGTGTGGCCCCTGCCCGCCCTGCTGCTCCTCCTCAAAGTAAGGCCATTGGCTGCTGCAAGGCTGGGGGCAGGCTCCTGAGGGGCACATGTCGTGACGGCAGATGCCCTTGGGGGTCGGCCTAGTCGAGGTCTGGCCGTCGAGCGGGCGGCTGTTGAATGCTGCAGCTGTGGCTGGCCAGCATCAGTCGCTGCAGCAGCTCCTGGCAGCTCCACTGGGTGAGTGGCAGTGGCGGCTGGAGGAATGGGGGCAAGCTAACAGATGGCAGGCGCTCGCTGGTCACCTGAGACACTGGCACTCACCCGGGCCAGCACTGCAGCATGCGCACCAATCTGCCGAGGGACAGACCGCTGTGCTGCTGCAGTGCGCCGGGTGCCCTGGCGATGCCTGGCTGACACAGCGAGTGTGGCAGCAGTGAGTGCCCGTGTTGCCCTGTTCAGTGACCTCATCAGAGCACCCAGTGACTGCACGGCACCACTGATCAGCTGCCCACTCACTGCCTGAGCTGCCCCGAATGCCGCCCGACTCGCTGCCTGATCTGCCCCGAATGCCGCCCGACTCGCTGCCTGCTCTGCCCCGAATTCCGCCAAACTGATGGCCTGTGAGGCCCCGACGTCGGTCACACTCCGAGAGAGGGACTCGATGGCCTCAGGCAACCGTGCCACTACCCCCATGAGCTCCGTGTGCCGGCGCTCCGAGTCCGCGGACAAGTCCTCAAGGCGTCCCATCTCCTCAGCGAAGACCATCTCCGGACTGGAGGCCGGACTCTCCCTCTGGGGAGAAGGCCGCCGAGCTGGCCGACCCTTCCTGCGTTGCTGGATGCCGCTGGGCCCAGCAATTGGACTCCCCTCCGACCCTTCCCCCCTCTGGGGAGAAGGCCGCCGAGCTTCCACCCCCCTCCCGCGTTTCTGCAGGCCGCAGGTCCCATGAGCTCCCCTCCCCTCTGACACTTCCGCCATGCTCCCCTCCAGGGAAGACGTGTCCCCTACATTCGCATGAGTTGCCGCGGCTGAGGGTTCCCCTGATGGGCCGCCTTCCTCTTGCTCCTCCTCCTCCTCCTCTTCTGAGGGGCTGTCACTGGCAAGTTCAGGGACCTCCTCCTCACCATCTGAAAGCAGGAAGGCACAAGAGTAGCTTTAGAGTGAGGAGAGGGCGTCAGCGAGGGATGCATGAGTGGTGGCATTCAGCGCATTGGTCGGACAGTGGCAAAGGATGAAGATCTGATGCGCAAGTGGGACGAGAGAGGTCCAAAAGGTGATGTCCTTACCATTGGTGCCCAGAACAGGGTCGGCATCTCCACATGCAACGGGGCCAATCACCCGGCCACCCATGATGCGCTCCACGCGATGTTGCAGCTCGGTGAGCGGCTGGATCTGGGGTCGGCCTCCCCTGGTCGCAGTCCGGCTCTTCTTATTATTGGCCAGCTTGGCCTGCAAGAGAAAGGATGGCCTCTAAGTACAGTGTGTAGCCCTGATCTTGTGTGCACTGCCTCCCATGGTGGAATAGCCTGGCCAGTGTGTCGCCCTGATCTTGTGTGCACTGCCTCCCATGGTGGAATAGCTTGGCCAGTGTGTTAATTGCAGAATGTGCAATTGATGTTCATGCCTGTCCCATAGCTGCTGCATGAGGGCTGGCCATTAGGGCTTTCAGGTCCCTTTGCCCATAATGTGAGGTGCACATGCAAGGATGAGGAGGACACTGGAAAGGGTACTCACCCTGACAATCCGAGTGAGGTCATTAAGCTTTTTGCGGCATTGGACACCGCTCCTGGGGACCTCGCTGTTGGCTGACACCTTGCTGGCGACATGCCTCCAGGCTCTCCGGTAGACGCGGCCCGGCGCCTTCCTGCCATTGTCCGGGTACAAAATATGGCGCCTCTTCTCCACAGCACCAACCAGCACACTCAGATCAAGCTCTGAGAAGCGCTGCGCTCATTCACGGGCCTTCTCCATGGCTTCAGGCGCTATTTGGGTCCAGCAGCAGTGTTCAGGCCTAGCTGGAGGGCTCCACTATCCAGGGCGTGGCAGCAGACCAAGTCGACCCTTCCCCCTTAAGAGCTGGCCGGCACCAGGGTGTCTGCTGTCAATCACGAGATGGCCGCACCTGCACTGCGCCCGGCCTCGGCGCTCTCGCTCAGCACCTCCGGCTTAGCGCCTAAAGAGAGGCGTGCAGCGCCAGTTTTAGCGCTCGAGCAAACTCTTAGGGCGAAGCTAATGAATATCGGAGAAGTGGCCTCGATTTTGCACCGGGCGCAAACTTTAGCGGCCGCCCGACTTTACCGCCCCAAAAGTGGCTACAATGAATTTCTAGGCCTATGTGTGTACACACATAAACAAACATACACACTCACATACACACACACACATGTACACATAAACACATGTGTATTCACATATATGTACACACACATATGCAAACATACACACAAACATGTACACACAGAAACATACTCACACACACGTACTCACACAAACACACACATTCATACACATACACACAGACATACACACACACACATGAACACATGTACATACACACACATATGTACACACTCACATATGCAAACATGCACACAAACACATACACACAGAAATGTACTCACACAGACACACACAAACATGCACACACAGAAGCGTACACACACACACACATACACAGGCAGCATTTTACCTTTGGGTTTATTGGTCATTCTATCTAGCCCTTAATACATTGGAAAGGAACAACTTGTCAACAATTTTCAGTTGAAGCAGTGGTGGAAGCGGCTGCTTTGCAGTTCTCAATTCTAAGATCACACAAACACAACGCCACATGCTGCTGGATCCAGCAAGTAGATATTGGTCATCGAATTCTTATTTGCTGTGACCAACATTCTGCCAACTTCCATTAGAAGGATACAAAAATCAACTTAAACGGACCTGACTCTTTCATTTCCACTCACTAATGGGCATTTAATTTAACACCTTGAGGTTTCAGGCATTTTCACTACCAGGAATAACCTTTCACCCAGCATCCTCTCTGGGCCCCAACACTCTACAAGAGGTTTTGTGGAGTTTAGCTGTTTCCTGAATGCATGATCTGTCACCTGCAAGAAAGAGTTCCGAAGGAGCAGCAACAATAGCCTCGATATTAATGCCCCCTCCATGAGGGGCGGGAAAAGGTCGGGGAGGGGGTGGAGGAGGTCGGGGCGGGGGTTTAAACCCTAGAAAAACCGGAACGCAACCCCGACCTGCCATGCACATGCCTGCCACCATTTTCACGCCAGCGGGTTTCATGGCGTGCGAGTGTCCCGTCTTAGAGAGGTGGGGCACTTCATTATCCTATTTAATCAGGCTCCCACAGTAGAATTGGGAGCCTGATTTAAATTTAACTGCTGCTGCGTGGGTTTCCCAGGACTTGCGAAACCCGGCAACAAAATGGAGATGGGAGCTGCCGGCTCCAGAATGTAAGTGCCTTTTACAGCACCCCTTGTGGGCCAGGAGAAGCAGGAGTGCTCCCCCCAGCCTGTCAAGGAAGCCTTCGGCCTCCCTTCAGCTGATCACGGACTCTCTCTAGCCCCTGCCACGGTCATCGACCCCCCACACCCAGCCTTGATCTGCAGCCTACCCTACTCTTGCAATTAGGGCCGAATACCCCCCTCCCCCACCCACTCGCCCAGCCCTGATCTGCAGCCTGCCCACCTCCCAATTGCTGGGGACCATCCCTAGGGGCCTAGAGACAGGCCTCCTGCCACTGGTTTTTGTTGTGTATGTACCTTTAAGAGAATAACTGGTCTCAGACTGCAGTACCGACAGTGACCACCCCTGTATAAAAGGCGCTAGTGAGCCTCTGTTGTTTCAGTTTCACTATTGACTTCCATCAGTAAAGACTTATTTTGTTCCACTCCTGCTGTCCATGTCTCAATTATTCACGGACGTAATACTGGCGACGAGCAGATACGAACCTACCTACAGTCTGCACCACCTCCTGGGATCCATTCCTACAGCGAAGTGAGCAGAGGTCAAGGCCAGAAAGAAAAGAAAGTAAGAAGCAGTAGAAACGGGCGTCGACCGTGGGCACCCGCCCTGTGTTGCGGAGTTGAAGATTGCTGGAGAAGCTGTCGGAAGCGGGGCCTGGTTCCTGTCGACGGTGCTTCAGCTAATCGGGCTGGTGGCAGGTAGTGCACTGATCCTTCCTGGGCTGCGGCGGTCGCGAACTCGAGCGGGTGGTTTGCAACGGGGCCGAGCAGCGTTGTCGGGAAGAAGAGAGAGAGAGGGTGGAGCACACAGGGCGCGGCCGGTGCTACGAAGCTGGGCTGCGTATAGACCCGCGAAGAGGGAGGCAAGAGTCCCACAGGGTTGTTCCACGACGGGAAAATAAAAAAATTTAAAAATATTAAACGCGCAAGAAACCGCGGAAAGCAGTGCTAACAACAGCGGGGAAGAAGGCAAAGCGCGGGAGGCGCCATCTTAATCAGCGGGGAAGAAGGCAAAGCGCGGGAGGTGCCATTTTGTTAAATCGGGGAAGAAGGCAAAGCGCTGGAGGCACCATTTTAGATTTGCAAGATGCCGAAGACTGGCTGTATCACTGCTTTTGATAATACAATAGAGGACTGGACCACGTATGTGGAAAGAGTTGAGGTATATTTCGAGGCAAACGAAATAGCGGAGGACAAAAAGGCATCGATATTGCTAAACTTAATTGGTGCTAGAATGTACGGCCTATTGCGGGACCTGATTACTCCAGCCAAACTGAAGGCGAAGAGTTTTAACAAAATTGTTGCTGTCCTACAGGGACACCTAAACCCTGCACCGCTGTTGATAGCAGAAAGATTTAAATTCCACAGGAGAACTCAGCATAAAGATGAGAGCAATGCTGAGTACCTTACGGAACTACGCAAGCTATCAAAGCACTGCCAGTTCGGAGCAGGACTGGCAGATACCCTACGGGACAAATTTGTCTGTGGACTCCTGAGTGAAGGAACACAGAAGAAGTCACTCTCAGAGAAAGAGCTGATGCTAGATAAGACTTTCAGCGTGGCAGTATCACATGAAGCAGCATCCAGGGGAGCTGCAGAAATTCAACAAAAAGCACAGGAATATGGCACCCACGAAATGACACGGGGATTTGCAAAATGTTATCGCTGCGGCAGAACTAACCATGACCAGAAGGACTGCTGGTCCAAAGACAAGATATGCAGGCAATGCGGGAAGATGGGACACATTGCACGGGTTTGCAGGTCTGGGAAGAAGACCAGCGACAACAAAAAGGCTACTAAGGAACCGTACAAGAAAGTACAAAAGATGACGGACAGTAGTTCCGAAGACCAGATGAGCGATAGTGAATCCGGGAACAGGAGACTAAACTGTCTCAAACTTCACAATGTAATCGCAAAAGAGGATCACCGAACCATTTGGGTCACCCTCACGATAGCAGGGTCCCAAGTTAAAATGGAATTGGATACAGGATCAGCGCTAACCGTCATGAATCGACGAGACTACAAGTGGCTATTTTCACACATACTCTTGAGAGTGACATCCATCGTCTTGACGACGTATACGGGGCAAAAAGTATACCCCAGAGGAAAAATAAGGGTGCCTGTCGAATACAACGGCAAGAAAATACGGAAATTGTATCTCTACATACTGCCAAATGGTGGACCACCGTTATTGGGACAGGAATGGATCAGGAAGATAAACTTAGATTGGCATTCCATTCATGCAATGACGGTGGACGGTAAAAAGATGAAGACGTCACTCCTGGACGATTGTCAACAATCTTAGCTAACGCCAAAGAGGTATTTCAACAAGAACTGGGCACGCTTAAAGGCATAACCGCCTCGATAAAAATAGAAGAGAATGCAGTTCCCAAGTTTTTCAACGCAAGACCGGTACCATATGCAATTCGCCCAGCCATCGAGGCAGAGCTGGAGAATCTGGAGAAGGCAGGCGTGTTGTCTAAGGTTGACTGGAGCGAGTGGGCGACACCCATCATTCCTGTCATGAAGAAAACGTTAAGCAATAAGTCCGGGTGGCCAAGGAAGATTCGCATCTGTGGGGATTTCAAGGTGATGGTGAACCCAATCCTTCACACAGTACAATATCCTCTTCCAGGGATAGAAGACATCTTCGCCTCACTGTCTGGAGGGAAGCGTTTTACAAAAATTGACCTAGCACAAGCATATTTGCAGATGGAGGTTGAAGAGTCCTCTAGGAAGTATCTCACGATAAACACTCACAAAGGTCTTTACCAGTATCATCGATTGGTATTCGGAGTAGCATCGGCTCCGGCGATATGGCAAAGAGCGATGGAACAAGTCCTGCAAGGGATTCCGGGGACTCAGTGTTACTTGGATGACATCCTTGTGACAGGTGAAGATGACAGTGAACACCTTAACAACCTAGAACAGGTGCTCACTAGATTACGGGAACATGGGCTGCGAGCCAACCGCCCCAAGTGCGAATTTTTTAAGAAACAGATATCGTATTGTGGCCACGTGATTGATGAAGAGGGGTTACATAAGTCCCCTGACAAAATTGAAGCGGTTGTTAAGGCCCCAGCGCCTGAAAATGTGTCGCAACTGAGGTCATTCCTCGGATTGGTGAATTACTATCATAAGTTTTTGCCGAATTTGTCGACAATTCTGCACCCACTGAACGCCCTGCTACGAACGGGGGTAGCATGGAAATGGAGCGATGATTGTAAGCGTGCCTTTCAGAAGAGTAAGGACTTAATCACTTCAAGGGAAGTATTGGCTCACTACAACCCAGCACTGCCGATCAGACTGGCATGTGATGCATCCCCCTACAGCATTGGGGCGGTACTGTCACATAAATTCCTTGATGGTTTAGAGAGGCCGATAGCTTTTGTGTCACGCTCGTTAACTTCTGCCGAGCGTAACTATGCTCAGATTGACAGAGAGTCCCTCAGCCTAGTGTGGGGGGTGAAGAAGTTCAATCACTACCTGCACGGTCAAAAATTTACTCTACTAACCGATCATCAACCTCTTGTCTCCATTTTCAACCCTCAGAAGGGCGTACCGATAATGACAGCACAACGGCAGCAGAGATGGTCCCTTTTCCTAGGGGCACACCAATATGACATCGAGTACAAAGGAACTAAACAGCATGGAAATGCTGATGGATTGTCACGCCTACCATTGCCGACGGTGGAAGAAGAAGACCTTGCAGTGGATCGAATGGAGTTATTCCACTCGACCATAGTTGAATGTCTCCCTGTGACAAATGCAAACATAGAAAAGGAAACACGGAATGACCCGACACTATCACGGGTCTATGATTTAACGGTGAAGGGACGGCCAGCACATGGTGAACCACTGCTGCCAGCATTCTCGCCGAGAAGAGAACAGCTGTCAGTGTGCAGAGGAACCTTGATGTGTGGATCCAGAGTAGTAATTCCACCTAAGTTGATGGATAGAGTGCTCAATGAGCTTCATGAGGGTCATCTGGGTGGGGTAAAAATGAAGAACTTAGCCAGAGCGTTTGTGTGGTGGCCGGGAATCGATTGAGAAATCGAAGAGATGACCAAGAGTTGTGCAGGATGCCAGAAGGTCCAAAACGCCCCACCACAAGCTCCTCTGCATCCATGGGAGTGGCCCTCATCTCCATGGCAAAGGGTGCACATTGATTTTGCTGGTCTCTTCATGGACTCGATGTTTTTAATTGCGGTGGATGCACATTCAAAGTGGCCAGAGGTAATAAAAATGTCCTCAACCACCACGGAAAAAACTATCACAGTTTTACGAACCATATTCTCCAGGAATGGGCTGCCTGAACATATTTGCTCTGACAATGGACCACAGTTTGTGTCTGAAGAGTTCCGGAGATTCTTAAAGAACAATGGTGTTAAGCATTACACATCTGCCCCATATCATCCAGCCACTAATGGATTGGCCGAGAGGTTTGTCCAAACATTCAAGAAGGCTATCAAGGCAATGTGTAATGAAGATATACCCCTACAACACAAGGTGGACAACTTCTTGTTTGCCTACCGGAATGCGACACATGCGGTTACCAACCAAACTCCAGCCATGATGTTCTGCAATCGAAGACTACGATGCCGCTTGGATTTGGTTAAGCCAAACGTCCGAAAAGATGTGGAGAACAGGCAGTTTCAGAATATGAATGAAAGGCCGACCAGGAGTTTTAAGATAGGTCAACCAGTTTTGGCCCGGGACTACCGCACTGAGAAATGGCAGCCAGGAACGATTTGTACACGACAAGGACCTCTCATGTATACCGTGGACGTTGGGGAGAGCATTGTAAGACGCCATGCTGACCAGATTCTAGAGTCACTGGAAAACGTCAACTCCACACCACGATCTGATACACCTGGTAATGAAATCGACGTTCCAATTGCAGCTACCGCAGAACCGGTAATATTGGAAGCAGATGAACCAAACAACGACATTGATCCCGACTCAACATTGCCAGAAGAACCTGATACCCCAAAGAAGCGTTATCCAGACAGAATCAGGAAGCCTCCTCAAAGACTCAACTTATAATTGCTTAAACTTAACCAATGTATCCAGCAACCGTAATTGTGATTGTAATTAGTTATCATTTAGTTGTTAAATGAATGTTATGTACTGTTTATCTAAAAGGGGAGGAATTGTTGTGTATGTACCTTTAAGAGAATAACTGGTCTCAGACTGCAGTACCGGCAGTGACCACCCCTGTACAAAAGGCGCTAGTGAGCCTCTGTTGTTTCAGTTTCACTATTGACTTCCATCAGTAAAGACTTATTTTGTTCCACTCCTGCTGCCGTGTCTCAATTATTCACGGACGTAATAGTTTTCCCATCTGGCAACCTGCCAGCCTGTCAATTTCGCCAGCTGCCGGGTGGGAAACAGAATTAAAAACTGATAATGGGGTCCTGCTGTTAATTTGCACTGCAGCAACTCGCCAAGGCTTTTTCGGCAGCACCTCCCAAATCTGCGACCTCTAACACGTAGAAGGACAAGGGCAGCAGACGCATGGGAACACCACCACCTCCCAGTTCCCCTCCAAGTCACACTCCATCCTGATTTAGAAGTATATTGTCAATCCTTCATCGTCACTGGGTCAAAATCCTGGAACTCCCTCCCTGTGGGAGTACCTTCACCACATGGACTGCAGTGGTTCAAGAAGATGACTCACCACCACCTTCTCAAGGACAATTAGGGATGGGCAAGAAATGCTGGCCTTTCCAGCGATGCTCACATCCCATAAAAGGAATTTAAAAAAATGTTGACATGACATCCGCGACCCCAACTTCGATGGGTTCTACAGCCGCTTTCGTAACTATTGGGGCCCCCTCGTAACTATTGGGGCCTCCTTGTAACTATCGGGGCCTCCTTGTAACTATTGGGGCCGCCTCGTAACTATCAGGGCCTCCTCGTAACTATCAGGGCCTCCTCGTAACTATCGGGGCCTCCTCGTAACTATCAGGGCCTCCTCATAACTATTGGGGCCTCCTCGTAACTATTAGGGCCTCCTTGTAACTATCGGGGCCTCCTCGTAACTATCGGGGCCTCCTCATAACTATCAGGGCCTCCTCGTAACTACTGGGGCCTCCTCGTAACTATGCTTCTTTATGTGAAACACTTTAACCAGGTTCTGAAGCAAGCCTACTTCATCATGGATCTCACCATCTCTCTACTTCACTTATCGTTTAAGACGTTCCTTCAAGCCTACCTCTTTGACCAAGCTTATGGTCACCCGTCCTAATATCTCCTTATCTGGCTCGTTGTCAAATTTTGTTTGATAACGCTCCTGTGAAGCACCTTGGGATATTTTACAATGTCAAACACGCTATATAAATGCAAGTTGCTATTGTTGTTGATTTACAAGATGTCCCAGTGAAAAGGAACTCACTGCCTGAAAGGGTAGTAGAGGCAGAAACTCTCATCATATTTAAAAAGTGCTTGGATATGCACTTGAAGTGCCGTAACCTCCAAGTTGGAAAGTGGGATTAGGCTGGTTAGATCTTTTTCGGCCGGCACCGGCACAATGGACCAAATGGCCTCCTTCTGTGCCGTAAATTTCTATGGGCTGGATTTTGCTGGGTTCCACCCGCACAGTGCGGGCGTATCGGGAGATGATGGGCAATCCGGAAGATCAGATTTCCCGGCACGTTGTGGAGCTCCACAACATACATGCGATGCCAGGGGCGGGTTCCCCACCCAGAAATCAGCCTGATTGACAGGCTGGTTTTAGGTCGTGCAGGGAACTCGGAGAAGGAGGCCACAGCAACAGGTAAGTGCTGGGCCCTGCAGGATCCGGTGGAGGGAGGCTATTCAGGTGCGTGGGGGAGGGGGGGCCTGATCCTCTGGGGGTGGGTCCATGCCTGGGGGGGGGGAGGGGGTTTGGGTATAGTCTGATCCCTGATGCTGGGGTTCAGTTGTGATCCCTGGGTGGGGGGGTTCTGATCCACTGGGGGGTGGGTCCTTGCCCGGGGAGGGGGCGTGGGTATGGTCTGATCCCTGACCTTGGGGCTCAGTCGCAATCTCTGGAGCTGGGGGGGGGGGGTCCGATCTCTGACTCTGTCGCGATCTGGGGTGGGGGTAATCCAGGCCCAGTCATGGGGGATCTGATTGGGGTGGGCTCGGATCCCGACCCTAGGGAGGGCCAGGCTGATGGTGGGGGAGCTTGGGTGGCCGGGAGGAAGCACTCCTGCTCCTCCCGGCCCACAAGGATTGCCCCCCGAGGTTGAGGCCGCCTCGTTGCAGTTACCAGGAAACCCGAGCCCAGGGATCCCTGGCCGCCTACAGTTAAACCAGCAAAGCAGGTTAAAGTAGAGGCTTCAATTCAATTCAATTCAATTTTATTTGTCATATATGCAGCAGACGTGTGTACTGCACAATGAAATGTTGATTTTTACGAGTCCTCCCAACATTGGAATAAATATGGCATAACAATGATAGAAATACTAATAGAAAGACAGTAATAATAAATAAAACAACAGTAATAAATAATAATAAATTAATCGTTCATGAGTCTTATGGCCTGGGGGTAGAAGCTGTTTCGAAATCTGTTGGTACGAGACCGTATGCTTCGATATCTCTTACTGGACGGGAGCAGGGCAAAGAGGTTGTGGCTGGGGTGACTCGCGTTTTTAATCATTCTCAGGGCCTTCCCCCGGCACCTCTCGGGGTAGATATCCTGCACAGCAGGTAGTTTAATTCCTATCGCGTGTTGTGCAGCTTTCACTACCATCTGTAGAGCCTTGCGGTCTGTGGTGGTGCAGTTGCCATACCAAGTAGTGATGCAGCCGGACAGGATACTCTCGATGGTGCACTGGTAGAAGTTGGTGAGAATCTGGGGGGCCATTCCAAATTTCTTCAGTCTCTTGAGGAAGAACAGGCGTTGGCATGCCTTCTTTGTTACAACGTCGATGTGATGGGACCACATTAAGTCCTCCATAATGAATACACCCAGGAATTTGAAGCTGCTGACCCTCTCCACCTCAGCCCCTTCGATGTAGATTGGGGTGTGTCCCTCCCCCTGCCGCTTCCTATAGTCCACGATGATCTCCTTTGTTTTGCTGATGTTGAGGGAGAGGTTGTTGTACTTGCACCATTCTCCTAGGGCTCTTACCTCCTCCCTGTAGCCTGTCTCATCGCCATCTGTGATCAGGCCTACAACGGTAGTGTCATCAGCAAACTTGATGATGGAGTTGAAGTTGTGCGTGGCCACGCAATCGTGAGTAAACAGGGAGTACAGAAGGGGGCTGAGCACACAACCCTGGGGAGCTCCCGTGTTCAGGATCAGTGTGGAGGAGGTGTTTCTGCCTATTTTCACCACCTGGGGTCTTCCCGTCAGGGAGTCCAGGATCCAGTTGCATAGGGAGCTGTTAAGTCCTAGCTCACTGAGCTTGTTGACAAGCTTGGAGGGGATAATGGTATTGAATGCTGAACTATAATCAATGAACAACATTCTCACATAGGTGTTCCTCTTATCCAGGTGTGACAGTGGCGATGGCATCATCCCTAGATCTGTTTGGGCGGTAGGCAAATCATGCCTCCTTATCATATGTAAATTGCCAACCCGCCTCTTGTCAGTGGGTTGGCTGCCCGGCCCCCATCCTGCCTGAGTGATAGGTGAAAGTGGGCGGGTTGGAGGCGGGTTGGGGTCAAGGTTCACATTTTTTCCACTCCCACACCCCCCAGGAAAACCCGGTCAAGATCAGAAATGGAAAGCAAGTTTAGGAGCTGGGAAAAGGGGGAGGGGATGAAAGAACTAAAGGGAAGGTCAGTGATAGGATAGAAAGCAGGAGAGATTGAGAGACATTGAGAGTCATTAAGAGATATTCAAGGCAAGAGGAGGTGGTAATGGGACAGGTTAAGGAACAAGGGATGGCTCTAGATGAAGTGTGAATTGCGCTGGCAGAATGAAGGACAGCTGCCATATGGGAGAGAAGAAAAAAGGCCAAACAAAAAGTGTGTGTAAAGTCCGCGCCTCAATAATACACGGACTTCGGGAGAACAGTTTAACAGGTACTTTACTGAACAGGAGGGCAACGTCAGACTGAAATACAGAAGCCTGCTAGGGTCTTTTATACAGGGGTGGTCACTGCCGGTACTGCAGTCTAAAACCAGCTCTTCCCTTAAAGGTACATACACAACAATTCCTCCCCTTTTAGATAAACAGTACATAACATTCATTTAACAACTAAACAATAACTAATTACAACTTTCTGGATATTATATACATCAACTGAAATAATCATTTATAAGTTCAGTCTTTGAGGAGGCTTCCTGATCCTGACTGGATAGCACCTTTCTCGAGTATCCTGTTCTTGCGACGGAGCTGATTCTGGTTCATTGTCATTGATTGGTTCGGCAGCTTCCAAAACCACTGCTTCTGAGGTAGACGCAATCTATACTTCGGGTTGATTACCAGGTGCACCTTCTCGTGGTACGGGTTTGGCTTGTTCCTGTGACTCTAGAATCTGGTCAGCATGGCGCCTCACAATGCTCTCTCCAACGTCCACTGTGTACATTAGTGGTCCCTGCTGTGTGCATATCATTCCTGGCTGCCATTTTTCTGTTCGGTAGTCGCGGGCCAAGACTGGTTGCCCTATCTTGAAGCTTCGGGTTGGCTTCTCATTTATGTGCTGGAATTGCTTATCCTCAACATCTCGTCTTATGTTTGGTTTGAGCAAATCCAGGCGACATCTTAGCCTTCGGTTGAAGAACAGTACGGCTGGAGCTTGGTTGGTTACTGCATGTGCCGCATTCCGGTAAGCAAACAAGAAACTATCCACCTTGTGTTGTAGTGGTATGTCGTCATTATACATTGCCTTTATGGCCTTTTTAAAGGTCTGAACAAACCTCTCAGCCAATCCATTTGTGGCTGGATGATATGGGGCAGATGTGTAATGTTTCACCCCATTATTCTTCAGGAACCTCCGGAAATCCTCAGACACAAACTGTGGCCCATTGTCGGAGCAAATCTGTTCTGGCAACCCATTCCTGGTGAAGATGGTCCTTAGGACTGCAATAGTTTTCTCCGTGGTGGTGGAGGACATTTTAATGGCTTCTGGCCATTTCGAATGGGCGTCCACAGCGATTAGAAATATTGAGTCCATAAATGGACCATCAAAATCAATGTGTACCCGTTACCATGGAGATGAGGGCCACTCCCATGGATGTAGCGGGGCTTGCGGTGGAGCGTTTTGGACCTTCTGGCATCCTGTGCATCTCTTGGTCATATCCTCGATTTCTTTATCGATTCCCGGCCACCACACAAACGCCCTGGCTAGGCTCTTCATTTTTACCCCTCCCAGATGACCCTCATGAAGCTCATTGAGCACTCTATCTCTCAACTTGGGTGGAATTACCACTTGGGATCCACACATCAAGGTTCCCTGGCACACTGACAGCTGTTCTCTCCTTGGCGAGAATGCTGGCAACATTGAGTCGCCATATGCTGGCCATCCCTTCACCGTCAAATCATAGACCCGAGAGAGTGTCGGGTCATTTCGGGTTTCCTTCTCTATACTCGAGTTTGTAACAGGCAAACATTCAACTATGGTCGCATGGAATATCTCAACAGGGTCCACTGCAGGTGCTTCCCCTACCATAGGCAACGGTAGGCGTGACAGCCCATCAGTATTTCCATGCTGTTTCGTACCCTTGTACTCTATGTCGTACTGATGTGCCCCTAGAAAAAGTGACCATCTTTGCAGCCGTTGCGCCATCATCATCGGAACACCTTTCTTTGGGTTAAAAATGGAGACCAGGGGCTGATGATCAGCCAGTAGGGTGAATTTCTGCCCATGCAGATAGTGATTGAACTTCTTCACCCCCCACACCAGGCTGAGGGCCTCCCTGTCAATCTGGGCGTAGTTACGCTCGGCTGAGGTTAGCGAGCGCGACGCAGAGGCTATTGGCCTCTCTGAACCGTCACAGAATTTGTGTGACAGTACCACTCCAATGCCGTAGGGTGATGCATCACATGCCAACCGAATCGGTAGTGTTGGGTTGCAGTGGGCCAATACTTCTTTTGAAGTGATTAGGCATTTACTTTCCTGAAAGGCACGCTTACACTCATCACTCCATTTCCATGTCACTCCAGTTTGCAGCAGGGCGTTCAGTGGGTGCAGAATTGTAGATAAATTCGGCAAGAACTTATGGTAGTAGTTCACCAACCCGAGGAACGACCTCAGTTGCGACACATTTTCCAGTGCTGGAGCCTTGACTACAGCCTCAATCTTGTCCGGCGACTTATGCAACCCTTCCTCATCAATCATGTGGCCACAATACGAGATTTGTCTCCTGAAGAACTCGCATTTGGGGCAGTTGGCTCGTAGCCCATATTCCTCTAATCTCGTGAGTACCTGCTCCAGGTTGGCAAGGTGTTCACTGTCATTTTTGCCCGTAACCAGGATGTCATCCAAATAACACTGGGTCCCCGGGATCCCTTGCAGGACTTGTTCCATTGCCCTCTGCCAATTAGCCGGGGCTGATGCTACCCCGAATACCAGTCGATTGTACTGTTAAAGGCCTTTGTGTGTGTTTATCATGAGGTATTTTCTAGATGCTTCTTCCACCTCCATTTGTAGATACGCTTGGGACAGATCAATCTTTGCAAAACGTTTCCCTCCAGATAGTGAGGTGAAAATATCTTCTATCCACGGAAGTGGATACTGTACTGTGTGCAGGACTGGGTTCACAGTCACCTTGAAGTCCCCACAGATGCGAACCTTCTTTGGCTCCCCAGGCATGCTGCTCAATGCTTTCTTCATTACAGGAACGATGGGTGTAGCCCACTCGCTCCAGTCCACCTTGGACAGCACACCCGAATGCTCCAGACTCTCCAGTTCAGCTTCAATGGCTGGGCGGATCGCATATGGCACCGGTCTGGCCTTAAAAAATTTTGGGTTTGCGTTATCTTCAATCTTTATGGTTGCCTTTACTCCTTTTAGAGTCCCAAGTCCTTGTTGGAACACCTCTTCCGCGTCAGATAGAATTTGTGACAGACGTCCAGGTGCGACGTCATCATCCTTTTTGTCAGTCACAGTTAGCGCCTGAATGGAATGCCAATCCAATTGTATTTTTCGGATCCATTCACGTCCCAATAATGGTGGTCCTCCATCTCGTAGTATATACATATATAGTTTCTGTGTTTCCTTGCCGTTATATTTAACTGGCACCCTTATTTTTCCTCTGGGGTAGACCTTTTGCCCCGTGTATGTCTTCAATACAATGGACGTGTCCTTTAAGGGTATGTGTGAGAATAGCCGCTCATAGTCTCGTCGATTCATGACAGTTAGGGCTGATCTTGTGTCCAATTCCATCTTTACTGGGGACCCTGCTATCATGAGGGTGACCCAAATGGTTTGGTGATCCTCCTTTGCGATCACGTTGTGTAACTTTAGACAACTTAGTCTCCTGCTCCCGGAGTCCTTATCACTCTCCTGATCTTCCGAACTACTGTCTGTCAGTTTCTTTACTTTCCTGTACTGTTCCTTAGTAGCTCTTGCCGTGTTGGTTTTCTTTCCCGACCTGCAGACTCTTGCTATATGTCCCATTTTTCCGCATTGCCTGCATACTTTGTCCTTAAATCGGCAGTCCTTCTGCTCATGGGTTGTTCTGCCGCAGCGATAGCACTTTTCTGCTCCATACGCCATTTCATTAATGCTGTATTCTTGTGGTTTCTGTTGTATTTCCGCAGCTCCCCGTGCTGCTGCTTCGTAGGATACTGCCACGCTGAAAGCCTGTTCTAGCGTCAGGTCCTTTTTTGAAAATAGTTGTTTCTGGGTTCCTTCACTCTGGAGCCCGCAGACAAACTTATCCCGTAAGGTGTCTGCCAGTCCTGCTCCGAACTGGCAGTGCTTCGATAACTTGCGTAGTTCCGTAAGATAGTCAGCATTGCTCTCATCTTTGTGCTGGTTTCTTTCATGGAACGTGAATCTTTCTGCTATCAGCAGCCGTGTAGGGTTTAGGTGTTCCTGTAAGATATTAACAATCTACTCAAAACTTTTCTCCATTGGTTTAGCTGGGGTAATTAAATTTCGCAATAGGCCGTACGTACTCGCGCCCATCAAATTCAATAATACCGATGCCCTCTTTCCATCGGCCACCTCATTTGCCTTGCAGTACACTTCAATTCTTTCCACATACGTGGTCCAGTCTTCTACCTCGTTGTCGAAAGCAGTGATACTGCCACTTTTTGGCATCTTGGGTGATTTAAAATGGCGCCTCCCGCGCTTTTTCTTCTTCCCCAATGGAATAAAATGGCGCCTCCCGCGCTTTTCCTTCTTCCCCAACGGGATAAAATGGTACCTCCCGCGCTTTTCCTTCTTCCCCTTGCTGCCACGCTGCTCCTAGCGTTCTACAGGGTAATGGCGGCAACCCGCGGCTTCGGCGTGTCTCGCTTTCCTTCCCCCCGTTTATTTTCTCTCCGCTGCCCGGTTCTTGAGCACCGACCGCGCCCTGCGCGCTCCACCCTCTCTCTCTCTTGTTTTCTTTTCCCGGCGATCGAGCTTGAGCCCGCCGCAGTCCGGAAGGGTCAGCGCACTACCTGCTACCAGCACGATTTGCTGGAACACCTTAACTGGGGAGCCAAACACAGCTCTCCACAGTCTCTCCCGCAATTCTCCGAACACCGATGAATTCTTTGGGCGGTTGCCCGCGGTCGACGCCCGTTGCCCAGACTACGACCTCCAAGAAACCTCCTCTCAGGACGAGATCCCCGTGAGATGATGCCACACTGCAGGTGAGTTCGAACTTACTCGTCGCCACTGTAAAGTCCGCGCCTCAATAATACACGGACTTCGGGAGAACAGTTTAACAGGTACTTTACTGAACAGGAGGGCAACGTCAGACTGAAATACAGAAGCCTGCTAGGGCCTTTTATACAGGGGTGGTCACTGCCGGTACTCCAGTCTAAAACCAGTTCTTCCCTTAAAGGTACGGTGGCATAGTGGTTAGCACTGTTGCCTCACAGCGCCAGGGACCCGGGTTCAAATCCGGCCTCGGGTGACTGTCTGTGTGGAGTTTGCACATTCTCCCCGTGTTTGCGTGGGTTTTCTCCGGGTGCTCTGGTTTCCTCCCACAGTCCAAAGATGTGCGGGTTAGGTTGATTGGCCATGATAAAAATTGGCCCTTAGTGTTAGGGGGGATTAAATACATGCGGTTACGGGGTTACGGGGATAGGGCTTGGGTGGGGTGGCTGTCGGTGTAGGGACCGGGTGCTAGGGTTTGGATGATCAGCCATGATCTCGTTGAATGGCGGAGCAGGCTCGAAGGGCCGAATGGCCTACTCCTGCTCCTATCTTCTATGTTTCTATGTTTCTACAACAGTGTGGATAAAAAAAAATATATATATATATATATATATGTGATGGGGGCCGAGGTTATGAACTGAAATTGTTGAACTCTATGTTGAGTCCAGAGGGCTGTAGAGTGCCTAATCGAAAGATGAGGTGCTGTTCCTCGAGCTGTTCTACGGAAGCTCAGCGCAATTTGGATTTCCAGCATCCGCAGTATTTTGCTATTGCCTGTTTATTCTAATCCCATTTTCCAGCACTTGGTCCGTAACCTTGTATGCTATGGCGTTTCAAGTGCTCATCTAAATGCTTCTTGAATGTTGTGAGGGCTCCTGCCTCTACCATCCTTTCAGGCAGTGAGTTCCAGATTCCAACCACCCTCTGGGTGAAAAAGTTTTTCCTCAAATCCCCTCTAAACCTCCTGCCCCTTACCTTGAAACAATGCCCCCTGGTTATTGACCCCTCTACTAAGGGGAAAAGTTCCTTTCTATCTTCCCTATCTATCCCCCTCATAATTTTGTACACCTCAATCAGGTCCCCCCTCAACCTTCTCTACTCTAAGGAAGACAACCTCAGCCTGTCCAGTCTCTCATATAAAGATAATACAGAAGAAACTAAGAAGAGGTAACAACTAATATTCCCGCTAAGCTGCGCGGCCGCACAGCTGTCTGGAGGTCCCGTGCAGGTCGGTCACCGGCTTTTCAATGGGGGATTTCGCGCATGCGCATAATTTTGAATGGGCTGCACAGCCAGTTAAAAGGCCTCATATTTGACTGGATCCTTTTAGTGTAAGATTAGTAATCACACTCAAATCTTCCTTGTTGTTCTATTTGTCCATTGTATAAATGTTTTTTATTCCAAAGTGCCCCATCATACATTTTTCCCTATTAAACTCCATTTGCTGGCCAACATGCTTAACTTTTCAGGATCTTTTGATGTAATCACTCTCCCCTACACTCGGGGTGAAATTTTAACTCCCAAAAATTGGACAGGTGAGCTGTGAAAATTTTAAAAATCTCAAAGCCGACCCCATCCTGCCTCGAAACCGCCCACTTCTGGGTTTAACAGAGGCGGGATGGGGGATGGGAAACTAACCCACTCTCAGGAAGCAGGCAGGTCATTTAAATATTTTAATGAGGCTGTGTGCCTCAGATTTAACCTATCTTCCAGGTTTAAATTTAGCTGGCCAAGTTTCCCAGGCCTCGGAAAACCAAAGGGAGGGGAGGACTTTTTCATGGAAAAGGTAAGTGCCTTTACAGCACTGCTTGTGGGCCAGGGGAAGCAGGAGTGCTTCCGCCGGGTCCCCCCAGCTTACCTGCTTCCACATCCACCATCAGACAACACCCCCACCCCCTGCCAACCCCTGCAATCAAACTCCCTCACCATAATCAGACACCCCTGGGATCGGCGACCACATCCCCCCCCCCCCGAGAGAATCTGGATTCCACCTCCCCCACCCCGCCCCACTCCACCACTAATCCAGCTGCAGGCTCCCTACCCACTCCTAGCCTGCGGCCTCCTCCGGAGCATTTCCCACCGACAGGGAGCCGAGCCTGTCAATCAGGCTGGGAAACCGACTGGAAATAAAAGACACACGCTGTGGAGTTAAACTGCATAGCATGCATTTCACGACCAAATCTCCCCCACTCCCCCTCACAAAACCCGGTCACGATCAGGGCCTTGGCGGCTGGCCCACAAAGCTTAGCGAAAGCACCATCCTCCATGTGATCAATATACAACAACAACTTGCATTTAGATAGTGCCTTTAACATAGTGAAACGTCCCAAAGCGCTTCACGGGAGCATTATCAAACCAAATTTCTTACCGAGCTACATAAGGAGATATTAGGACAGGTGACCAAAAGCCTGGTCAAAGAGGTAGGTCTTAAGGAGCACCTTCAATGAGGAGAGAGAGGTAGAAAGGCGGGGAGGTTTAGGGGCCTCGGCAGCTGAAGGCACGGCCGCCAATGGTGAAATTAAGGAAATCGGGGACGTGCTTGAGGCCAGAATTGGAGGAGCGCAGAGATCTCGGAGGGTTGAAGGGCTGGAGAAGGTTACAGAGATAGGGAGGGGGTGAGGCCACGGAGGGATTTGTAAATTTATAAGCAGTAAAAAACATAAGTAGTAAAGACCAAGGTCGACTGAAGAACATCTTCCCACGCAAAGCCTCTTTTATCATCACCACCCACTCTCTCTTTGCCAACCAAGTTTCGACTCACTCAGCTAAAGTAACTGTTATCTTATAAGTATTAGATGTATAACCTTGTCAAACATCTCTGAGAATTCAAGTAAATTATAGCACTAAGTATCCATCATCCACTATTACAATTGCCTCCCACAAATAATTTCAGAGGATTCATAGCACATGAACTGAACGCCTAAGACCATGTTGACTTTTCCTTATGTCATCCATGAGTTTTAGATGAAAATCGTTGGCATCCTGTTCAATGCTGTCATTCTTTCTTCATTCACCATATATGAAACTAACTCATCTATACGTTTTGCTCCTTTAACGAAAAATGGTTAATCTATAAATACAAAAGCAAAATACTGTGGATGCAGGAAATCTGAAATAAAAACCAGAAAATTCTGGAAACTGTCAGAACTATTCTGATGAAAGGTCACCAGCCTGAAACGTTAACTTTGACCTGCTGAGTATTTCCAGCATTTTCTGTTTTTATTTTAATCGATAAATAATGTGTTTTGTTTCTTTAAAAAGAATAAATGGGTTTAAGTGAGCCACTTTTCATTCTTCAGGTTCTCCAAGTCACACACCGTCCTGACGTGTTATAGCACCATTCCTTCATCGTCGCTGGGTCACAATCCTGATACTCCATCCTTAACAGCACTGTGGGAGTACCTTCACTGCACGGACTGCAGCGGTTCAAGAAGGCTGCTCACCAACACCTTCTCAAGGACAATTAGGGATGGGCAATAAATGCCGGCCTTGCCAGCGATGCCCACATCCCATAAACAAATATTTAAAAAAAGGTTCTCCTTTGTATTTGTGAAGCTTTGAAAAGTATTACCATAACCTCATCTGTTTCTCTAACTGAATTTTTTGACCATTCTAAGGTGTAACCCACTGTAACCATGAGCCTGGTAGATGGCTAAGGTTTACATTTTGGGCCATAAATTCCAGGCCAGAAGCGTGAGTACGGTCGGCTTACTCACGCTTCTGGCCGTTGGAAATGCTGGCGTTCAGCATGAACAGCGCATGCGGGGAACGCCGGCATTTCCAGACCTCGAGCGCGTGCGACTGCACAGGCAGCGCTTGCGCAGTGAACTTCGTGGATTTGAAATCCGTGAGGTTAAGTCCTTAGAAGTTACACTTGAAAAAAGCAAGAGTAAAGTTGTTCATTGGCTGCGGAGGAAGATATATTTTATCGTGGAGCTTTTGAAATGCAATATTTTTGTTTGGGAAAGGGAGGGAAGTTATTTTAAGAAATTTTAAGTAAGTTTAAAAGTTTAAATATTTTTTTTTAAAGGGTTTTCAGAACGGTAGGTAGAAGGAGCAATTGTGGCTGTGTGAATGGAATGTGAGAATGAGTTATGTATGTATGTCCACATATATTCTTTTACGTATATGTATGTATGTTTTATATTCCTTTACTAATGTGTATGAATGTATGTTTTTAATTATGATTTTCCAATAAGTTACTTTCTCTGAAAGTCATAATTAAATAATACATTCATACACATAAGTAAAGGAATATATACATAACACGCAAAGGAATATATACAGACATACATACTTTCAGAAGCTCCACGATAAGAAATATCTTCCTCCGCAGCCTCTGGAGCAACTGTACCCATGCTTTTTTCATGTGTAAGTTGTAATGACTTGACCTCACTGAAAGCATTAATGAAAGCGGCGAATTATACTGCGCACGCGCTGCCTGTGCAGTCGCACGCGTTCTGCCTCTGAACACCTTCGTTCAGAGGACAGGAAATGCCGGTTTTCCCCACATGCACTGTGCATGCTGAAAACCGGCATTTCATCCGGCCAGATGCGTAAGTACCCCGACCGTACTAGCGCATTTGGAAGGGAATTATTGGGCCAACATTTTACATGTCAATAAAATAAAAAATTTAACAATTGCACGACTTGCCCCCTCGCATCTGCGACTGAGGGTCCAAGGAGGTGCATTGCGCAAGAGGTCATCATCGGACGTATCCTCACACTGTTCCCTTTGGGGAACTGTATGAAGTGGTGGAAGGATTTATGGCCGTGATTAACGCTCATTCCGTGACCGTAACCATCTTTGAACCAGCCATTAGGGTGGTTAGTCCTATGGCGGGAGGGTTTTACAGGCTCCCACAACCCATCTGAGGGGGGGGGGGCCACCAACACCCACGGACGCAAGTATCCCGCTGGATGTCCACCCAGAATTTAAAGTTGGAGCTCCGACCCTACTTGCCGGGACTGTCTGGAGTGGGGTTCAAAACCCTACTCCTTCTGGCCCAGCGGCGGGGATGCTTACTGCTACGCAAAAGGCCCACTCCGCACAAAAGGTGACACCCATACGTTTCCTGCGCCTTTTCCCTCCCCGTGACTGGAGCCCTATGCTGCCATTTCACGTTGCTAATCGGATTGGGCCTTTGTCATAGCGGTAGGATCCCCGCCGCTGGGCCAGATCAGGGTAGGGTTTCGAACCCCGCTCCAGACAGTCCTGGCAAGTGGAGTCGGAGCTCCGGCTCTAAATTCTGGGTTGACATCCAGTGGGATATTTGCGTCCGTGGGTGTGGGTGGCCCCCCCTTCTTGTATAGCTTGTGGGAGCCCGTAAAACCCTCCCGCCATAGGACTAACCGCCCTAATGGCTGGTTCAAAGATGGTTACGGTCACGGAATGAGCGTTAATCACGGCCATAAATCCTTCCACCACTTCATACAGTTCCCCAAAGGGAACAGTGTGAAGACACGTATGACGACGACATTGCTAAATAAATAAATGGAATTTTAAAAATTCTTTTAGGGCTTTTAAAAGTCTTTAAATTGCTTTAATTCTCTTTAAAACTACTTCAGATTACTCAAAATAATGTAAACATTTTAAAAAGTTTATAAAAGTTACCAAAATCTTCAAAAAAACTTCCAAAAACCTATTTAAACTGCTGCTTTGCATGTAAAAAAGCAAAGCAGCTTGACAGAAACATTGGGGGCGTGTCCAGTGAAACTGAGACCTCAAGGGGCGTGTCTCACTTACACTGCACGCTCCTGGCTCCGCGCTGGCTGCACTCCTGGGCGGCGTGACGTCATACGCTGCCCGGGATTCTTCTTTCAGTTTCTGCAAGTGCAGGCGTCCCTGGAGCTGATCGGCAGGAGCGCGGGGTAAGTGCAAATACGGGGCTTGCACGCGCTGCAAGCCCCGTTCTGGAATTTCTGGCCCTTTGTGTTATAATACCTGATTGACCTCCAACTATTATAGATCATTAAGTTATCAATTTGTAAGGAAGATTCCCTGTTCACTACTTGTAAGGAGATAATTTATATGTAAAGAAAGATTTTGCTACAAATAATGAACAAGGTAAATCTTTCCTCCTGGTTTTTGACACTTCCTGTTTTGAACACAGTTGACAGATTTCTTCGGCCCTTTTTGTTAACAATTGTCCACCTCTATTTTCATATTGCCCTTCTGCTAGAGTCAGCTTTTCATTTTGCTATTATGGGAACTGGATATGGTCAGCTGTCAGAAAGTGTTTTATCTTCTGGTAGTGCTTGTCCTCTCAATAAGTAAATGCAGTCTTGTGTTTACATAAGCCATGTTTTGTAGGAATTTAGAAGTGTCAAGACAAGGAACAAGGAGGGATTATGAGGGAGGTTTCCTCTGTCCACTATTTGTGATGAAACTATAAAAGTATTCTGAGATTGATAGCTCTCTTCCTCACACAATCCTGCAAAATCTTCCATGGTTGGTCCTAATTCAACATGCATGCGAAGATCCTGTCCTGAATGGGGCATCATGCTGGAAGTTCACAAAAGGGGAAGGTGGGCCAGAATATCTGGCACAATAGCAGCTCTGTAGACTGTCCTTTGTTAACCTTGGCTGCCAATCTTGTCCCTATTTTATATTTTAGCTGCAGGTGTCCTTCCAGCAGATGGCACAACTCTGCAACCATCTCACTATTAACCCTGAGCCTGTGGAGGGAATTGACTTCAGTCATTGACTGGTAGGTGTGCCAAAGGCTGCAGCTATGATTGGTGACGTAAAGGTGAGCGTGAGCAGTATGCTAGCTATTCACCTCATAACTACCTAATGTCCTTGCCATGCCTTTTTTATCCTGTACCACTTCACCCATTAAAAACTGCCATTGAGGCACTTTAAAAGCAACCTCCATCATTACTTTTACATGGATGTAGCAAATTAGATTGTGTTTGTTTGCCTGTGCTGGATTTGTTTTTAAACTTATGATATTTCTGTAATGGAAATGTCACAACTCAATAGTAATGATTTGGATGTGATAAGCAGTATACAGAGGTAGGGCTGCTATGCACAAACTCAGGCTATTGTGAGAAGGTCACTCCTTGTGTCACCTGAGGATCCAGGTGACATATTCTCTATTGACACAGTGGGGACCTTAGTTAAGGTAGACACTCGGGAACCTCTTCCCCACGCATCACGGGGCAGGGGTTTACCTCAGCATAGTAACTTTGACTGGTAGCTTGGCAGGCTCAATCTCCAAACCCAATGATTTACCAGAGAGTCTCCTTCTCCCATCAGGTACAAGGTGATCTGTGTTATTACAGCAGCAGTACAAAGCTTCCTGTTTTTCAAAAAGTTTGAATCAGTTAGCGAGAGAAGTGTTTACAGAGAAAGCAAGTTTCATCTTTATTATTACATAGAATTGCATAGAATCTACAGCACAGAACATGCCATTCGGCCCAACTAGTCCATGTCGGATGTTTATGCTCCACATGAGCCTCGTCCCACCCCTCTTCACCTAAACCTATCAGCATATCCTTCTAGCTTCCCTTTAAATGTGTCTATGCTATTCACCTCAACTACTCCTTGTGATAGTGGCCATGATTTTTCCTATCGATGCGGCTTGGGGACAGGACAGCTGCCTTCCGGGTTCCAGACCCGCCCCCAATGACATCAGAAGCACAGACACGATTTTGCGTCAATTGGCCTTGTCAAGCCAGTGTCAGATGACGTCAGTTGATGATGTGTAATCTGCCGGTTTTATTAAAGGGGCCATGCACAATTTCTTTTGAAAGCTGATTTTAAGTGTTTGACAAAGTGGAGGTGCTGCAAACACTGACAATCACTGTACAAAGGTGAGCCCTTTCACCCAGGCTCTCCAGTGACTCCCTCCTTAAGCTAGAACAGGTGGCAGCTCTAGGTGAGGTTACAGAAGCGATCTGTCACTGGTGAGAGAGGTTCTCCCAATGAGGTAGGACTACACACAAAATCCAAAACTTGTCACATACAGAAAAGTGTAAATGCATTAAAAATGATTTGCCCAACATTTTCTTACGTCTGAAACATACATACAAACATAGAAGATAGGAGCAGGAGTAGGCCATTCGGCCCCTCGAGCCTGCTCCACCATTTAATGAGATCATGGCTGATCATCCAAATTCAGTACCCTGTCCCTACTTTCTCCCCACATCCCTTGATCCCTTTAGCCTTAAGAAATATATCTAACTCCTTCTTGAATACATTTAATGAATTGGCCTCAACTGCCTTTTGTGGTAGAGAATTCCACAGGTTCACCACTTTCTAGGTGAAGAAATTCCTCCTCATCTCTGTCCTAAATGGCTTATCCCTTATCCTTAGACTATGACCCCTGGTTCTGGACTCCCCGGCCATCAGAAACATCCTTCCTGCATCTAGTGTGGATAGAATTTTATAAGTTTGAATGAGATCCCCTCTCATTCTTCTAAACTCCAGCGAATATAAGCCCAATCGACTGAATCTCTCGTCATACGTCATTCCTGCCATCCCAGGTATCAGTCTGGTGAACCTTCGCTGCACTCCCTCCATGGCAAGAACATCCTTCCTCAGATAAGGCGACCAGAACTGCACACAATATTCAAGGTGTGGTCTCACCAAGGCCCTGTACAACTGCAGCAAGACATCCTTGCTCCTGTACTCAAATACTCTCGGTATGAAGGCCAACATACCATTTGGCTTCTTAACAGCCTGCTGCACCTGCATGCTTATCTTCAGCGACTGGTGCACAAGGACATCCAGGTCTCGTTGCACTTCCCCTTCTCCCAATCTATTGCCATTCAGTTAATAATCGGCCTTCCTGTTTTTGCCACCAAAGTGGATAACCTCGCATTTATCCACATTATACTGCATCTGCCATGCTTCTGCCCAATCATCCAACCTGGCCAAATCATACCAGAGTTTCACGGCATCCTCCTCACAGCACACATGCCCACCCAGCTTTGTGTCATCTGCAAACTTGGCGATATTACATCTAGTTCCCTCGTCTAGATCATTAATATATATTGTGAATAGCTGGGGTCCTAGCACCGATCCCTGCAGTACCCCACTAGTCACTGCCTGCCACTTGGAAAAAGACCTGTTTATTCCAACTCTTTGCTTCCTGTCTGGAACCAGTTCTCTATCCAAGTCAGTGCCTTACCCCCCAATCCTACGTGCTTTAACTTTACACGCCAATCTCTTATGCCGGACCTTATCGAAAGACTTCTGAAAGTCCAAATACACCACATCCACTGGTTCTCCCTTATCTATTCTATCAGTTACATCCTCAAAAAATTCCAGTAGTTTAATCAAGCACGATTTACAGTTTGTAAATCCATGTTGACTTTGTCCGATCCTGTCACTGTTTTCCAAGTGCTCTGCTATTACATCTTTTATAATGGACTCTAGCATTTTCCCCACTACCGATGTCAGGCTTACCGGTCTATAATTCCCCGTTTTACCTCTACCACCTTTTTTGGATTAGCTACCCTCCAACCCATGGGAACTGTTCCAGAGTCTATAGAATTTTGGAAGATGCAATACATCTACTATTTCTAGGGCCACTTCCTTAAGTACCCTAGGATGTAGATTATCAGGCCCTGGGGATTTATCAGCCTTCAATCCCATCAATTTCCCTAACACCATTTCCCTAGAAATACTGATTTCATTCAGTTCCTCCCTCTCATTAGACCCTATGTTCCCCGACATCTCTGGGAGGTTATTTGTGTCCTCCTTTGTGAAGGCAGAACTAAAGTATGTATTTAATTGGTTAACCATTTCTTTGTTCCCCATTATAAATTCCCCTGATTCTGACTGCAAGGGACCTACGCTTGACTTCACCAATCTTTTTCTCTTCACATATCTATAGAAGCTTTTACAGTCAGTTTTTATGTTCCCTGAAAGCTTACTCTCATACTCTATTTTCCCCCTCTTAATTAATCCCTTTGTCCTCCTTTTGCTGAATCCTATACTGCTCCCAATCCTCAGGTTTGCTGCTTTTTCTGGCAAATTTATATGTCCTCTCCTTGGATCTTATGCTATCCCTAATTTCCCTTGTTAGCCACCACCCTGAAACTCACCAGTGCACCATTGGAACCTTCACACCACTTCTGCAGCTGTCATCAATGCAGAAACGTTACAGCAGACTCACAACATACCACACTTACCTGGCGTGGTATCCGGACATCGGAGGGCCTGCAATAGACCTGTCAAAAATGCAAAAAGCCTCTTAACAACCTGTTAACAAGCAGTTAAGTGCCTATAATCCTCTTCCCACCGCTAGGTGTCAAGTCCATGCGCAAATTGGGAACCTGACACCTGGGAAAATTGTTTGGAGGTGGCTTGACAGTAGGTTTCCAACCCGCTGTCAATCTTTGCGATTTTGCCGGATGTTCCACCTCCAAACCTGCCCCCTGAGCACCGTCAAATTTCTGGCCAGTGAGTTTTACATTCTAACCACACTCTGGGTAAAGAAATTTCTCCTGAATTCCTTATTGGATTTATCTTATATTTATGTGCACTAGTTTTGGACAAGCCCACAAGTGGAAATATTTTTGCTACACCTACTCTGTCAAACCCCTTCATAATGTTAAAGACCTCTAACAGGTCATCCCTCAGTCTTCTCTTTTCTAGAGAAAAGAGCTCCAGCCTGTGCAGCCTTCCCTGATAGGTATAACGGCTGGAACTTTTCGGGGAGGTCAGCCGACGTTTTTGGTGGTGGGTCGGCAGGGAAATTTTTTTTTTTGACGATAAGGAACCCGCTGTCAATCCGCCGCCACGCTAATCTCCCAGATGTCGGGTCAGTCATCACAGAACAGACCCGACACCAAGAGGCGGGGGAGGCAATTTACATCATTAGGGATATTGTTTAGAGCCAATTAACTAATATTTTATGCTTACCTTTAGATTTTTAGAGTTTGCAAGCAGCTTTTCTGGGGATCACGTCAGGTAAGGAGGTCAGGTGTTGTGATGATTTCTTTACTTGACAGCTGCAAATGTTCTATAAAAGCTCCCATTTCACAGGTCTTCACTTTCCAAGCTCAGAAGCTGTTGCTTACTGCATTTGGAAGACAGATTGAGCTTTATGCAGCTTGTTTGGAGTAAACATTCTATCCAGTGCCACCTCATTGGAACAAACTCTCTCACCATGGACTGATCGCTTCTGTCATCTCAACCTCACCTGCCATCTATTCCATCAGCATCACTGCCCTTGAAAAAATGCATTCCCAGGTGACTTGTTTCTCTGACTTTAGCTTTCTATACATTCCCTTGTTCCTTTGATTCACCATTGGCACAGATCATATGCCAACTCAGCCCTACTTTCTGAGGTCCCTAGTTAAAACAATTCATCTCACCATATCTAAAAATCTCCTCAAACTCCATCTCTTTGGCAAAGCTTTTGGTGACTTCTCTTAATCTCTTCCTTCTTGGCTTGCTTGATTTTCCATACACCTATTTGTGAAGTGCCTTGGAATGTTCTTGATATTAAAGGCTGTGGTAATGTATATACCTTTAAGGGGGGAACTATCTTTTACAGCTCATGTATACTGCAGTACCGGCAGTGACCACACCTGTATATAGCACTGAGTAGTAATCTGGACAGATCAGTTCCAGTGTGAGCCACGTTGAGTAAACACCTGTTGTACCGTTCTCCTGCAGTCTGTGTTTTATTATACACGGACATAACATTGGCGACAAGGCAAGTTCGAAGCTACCTGCAACTCTGCATCACCTCCCGGGGATTCGCTCCTGGAGATCAGTAGATTGGAGGTCAAGGCCAGAGACTCGGGCGTCGACCATGGGCAAATGCCCAGTCATCCAGCAGAGACTTGAGAATTGCGGGGGAGGCTGTCGAGAGCCAGGCTTGGCTTTCCAGTCGAGGTGGTCCAGCGAAACGGGCTGGTAACAGGTAGTACGCAGACCCTTCCCGGACAGCGGCGGGCTAGAGCCCGACTGAGCGGCACAGCAAAGGGCTGAGCAGCGTCGACGGGGGAGAGACAGGGAGGGCAGAGCGCACAGGGCGCAGCTGGTGTTCAGGGGCCGAGCAGCGTCGAAGAGAGGGAGAGAGACACACAGAAACCCGCGAGGTGCCGCCATTGCCACGAGGACTGCCGAGAGTGGCGTTGGCAGCAGCGCAGGGGAAGTGCGTGAAACCTACAGGGCGCCGCTATTGCAACGAGAACCGCCGGGAGCGGCGTTGGCAGCAGCGGGGGAGGAAGGAAAGCGTGGGAGACACCATTTTAAGCCATTGGGAGACGCCATTTTAAACCACACCCAAAATGCCGAAGAGGGGCAGTATCACCGCATTTGACAATGAAGTCAAAGATTGGACTGCATATGTCGAACGAATAGAGGTATACTGCAAGTCAAATGAGGTGTTAGATGACAAGGAAGCGTCGGTATTGTTAAATTTAATGGGTGCAAAGACGTATGGGTTATTACGAAACCTAATAACCCCAACGAAGCCAATGGAAAAGAGTTTTGAAGACATTGTAATGATACTACAGGAACATTTAAACCTCACACCGCTGCTGATAGCAGAAAGATTCAAGTTTCACAAACGGAACCAGCATAAGGATGAAAGCAATGCTGATTATTTAACAGAACTGCGCAAACTATCGAAACACTGCCAGTTTGGAGCGGGTCTGGCAGATATCCTAAGGGACAAGTTTGAGTGTGGGCTTCAAAGTGAAGGAATCCAGAAACGGCTTTTATCTGAAAAGGACCTTACGCTGGAAAAGGCTTTCAGCATTGCGGTATCATATGAAGCAGCAGCATGGGGCGCTGCAGAGATACAACAGAGGCCGCAAGAATATGGCACAAACAAAATGTCATATGGAACAGAGAAGTGCTATCGCTGCAGCAGAACAACACACGACCAGAATGATTGCTGGTTCAAAGACAAAGTGTGCAGACAGTGTGGAAAAGTAGGACACATAGCACGAGTCTGCTGGTCGGGAAAGAAAACCAGCAATAAGAAACCTACCAAAGCAAAGGAGAAGAAGGTACATAAGATGACGGAGAATAGTTCAGATGAACAAAAGAGTGATAACGATTCCGAAAGCAGGGAACTGAGTTGTCTGAAACTACATAATGTGATCACAACGGAGGATCACCGAACCATTTGGGTCACTCTCAAGATAGCAGGAGTCCAGGTAAAAATGGAATTGGACACAGGACCAGCCCTAACAGACATAAACCGAAGGGACTACGAGCGGCTATTCTCACACATACCCTTGAGAGACACAAAAATTATTTTGAAGACGTACACGGGGCAAAAAGTCTACCCCAAAGGAAAAATAAGGGTGACCGTTATATATAATGGTAAGGAAACACCAAAACTAGACCTGTATGTATTGCAAGATGGAGGACCACCATTACTGGGATGTGAATGGATCCGGAAAATACAACTGGATTGGCATTCCATACAGGCACTGACTGTGGCTGACAAAAAGGATGACGACGTCACACCTGGGCGACTGCCAAAGATCCTAACTGATGCGAAAGAGGTGTTCCAGCAAGGACTCGGAACACTAAAAGGCATGACAGCGATGATTAAAATTGAAGAAAACGCAAGCCCAAAATTTTTTAAGGCCAGACCGGTACCTTATGCGATCCGCCCAGCCATCGAAGCAGAGCTGGAGAGTCTGGAACGTTCAGGTGTACTGTCCAAGGTAGACTGGAGCGAGTGGGCTACACCCATCATCCCTGTGATGAAAAAGTCATTGAGCAGCATGCCTGGGGAACCAAGGAAGGTTCGCATCTGTGGGGACTTTAAGGTAACAGTGAACCCGGTCCTTCACACCGTACAATATCCACTTCTGCGGATTGAAGATATTTTCGCCTCGCTATCTGGAGGGAAACGATTCATTAAGATTGATCTGGCCCAGGCGTATCTGCAAATGGAGGTAGAAGAATCATCAAAACAATACCTCACAATCAACACCCATAAAGGTCTCTACCAATACAATCGGCTGGTATTCAGGGTAGCATCAGCTCCGGCTATTTGGCAGAGGGCAATGGAACAAGACCTGCAAGAGATCCCAGGGACCCAGTGTTATTTGGACGACATCCTGGTAACGGGCGAAAATGACAGTGATCACCTTGCCAACCTGGAGCAGATGCTCACTAGATTGCAGGAATATGGGCTCCGAGCAAACCGCCCCAAATGCGAGTTTTTTAGAAAACATATCTCGTATTGTGGCCACGTTATCGATAAAGAGGGGTTACATAAGTCCCCAGAGAAGATTGAGGCAGTAGTCAAGGCTCCAGCACTGGAAAATGTGTCACAACTGAGGTCGTTCCTCGGGCTGGTAAACTACTACCATAAGATCTTGCCAAATTTGTCTACAATACGACACCCACTGAACACCCTACTGCAAACTGGGGTGCCATGGAAGTGGAGTGACGAATGTAGACGAGCTTTCCAGAAGAGCAAAACACTAATCACATCGAAAGAGGTATTGGCCCATTACAACCCAGCATTACCAATTCGGTTGGCATGTGATGCGTCACCCTACGGCATTGGAGCGGTGCTGTCGCACAAATTCTCGGACGGCTCAGAGAGGCCAATAGCGTTTGCATCACAATCATTAACCTCAGCCGAGCGTAACTACGCCCAGATTGACAGGGAGGCCCTCAGCCTAGTGTGGGGAGTGAAAAAGTTCAATCACTATCTGCACGGGCAGAAATTCACCTTGCTGACTGATCACCAGCCCCTTGTCTCCATTTTTAATCCGAAGAAAGGCGTTCCGGT
Organism: Somniosus microcephalus; assembly: GCF_052327205.1. Taxonomy (NCBI): domain Eukaryota; kingdom Metazoa; phylum Chordata; class Chondrichthyes; order Squaliformes; family Somniosidae; genus Somniosus; species Somniosus microcephalus. The sequence goes on from NC_140987.1 coordinate 279,232,950, forward strand.
GATGACTGCGCAACGACTACAAAGATGGTCACTTTTTCTAGGGGCGCACCACTATGAGATTGAATATAAGGGCACAAAACAGCATGGAAATGCTGATGGTCTATCACGCCTGCCACTGCCTACTGCGGAGGAAGCACCAGCAGTGGATCCTGTCGAAATATTCCATTTGACTATAGTTGAATACCTACCGGTAACTAATGCTTGTATCGAAAAGGATATCCGAAATGACCCGACACTGTCTCGGGTATATGATTTGACGGTGAAGGGATGGCCAGCACATGGCAACTCACTGTTGCCAGCATTCTCGACAAGGAGAGAACAGCTGTCAGTGTGCCGGGGGACCTTGATGTGTGGATCCCGAGTGGTAATTCCACCCAAGTTAAGGGATAGAGTGCTCAATGAGCTTCATGAGCGTCATCTGGGAGGGGTAAAAATGAAAAGCCTAGCCAGCGCTTATGTGTGGTGGCCGGGAATCGATAAACAAATCGAGGACCTGACCAAGAGCTGCTCAGGATGCCAGAAAGTCCAAAATGCACCACCACAGGCCCCTCTACACCCATGGGAGTGGCCCTCATCTCCATGGCAATGGGTGCATATTGATTTTGCTGGTCCATTCATGGACTCAATGTTTTTAATAGCCGTGGATGCGCACCCTCGAAATGGCCTGAGGTCATCAAAATGTCCTCCACCAGCACGGAGAAAACTATTGCAGTCCTACGGACCATTTTTGCCAGGAATGGCTTGCCAGAACAGATTTGATCCGACAACGGACCACAGTTTGTGTCCGAAGAGTTCCGGAGGTTCTTGAAAAAGAATGGGGTAAGGCATTACACATCTGCCCCGTATCATCCAGCCACAAATGGATTGGCTGAGAGGTTCGTACAAACCTTTGAGAAGGCAATAAAGGCTGTGTACAATGACAACATTCCGCTGAAGCACAAGGTGGACAATTTCCTGTTCGCCTACCGGAATGCGACACATGCAGTCACCAACCAGGCCCCAGCCATGATGTTCTTTAACCGAAGGTTAAGATCTTGCCTGGATTTGCTCAGACCAAACGTACGAAGAGCTGTTGAGTGTAAGCAATTCCAGCACATCCATGAGTAGCCAACAAGGAGCTTCAATGAAGGGCAACCAGTCTTGGCCCGCGACTACCGAACAGAAAAATGGCAGCCAGGAACGATATGCACACGACAGGGCCCACTAATGTACACAGTGGACGTTGGGGAGAGCATCGTGAGATGCCATGCTGACCAGATCCTAGAGTCACAGGAACAAGTCAACCCCATGCCTCGCCCATACGTACCTGGTGATGAACCCGACGTACAGGTCGCATCTACCCCAGAAACAGTAGCATCGGAAGCTGATGAACCAACCGATGACAGGGGGCCAGAATCGCCTCCACACCAAGAGCAAGACACTCGGGAAAGGCTCTATCCAGAAAGGATCAGGAAGCCTCCCAAAGACTGAATATATAAATAGACTATTTTCAGCTAATGTTGCATGTTAAAAGTGTTAATTGTAATTAGTTTGATATTTAATTGTTAAATGAGTGTTATGGTACTGTTAATCTAAAAGGGGAGGAATTGTAATGTATATACCTTTAAGGGGCGAACTATCTTATACAGCTGATGTATACTGCAGTACCGGCAGTGACCACACCTGTATATAGCACTGAGTAGTAATCTGTACAGATCAGTTCCAGTGTGAGCCACGTTGAGTAAACACCTGTTGTACCGTTCTCCTGCAGTCTGTGTCTTATTATACACGGACATAACAGCTGTCTACCAATATCATGGAATAATTTCCAACTCAAGCCCTACGCAGCAAACAAGAACATTTTGTTCATGCATTTCTTACATTAAATAAACAATTTTATGGGTAAATTTAGTAACTTGTTTCAGAATTGTTTATTTTTATCTATGTTTTGTTATTAGTATATATTGTGTTATTCATTTCATACAGGTGTCAGCTGTGGCTTAGTGGGTAGCACTCTCTAGGTGGGAGGGGCTAGGAGTGAGCCAGGTGTGACTGGTTGCCTAATTGCAGCTGGGTGTTGGAGGGAGTTTTGTAAAATGTTGGTGGAGGGTTTTGGGGTGTTGTTTTCAGGTTTTAGGGCCTTTTTGGCCCACAAAAAACAGCCAGATGACTGCTGAGGGGTCCGGAGTGCCGGGCCCCTCAGAGGACAATATTCCCGAGAGGAATTTTATTAGGGAAGAAACTGTGGTGGGAAGGGGAAAAAAAAGGCCCAAAGATTTGGGCCGGGACCTCAGGAGGTTTGGTAAAGAAAATACAGTGGTGGTGCAATGTGAAGATAAGAAGATTCGAGCCTGGGATATAATCCAGGCAGTTCATGAGGACTGTGGTGAGGGAAGCTGTTTTGCCTGCCGACCAAAACCAAATGTGGGATTTGAGGTGACGGTCAGTGGCTGTGAGGAGGTGGAAAAACTGCTGCTCAGCCTGAAAGTTGGGGAGAAATTTTTGGAGGTGACTCTGCTATATTCAGAGGAGGTGGTGGTTTCATTTTTGAACTTGACTGTGTACATTGAGGACGAAGTGCTGAGCAAAAAGTTGGAGTCGTGGGACATTAAAATCTGTTCCAAAACAAAGAGGAGGTACTATCTGGGAACACGGGTAGCAGACGGAACCCGGTATGTAAAGGTACGGTTCCCAGAGGGGGTGAGGTCTTTGCCTTACAGTATGAAGTTCGAGACACTGGAAGGAATACAGTACTTTCGTGTGCTGCACGATACCCAAGTAAAGGTGTGTTACTATTGTGTGGGACATGACCATCTCGTAAGAAACTGTCCTGATTTGTATTGTTACAATTGCGGTGAGTCGGGACATATCGCATGGAGCTGCAAGGCGGAGAGCTGTGGGGTGTGTCGTAAAGGCCCCGCCCGCTGTGAGTGTGTGGCAGAAGGGAGCAAAATAAGTGATGAGGAGATGGGAGAAGGAGCAGGAGAGGAGTATGGAATGGCCGGAGGTGCAGTGCAGTCGGAGGACACAGCCGGTAAAATGAAGGAAAAAGGAGCACAGGAAGAGGCAGAGGTTGGCGGAGCGGAGATCGAGGTGGAGATGGCGGAAAACACGGCGAGTGCTATGGAGGGGAATAAAGACAGCAGCGGGCAGCAAGGGTCGAGTGCAGACTCGAGCCTTAGTGCAGTTCGGCTCCCCCTGGGGAGTCTGGTGTCTGCGGGGGGAGAGGAGGCAGGAGCGGGGTGTGTGGTGGAAGTGAGTGCTCCGGGGAGAGGCGGGGAGTCGGATATTTTGGTGAGTGGGAGGGGGCAGGGCAGGGAGAGGGTGCAAGAGGCAGGAGCCTTAAAGGGACAGCAGAATGGGAGCGGCGAGATAGAGGCGTCAGAAGGGAACAATTTAGGTGCGCCATTGTCCCATGGAGAGAGGGAACAGGGTGCAAGGGTCAGAGGTAGAGATGTGGTCGAAGGGGGCGGCACAGGGGGAGAAACTGCGATAGCAGGAAGACTCTCTATGGGAGAGGGAGTATCTGACGGGGAGCAGGATTATGTATCTGACGGGGAGCAGGCACAGGGGGTTGCAGAAGAGCTTGAGTGTGAGGAATTAGAGGGGGACAGAGACATGGAAGTCGGGGATGGGATGGCATCATGTGGAAAGGGAAAGGTTAGTGAGGGGCAGAAGGAGGGAGAAAGGGCAGCTCATGGGTCCAAACTTAAGGCAAGGAAGAGGCTGAAACAGCAGGGAGGGGTCAAACAGGAGGGGAAAAAGAGCCAGAGGCTGCAGGAAGAAGCAACAGCTGCCCGAAAAGTTGTGAAGGAGCATGAGAGGAGGGAAGAGCCAGAGATTAAATGATGGGGAGATTATTGGGCATACTTCCCTTCTTTGGAGCCATGATTACATTGGTCTCGATCAATGTGAACGGACTGAGGGGTGAGAAGAAATTGCAGCATTTGTTGCAGGGTTTTAAAGGCACGGACTTGTTGTGTCTGCAAGAAACCTTTTGGGATGAGGATATTCTAGAAAGAGTTCAGAAGGTTTGGAAGGGAGAGGTGTTTGCAAGTTGTGCAAACAATAACCGTAGAGGGGTGGCTGTTTTGGTGAGTCCGTCCATAGAAGAGAACGTTGCCTTGGTGGACAAGGACACTGAGGGGAGATTTTTACGGCTAAGGGTAAAATTGGAGGGATTTAATTGCGATCTTTTTAATATCTATGCACCGAACGACCATTGCAAGCGTCGCAGGTTTTTTCGGGGGTTATTCACTGAAGTGGCAGAGGTGGAAAATCCTTGTATAGTGGGGGATTTTAATGTATTTTTATCTTGGATGGACATTTCAGCCCAGATGACCTTTAAAGAGGATAACTCCAGAGGGATGATTATAAAAATGATGGCAAATTTAAATTTGAGAGACTTATGGAGGGACCGGAACCCCATAAAAAGGGAGTTCTCCAGAGCAGGTTGGGTGGGTGATGTTTTAAAACAGAGCCGAATAGATTTTGTGTTAATGCGGGAAGGGTTAAGTTCTGAGGTGATGGAGATTTATTATAAAAAAGTATTTTTTAGTGATCACTCGGCTTTGGTTCTTAGAATTAGGAACAGCAGAGTTAAGATCGGTTCAGGGGTGTGGATTTTAAACAATCAATACCTGAAGGAAAGTGCTTATAAAGAAGGGATTATAAATATAATAAAGAATGCTCGGAAGGAACTTTTGTTCTTGAAAGAAAGAAGAGTTTGGTGGGACAATTTCAAATATGAGGTAAAAGTTTTTTCGGTACGTTATGGGAAAAAGAGGGCGTCAGCTAACCGGCATCAAGAAGATAATATAAACAAAAGGTTTATGGATGTCTGTAAAGCAGTTGACGGAGGGGATAAGGGAGCTGAGACTAAGTTCCGGGTGCTAAAGGAAGAGTGAGAATTATTGCAAGCTGAAAAATGCAAGGGGGCCATTCTCCGTGCAAAGTCTAGAGATGCATTGGAGGGCGAAAGATGCACTAGATATTTTCTAGAGCAAGAGAAGCTGCGACAGAGATTATCGTTAATTGAGGAGTTGAAGGTTGGGGAGAAGATCATTCATGAAAGTGAGGAGATTTTAGAGGCGGCTAGCAGCTTTTATCAAGAGCTATATACAAAAGAAGACATTTCCAATTTGGAGATGGAGAAGGTTACTGCTTTTATTGAAAAGGGTTTAAAGGAGGATGAGAGAAGCATGTGTGATAAAGAAGTAGGATTAGCGGAAATAAAAATAGCAATAAGTGGAATGAAGGGGGGGAAAAGCCCAGGGTCCGATGGACTAAGTGCAGAATTTTATAAGGAATTTTTTGAGATTTTAAGTCCATTGCTCCTAGAAGTTTTTAAGGAAATTAAAATTGAGGGAAGCCTGGCCCCATCTATGAGGAGAGGTATCATAAGCTTAGCTTATAAAAATAAAGGGGATAGACGGGATCTGAAGAATTGGAGGCCCATCACATTATTAAATGTGGATTATAAGATCTTGGCGAGGGTTATGGCAAATCGTTTGAAGGAGGTGTTACCAGAGATAGTTTGGCCCTCTCAGTTCTATGGAGTCATAAGCCGGGACATCGCAGACTCTGTGGTCTCAATCCGAGATGCGACAGAGCTCATGGAAGAGAGTGGGAGGGAGGCTTATGTATTAAAGATAGATCAAGAGAAAGCCTTTGATAAGGTCTCTCATGAGTTTTTATTGAAGGTTTTGGAAGCATTTGGTTTCAAGGAAAATTTCATTCAGTGGATAAGGATTTTTTATTCAAACATATTTAGCTGTGTTAAATGTAATGGTTTTTTATCTAAGTATTTTCCGATACAGAGATCAGTGAGACAGGGTTGTCCCCTGTCCCCACTGCTGTACACATTGGTAGCAGAACCATTAGGTTACATGATGCGAAAGAAAAAAGGTGTAGTTGGGATTGTGGTACCCAGTTCCGGGCTGGTGTCGGTGATACACCAATGTGCAGATGACACAACCTTAACATTGAGAAATGGGGAGCCAGTGAGGAAAGCTATGGAGGTAGTGGAGGAATATTGTAGAGCTTCAGGTGCCAGAGTGAATTATATTAAGTCCCAATGCTTGGTGTTGTGTATGTAACCTGTTCCACCTTAAGAGAGCTTAAGCCTGTTCCACCTTAAGAGATGTACTACTTTCTCAGGCTGCTGTAGACGTAATACCGGGGGTGAACACACCGGTATATAAGCACTGTGCAGTAATCTTGTATTCAGTGTAGTCCCTACCTCCAACCAGTAAAGACCTGTTTTATTGTTACTGATTAAGTCTGAGTATTAATTACTTGAACAACTCACAGACTTAACACTTGGTTGCAGGGAGGGGTAGGGGGGAATGGTTGGGGGAATGTCCCTTTAAGGTGGTGGAGGTTTTGGAAGTTCTGGGGGTGCATATGGGGTGCAAGAAAGACAGGGAAGAAGTGGATCGATTAAATTGGGAACCGAAGGTTATGAAAATTTAAAAGATTTTGGGAAGATGGGAAAGAAGGTGGTTGAAAGTGCAAGGAAGAGCGACAGTGGTGTCTGCTCTCCTGCTATCTAAGCTATGGTACTTATTGACGGTGGAGGATATTCCTGAGTGGGCAGAAAAGTCCATCCGAGAGGCTTGTGTGAGGTTTTTATAGGAAGGGAAACCAGCCTTGGTGGCTTACAATACAATCTTTGGATGGAGAAATCAGGGAGGACTCAACTGCCCAGATATTGATTTGAAGAAAAAATCCTTTAGAATCAAATGGGTGAAGAGATTTCTTCAGAAGTAAAATTCCAATTTTTGGAAGAGTTGTTTTGAGCATTTTTAAAAATGAAGTGGGATAGGAGGGCAGGGGATATTGTATATGGAATACAATAATATGTTTTTGAAATCGATTAAGCTTCTCCCTAGGTTTTATAAGGGGGTTGTAGAGACTTGGGCTCAATTTTTAAAAAGTGTGCAGTTTATGTCCAAGGGGGCTGAGGAATTTTTAGAACAGCCTTTATTTTTGAACAGGTGGGTCAACATCGAAGGAGAGGTTTTATTTAATCAAGCTTTTATAAAAGCTAGGATTATATCTGTGAAAGATGTATTATACGAGGTGATTCCAGGTTGGTTGCCGGAAGCGATAGTGAGGGACATGGTGTGGGAGGAGGATCAGGAGGTAGAAGGAAAAGCAATAGGAATCATGTATGAGAAGATTGTGAGGGCAACGCCACAGGATTGGATGGAAGAAATAAATGCGGAAATCTCCAAAGGAAGTAAAATGCGTCCTGCTTTTCCAAGCTTTGTACTGGAGAAAGGGGGAGAGTTAGTCCAATTTGACAACTGTAATACTCGAGATTTCTATGAGGTATTCAGAGAATGGAGATTCCAGACACCCGCTGGTCAGGAGTTTTAGCAGAGTATATACCCACAGCTGGACTTCAACAGGATTTGGAAGGGAGTGTGGGCGAATTTTAAATGCCCAGAAGGGATTGAACTGGATTTCAAATTGGCTCATAACCAGATTTTTACCATGACGGTCTTGTGTAAGATTGGACGAGTGGAGGCGGCAACTTGCCCAATGTGCAGGACACAGGATGAGACTCTGTCCCATTTACTGGTGTTATGTCCGCAGTTAAATGACTTTAAGTACTATGTTCGACAGTTGTGTGAAGCTTTTCTGCTTGGTGGGGACCGAACAGTGAGAATGGGAATCACGTGGGACTCAATTTTGAGATGGGGATTGCAGGAAAGTCTGCCAGAGTCTAGCGGAGCGGCAATTAATTTAATGTTCAGTTTGGGTAGATTCGTGATTGTGCAAAGAAGGAATGCTCTGTTTTTTAAGGGGAGGAGAATCAATCTAAAAGAGTATTTTAAATATAAGCTAAAAGACCATTATAAGGCTCTGTGGATGTTTTATTCAGAAAGGAATTTAAGGACAGTATTTTACAAACAATTTTTAAAGTACAATCGATTAATATATGTTACAGGTGACAAATTAAACTTCAGGTTTTGATGTTAAAATGTGGTGGCGGAATGGCTGTGCAGGGCGGTGGAATTGATTTGTATCATGCAATGAAATGATCATGATGTTGTAAATGTTCTTAATGTTCAATAAAGTATTATAAAAAAAAAGTGGGTAGCACTCTCTCCTCTGAGTCAGAGGGGTTGTGGGTTCAAGCCCCACATGAGCATGTAATCTAGGCTGACATTCCAGTGCAGTAGTGAGGGAGTGCTGTAATGTTGGAGGTGCCATCTTATGGATGAGATGTTAAACCAAGGTCCCGTCTGCCTCTCAGGTGGTTAATGAAGATCCCAGGGCACTATTCGAAGGAGAGCAGGTGAATTCTTCTCGTGTCCTAGCTGGCATTTATCCCTCAACCACATCACTAAAACAGATTATCAAGTCATTTATTTCACTGCAGTTTGTGGGGCACTGCTGTGCCCAAATTGGCTGCTGCAATTCCTAAAGCAACTACCAGGGGAATTTTTCGGTCAGCGGGCGTGTTCGGTGGTGGATCAGGTGAAAAAATGTTTTTTTTTATAGTGGGTTGGGACCCCGCTGTCAACCTGTCACCACGTGCCTTTCCCAGATGTCAGGTCTGTCAGCATTGAACAGACCTGACACGCAGTGGCGGAGGAGGCAATTCAGGTCATTATTAACAGCCCATTAAGAGCTATTTTGAGCTCACTTTTACATTTGATGAGGTCCACGCTGCTCAGGGATCACATCAGGAAAGCAGGTCGGGAGTTGTATGACCATGGAATCATCTCTATTTCATAGCTGCAAATGTGCTATTAAAGCTCCTGTCTTACAGCTATTCACTTTCCAAGCTCAGAAGCTGTTGCTTACTGCATTTGGAAGAAAGATCTACCTTTATGCAGCTTGTAAGTGTTTGGAACAAACTCTCTATCCAGTGTCACCTCATTGGAAGAACCTCTTTCACTATTGACAGATCGCTTCTGTCATTTCTACTTCACCTGCTATCTATTACATCAGCATCAGTGCCCTTGAAATTATCTCACCTTGGTCCTCAAAATCCCACCACAATCAGCCCCAACACCAGCAGCACCAATAACACCAACCTTCTCCACAATCAACTGATGCTGCACAGGACAGAGGGCATCAGCACCTGACCACATTGCTGCCCGGGAGGCCAGGGATGGCCTCACCACGGCCAGATTTTCTTCACTTAACACTGTCCACTCTGGCTGCCACATGATGCACCAGGTTGGCACCATCCCACAACAACACCATAAAGCATCCCTACAATGCCCAAGCCATTCCTTACACACTCATGACTGTTATGTCAGGGGATCAGGTGAGGGGAAATTTAGAAATCTAAAGAGAAAGGTCAAGGCAATAGAGCAGTGTAGTGATTTGGGTAAAAATAAGCAGAGTGTGACAGGAAGGGACAGAGAGTTTACCGGTAGCAGTGCAGCAGAGAATAAGGTCAAAGCAGGGAATAATGGTAAAAAATGTAAATTAAAAGCACTTTTTCTGAATGCACGAAGCATTCATAACAAGATAGATGAACTCATGGCTCAAATAGAGATAAATGGTTTTGATCTAATAGCCATTACAGAGACATGGGGGTGATTTTGCTAATTGGGGCACGTTGGAGGCGATACTGCTGCTTGTCGGGTTTTAGTCCCGCCTCCATCGATTTGTGGCCAACCCACGCTATTTTCCCTTGATTGACCTTGTTAAGCCCGCCCAGCGAGTTCAGCAGGCCAGTTAAGGGAAGCCGGTGACAGAGAACGTCAGCGTATGACATTTCATCCGTCAAAAATTTTTGACAGATGAATTGTCATCGTTTGACAGCTTTGAGAAGCTGTCAAACACTGACATTCTCTGTTGTTTGGTGAGTTCTTGTACTCAAGACTCAGCAAACCTCTTTTTTCTGAGCAGAAAGCCGATAGCTGTTGCATTGGAGAATGCAGCAGCCATTCTGTCATCTCTGCCATTGAGATACCGGAGCCTCCGGATCCCCAATAATTGAAGTCTGCAGGAAGAAACAAAGGTAAGTAAACTTTTTCTAATTCTTTTCATTCACCTCACATACTTACCTGTCCACAGTTGCACCCGTCACTCACCTCCACAGCGCACTTTTGGAACCCACTGACCCCCACAGACCCACTGCTCACCTCGCAGACCCTGGCAGGGTTTCCACTACATGTTAACAGGCAGTTAAGTGGCTGTAATCCCCTTCCAGGCTCCAGGAGACGGGACCCGGTGCAGGTCAGGTACCCGCCTCCTGGGACGATGGCACAGAGGCGGGTTGGGGGCAGGATGGGTTCCCGCCCCCAGATTCTGCCATTTCCCGGCAGTCCCGCCTCCAAACCTGCCTCCCCAGGGCTGGCAAAATCACCCCCATGGTTGCAAGATGGCCAAGGTTGGGAACTAAATGTTCCAGGGTACTTGACGTTTCGAAAAGTCAGGCAGAATGGAAAAGGAGGGGGAGTAGCCCTGATAATAAAGGATGACATAAAGACAGTGGCGAGAAAGGATATTGGCTCAGAGATCAGGAAGTAGAATCAGTATGGGTGGAGATAAGAAAGGACAAGGAGAACAAAACTCTGGTCGAAGTAGTAAATAGGCCCCCTAACAGTAGCTGTACCGTTGGACAGAATATTAATCAATAAATAGTAGGAGCTTGCAACAAAGGTAATGTAATAATCTTGGGGGACTTTAATCTTCATATAGACTGGACAAATCAAATTGGCAAAGGTAGTCTGGAGGACGAATTCATGGAATGCATTCGGGACAGTTTCCGAGAACAATATGTCATGGAACCAACCAGGGAACAGGTTATTTTAGATCTTGTACTGTGTAATGTATTCTGTCCATGTATAATTGAGACACGGACTGCAGGAGTTGATTATAACAAGTCTTTACTGAATGGAGTCAACCTGGAAACTGAAACTACAGAAGCCTGCTAGGGCCTTTTATACAGGGGTGGTCACTGCCGGTACTGCAGTCTGAGACCAGTTATTCCCTTAAAGGTACATACACAAAAATTCCTCCCCTTTTAGATAAACAGTACATAACATTCATTTAACAACTAAATAATAACTAATTACAATTACAATTACGGTTGCTAGATACATTGGTTGAAGTTAAGCAATTATAAGTTCAGTCTTTGAGGAGGCTTCCTGATTCTGTCTGGATAACGCCTCTTTGGGATATCAGGTTCTTCTGGCAAGGTTGAGTCGGGATCAATGTCGTTGTTTGGTTCGTCTGCTTCCAATATCACCGATTCTGCGGTAGATGCAATTGGTACTTCGGTTTCATCGCCAGGTGTATCAGATCGTGGTGTGGAGTTGACGTTTTCCAGTGACTCTAGAATCTGGTCAGCATGGCGTCTTACAATGCTCTCTCCAATGCCCACGGTATACATTAGAGGTCCTTGCCGTGTACAGATCATTCCTGGCTGCCATTTCTCTGTGCGGTAGTCCCAGGCCAAAACTGGTTGACCTATCTTAAAACTCCTGGTCGGCCTTTCATTCATATTCTGAAACTGCCTGTTCTCCACATCTCTTCTGATGTTTGGCTTAACCAAATCCAAGCGGCATCGTAGTCTTCGATTGAAGAACATCATGGCTGGAGTTTGGTTGGTAACCGCATGTGTGCATTCCGGTAGGCAAACAAGAAGTTATCCACCTTGTGTTGTAGGGGTATATCTTCATTACACATTGCCTTGATAGCCTTCTTGAATGTTTGAACAAACCTCTCGGCCAATCCATTAGTGGCTGGATGATATGGGGCGGATGTGTAATGCTTAACACCATTGTTCTTTAAGAACCTCTGGAATTCTTCAGACACAAACTGTGGTCCATTGTCAGAGCAAATCTGTTCAGGCAGCCCATTCCTGGCGAATATGGTTCGTAAGACTGTGATAGTTTTTTCTGTGGTGGTTGAGGACATTTTTATTACCTCTGGCCACTTTGAATGTGCATCCACCGCAATTAAAAACATCGAGTCCATAAAGGGACCAGCAAAATCAATGTGCACCCTTTGCCATGGAGATGAGGGCCACTCCCATGGATGTAGAGGGGCTTGTGGTGGGGCGTTTTGGACCTTCTGGCATCCAGTACAGCTCTTGGTCATCTCTTCGATTTCTCTATCGATTCCCGGCCACCACACAAACGCTCTGGCTAAGTTCTTCATTTTAACCCCTCCCAGATGATCCTCATGAAGCTCATTGAGCACTCTATCCTTCAATTTGGGTGGAATTACTACTCTGGATCCACACATCAAGGTTCCTCTGCACACTGACAGCTGTTCTCTTCTCGGCGAAAATGCTGGCAGCAGTGGCTTGCCATGTGCTGGCCATCCCTTCACCGTTAAATCATAGACCCAGGAGAGTGTTGGGCCATTTCTTGTTTCCTTTTCTATGTTTGCATTCGTCACAGGGAGACATTCGACTATGGTCGAGTGGAATAACTCCACTGGATCCACTGCCAGTTCCTCTTCCACCATCGGCAACGGTAGGCGCGACAATCCATCAGCATTCCCATGCTGTTTAGTTCCTTTGTATTCGATGTCATATTAGTGTGCCCCTAGGAACAGGGACCACCTCTGTAGCCGTTGTGCCGTCATGATCGGTACGCCCTTCTGAGGGTTGAAAATGGAGACGAGAGGTTGATGATCAGTTAGTAGAGTAAATTTCTGACCGTGCAGGTAGTGATTGAACCTCTTCACCCCCCACACCAGGCTGAGGGCCTCTCTGTCAATCTGGGCGTAGTTATGCTCGGCTGAAGTTAGCGAGCGTGACGCAAAAGCTATCGGCCTCTCTGAACCATCAAGGAATTTATGTGACAGTACCGCCCCAATGCCGTAGGGAGACGCATCACATGCCAGTCTTATCGGTAGTGCTGGGTTGTAGTGAGCCAATACTTCCCTTGAAGTGATTAGGTCCTTACTCTTCTGAAAGGCCCGCTTACATTCATCGCTCCATTTCCATGCTACTCCCGTTCGTAGTAGGGCGTTCAGTGGATGCAGAATTGTGGACAAATTCGGCAAAAACTTATGGTAGTAATTCACCAATCCGAGGAATGACCTCAGTTGTGACACATTTTCAGGCGCTGGAGCCTTAACTACCACTTCAATTTTGTCAGGGGACTTATGCAACCCCTCTTCATCAATCACGTGGCCACAATACGATATCTGTTTCTTAAAAAACTCGCACTTGAGGCGATTGGCTCGTAGCCCATGTTCACGTAGTCTAGTGAGCACCTGCTCTAGGTTGGCAAGGTGTTCACTGTCATTTTCACCTGTCACTAGGGTGTCGTCCAAGTAACACTGAGTCCCCGGAATCCCTTGCAGGACTTGTTCCATCGCTCTTTGCCATATCGCCGGAGCTGATGCTACTCCGAATACCAGTCGATTATACTGGTAAAGACCTTTGTGAGTGTTTATCGTGAGATACTTCCAAGAGGATTCTTCAACCTCCATCTGCAAATATGCTTGTGGTAGGTCAATTTTTGTAAAATGCTTCCCTCCAGATAGTGAGGCGAAGATATCTTCTATCCTTGGAAAAGGATATTGTACTGTGTGAAGGACTGGGTTCACCATCACCTTGAAGTCCCCACAGATGCGAACCTTCCTTGGCTCCTCAGACTTCTTGTTTAACGTTTTCTTCATGACAGGAACGATGGGTGTCGCCCACTCGCTCCAGTCTACCTTAGATAACACGCCTGCATTCTCCAGATTCTCCAGCTCTGCCTCGGCGGCTGGGCAAATTGCATATGGTACCTGTCTTGCTTTGAAAAACTTGGGAATTGCATTCTCCTCTATTTTTATCGAGGCGGTTACGCCTTTAAGAGTGCCCAGTTCTTGTTGAAATACCTCTTTGGCGTCAGCTAAGATTGTTGACAATCGTCCAGGAGAGACTTCGTCATCCTTTTTACCAGCCACCATCAGTGCCTGAATGGAGTGCCAGCCTAAACTTATCTTTCTGTTCCATTCACGTCCCAACAACGGTGGTCCACCATCTTGCAGAATGTAGAGATACAATTTCCGTATTTTCTTGCTGTTGTATTCGACAGGCACCCTTATTTTTCCTCTGGGGTATACTTTTTGCCCTGTATACACCCTCAAGACAATGGATGTCTCTCTCAAGGGTATGTGTGAGAAAAGCCGCTCATAGTCTCATCGATTCATGACAGTTAGAGCTGATCCTGTATCCAATTCCATTTTGACTTGGGACCCTGCTATCGTGAGGGTGACCCAAATGGTTCGGTGATCCTCTTTTGCGATTACATTGTGAAGTTTGAGACAGCTTAGTCTCTTGTTCCCGGATTCACTATCGCTCATCTGGTCTTCGGAACTACTGTCCGTCATCTTTTGTACTTTCCTGTACGGTTCCTTAGTAGCCTTAGGTTGTCATTGGTCTTCTTCCCAGACCTGCAAACTCGTGCAATGTGTCCCATCTTTCCGCATTGCCTGCATATTTTGTCCTTGGACCAGCAGTCCTTCTGGTCATGGTTTGTTCTGCCGCAGCGATAACATTTTGCAAACCCCCATGTCATTTCGCGGGTGCCGTATTCCTGTGGCTTTTGTTGTATTTCTGCAGCTCCCCTTGTTGCTGCTTCGTACGATACTGCCACGCTGAAAGCCTTATCTAGCGTCAGCTCTTTCTCTGAGAGTAACCTCTTCTGGGTTCCTTCACTCAGGAGTCCACAGGCAAATTTGTCCCGTAAGGTATCTGCCAGTCCTGCTCCGAACTGGCAGTGCTTTGATAGCTTGCGTACTTCCATAAGGTAATCAGCATTGCTCTCATTTTTATGCTGATTTCTCCTGTGGAATCTAAATCTTTCTGCTATCAGCAGCGGTGTAGGATTTAGGTGTTACTGTAGGATAGCAACAATTTCGTTAAAACTCTTCACCTTCGGTTTGGCTGGAGTAATCAGGTCCTGCAATAGGCTGTACATTCTTGCGCCCATTAAATTTAGCAATACCGATGCCTTTTTCTCATCGGCTATTTCGTTTGCCTCGCAATATACCTCGACTCCTTCCATATACGTGGTCCAGTCTTCTATTGCATTATCGAAGGCAGTGATATCGCCAGTCTTTGGCATCTTGAAAATCTAAGATGGCGCCTCCCGCGCTTTGCCTTCATCCCCGATGGATCAAAATGGCGCCTCCCGCGCTTTTCCTTCTTCCCCGCCGAGTTAAGATGGCGCCTCCTGCGCCTCCCCGCTGCCGCTGCTCTCCGTGGTATTTTTATTTTTCTATCGCGCTTCAATATTTGCTCCGTTAATTGAAGAACCGTTCCCGTCGTGGTGCGGACCCTCTGGGACACTTCCCTCCCTCTTCTTAGGTCCGAACGCTGCCCGGCTTCGAAGCACCAGCCGCGCCCTGTGTGCTCCACCCTCTCTCTCTCTCTTTGCTTCCCGACTCGCTGCCCGGCCCCATTGCAGAGCCACCCGATCGAGCTCTAGCCCGCCGCAGCCCAGGAAGGATCAGTGCACTACCTGCCACCAGCCCGATTAGCTGTGAAACCACAGACTGGAGAACAAAGCCTGGCTCTCGACAGTCTCTCCTGCACTTTTCAATTCGATGATTTGGAGGGTGGTTGCCCACGGTCGATGCCCGTTTCTTGAGTTTCTTTGGATTATTTTTTTTTTTTTTTCTTTCTTCTGGCTTCGACCTTCAATAACATCGTCTGAGGTGCTGCCGAGTTGCAGGTAAGTTTGTTTCTTACTCTTCGCCAGTATTATGTCCGTGTATAATTGAGACACGGACTGCAGGAGTTGATTATAACAAGTCTTTACTGAATGGAGTCAACCTGGAAACTGAAACTACAGATGCCTGCTAGGGCCTTTTATACAGGGGTGGTCACTGCCGGTACTGCAGTCTGAGACCAGTTATTCCCTTAAAGGTACATACACAACATAATGAGATAGGGTTAATTAGCAATCTCATAGTAAAGGATCCTCTGGGGCAGAGTGATCATAATATGATAGAATTTCGCATTAATTTTGAGAGTGACTTGCCTAAGTCTGAAACTAGAGTCTTAAACTTAAATAAAGCCAATTACATATGTATGAGGGGCGAGGTGGCTGATGTAGATTGGAAAAATAGATTAAAAGGTATGGCGATAGATAAACAGTGGCTAGCATTTAAAGAAATATTTCATAATTCTCAACAAAAATACATTCCATTGAGAAACAAAAACTCCACAGGAAAAGTAATCCAACCGTGGCTAACTAAAGAAGTTAAGAATTGCATTAGATTGAAAGAAGAAGCTTGTAATATTGCAAAGAATGATAGTAAGCCTGTGGATTGGGAGAGTTTTAGAAACAAGCATAGGTTGACCAAAAAATTGATAAAAGAGGAAAAAAATAGAATATGAGAGAAAACTATCAAGAAATATAAAAGCAGATTGCAAGAGCTTCTACAAGTATGTATAAAAGAAGAGAGTATCAAAAGTAAATGTTGATCCCATAGAGTCTGAGACAGGAGAAATTATTATGGAGAATAAGGAAATGGCAGAAACATTAAACAAATATTTTGTATCTGTCTTCACATTAAAAGACACAAAAAGCATGACAAAAATGGTGGGGAACCAAGGGTCTAATGAGGGTGAAGAACTTAATGTAATTAATGGCCCAGAAATTCGGGTCGGGGGCTTCCCGCGGGTGCAAGTCCCCGACTTGCACCTCCCTTGCGCGCCGGCCGTTGAGCTATGGACCCCGTGGAATTGCGATCCTGGGCCTCCTCCAACTGCCGGCGCGTAGTGCTTGCATATCCCAGGGGCGCAGTTAGTTTGATGCGTCCCCTGGGATCACGTGGGCCATGGTGAGCCAATGGCAGCAGGGAATGCTTCATTCATAAGTTTGACAAGACCTGTCAAAACTATAAATAATATAAGCCCCAAAAATCACTAAATCTTCAAATAATTTTTTTTAAACCATCACATTTTTAAAATAAACTATAAATTACATGAAATAACTATTTGAAACAATATTTTAAATTTTTGAAAAAATTAATTACATTTTCTAACAGGGCTAAAAATAAACTTACCTTTCTTTAAAGTATTTAAAAATAATAAACCTGTGGAAAAAATGTTTTAATTTTAATTAATTCACCACTTACCTTGTAAAAAGCAGGCCTTGCGACTGCTTTTTATATGTGTAACTTCTGGAGACTTACCCTCCTAGGAAAACCTGCAAAAAAAAGTATTTTCGATGCGCACGCGCAGCCTCTCCTGTGCACGCGTTCGACTTCTGAACCCCTTCTTTCAAGGGAACGGAAGTGCCGGTATCCCGTGCATGCGCAGTGCATGCAGGAAACCGGCACTTCCATTGGGCTTATGGGTGAGTACCCCGTGCGTACTCACCCGTGGAGACCCGAAGTTCTGGGCCAATATAAGTAGAGAAAAATTACTAGAGAAACTAATGAGACTAAAAGCCAACAAATCCCCTGGACCTGATGGCCTACATCCTAGGGTTCTAAAAGAGGTGGCTGAAGAGATGGTGGATGCATTGGTTTTGATCCTCCAAAATTCCCTAGCTTCTAGAATGGTCCCAGCGGATTGGAAGGTCGCAAATGTAACACTGATATTCAAGAAAGGAGGGAGAGTAAAAACAGGGAACTACAGGCCAGTTAGCTTGATATCAGTCGTCGGGAAAATGCTGGAATCCATTGTTAAGGAAGTGGTAACAGGGCGCTTAGTGTGGTAAACCACTGTTGTTAGTATTGTTGTTCACTGTTAGTACTGTTGTTCACTCTTGCATATTGTTGTACTTGTCTGTGCATGCCTCAGCTGACTCCGCCCCTGGCTCCACCCTCATGGCTGGGTATAAAGGTCGCTGCTCAGAAGCCTCCAGCCCTTTTGGATACCAGGCAACCACAAGAGGCATGCTCTGTTCTTTGGTAATAAAAGCCTGTTTATTACTTTCTCAATCTCCAGTCTTTTGTAGCAATTGATAGTGCATCAATTTTATTACCAAAGTTAAATGTTGGCTGCGGATGCTGATCAACCGATGGCGCAAAACGCTGAGCAGCAGGCGCTGCTGCGAGCCCTCAGACCAACATGCCTGGACCTAGACCCCCAAGAAGCGGGTTCGTCGACTAAATTCGCACAATGGCTGCGTTGCTTTGAGGCGTATCTGGAAGCCTCGACCGTGACTCTTGATGAAAATAAACTGAAAATCCTGGCCTCGAAGGTGAGCCACCAAGTCTATACTTTAATCCAAGATGCGACGACCTACGCGGCGGCTATCGACCTACTGAAAGGGCAGTATGCACGCCCGGTTAACACGGTCTATGCCAGGCACCTTTTAAGATCTCGCAGACAGCAGCCCGGGGAATCGGTGGAAGCCTTCCTACGGGCACTGCGGATACTCGGACGCGGCTGCGACTGCAAGGAAGTATCGGCCGCGGCACATGCGGAGGGATTGATACGAGACGCTTTCGTTGCGGGTCTAAGGTCCGACTACTCCCGGCAGAGGCTGCTGGAGAAGGGTGAAATAGACCTGACAAAGGCAGTGTCCCTCGCGCTCTCGCTCGACGCGGCCCACAGAAATATGGACGCTTTCTCCCCTCATCGCCCCGCGCCGTGGACGCCGCAATCTTGGGCCATGGGACCGCCACCTCCGACTGCTGCAGTGATGTCCAAGGCACAAAAATGCTATTTTTGTGGCCAAGCTAAACACCCTAGAGCACGCTGCCCCGCGAAGAATGCTACCTGCTCCGGCTGCGGGAAGAAAGGTCACTACGTTAGCGCCTGCAAAGGGAAGACCGCTAACGCCAGCAGCGCTGCGTGCGAACCGTGGGCGCAGCCATCTTGTCCGCCATCTTGGGCTCCCCCAGCCGCGTGGGGATCGGGACCGTGGGCGCCGCCATTTTGTCCGCCATCTTGGACGCCTCCGACTTCAACCACGGGGGAGCCGGACTCAACCACCGCCTCATCTGACGACCACATCGACTCGCTCGACCATACGCTGGCCTCCGTGACGCTGGACCAATCTCTCCCTCATCAACTGTCCAGGTCCATGATGGATATTACGGTAAACGGCCGCGCCACTACCTGCCTTTTTGACAGCGGGAGCACGGAGAGCTTTATCCACCCCGACACGGTGCGCAGTTACGCTCTCCCGGTCCTGCCGACGCGCCATCGGATCTCTTTGGCTTCCAAAGCCCAGTCAGCGGACGTCGGTGGCTACTGTGTAGTGACCCTTTCAGTAAGGGGCACAGAATACAAACATTTTAAACTTCTGGTCCTGCCCCATCTCTGCGCTGCCGTTCTACTGGGGTTGGATTTTCAGTGCCACCTTAAGAGTGTCACATTAGCGTATGACGGACCCCTCCCCCCACTCACAGTCTGCAGCCAGCAGCTTTTAAATCGCCCGCCGTGCACCATTTGCAGCCTCTCCACCCTTAAAGTCCCCCCCCCCTCCTTGTTCGCTAACCTCACCCGCGACTGTAAGCCCATCGCTACCAAAAGCAGGCGTTACAGTGTTGGGGATAGGAGCTTCATTAAATCCGAGGTAGCGAGACTCCTGAAGGAAGGGATTATTGAAAGTAGCACCAGCCCATGGCGAGCACAAGTGGTGGTAGTGAAGACTGGCGAAAAACAGCGCCTAGTTATTGACTACAGCCAGACGATCAATCGCTACACCCAACTAGATGCATACCCACTCCCCCGCATATCTGACATGGTCAATCAGATAGCACAATACCGGGTGTTCTCGACGATTGATCTGAAGTCGGCATACCACCAGCTCCCCATCAGGGCTGAGGACCGCCAGTACACAGCTTTTGAAGCTGACGGTCGGCTCTATCACTTTCTCAGAGTTCCCTTCGGCGTCACCAACGGAGTTTCTGTCTTCCAACGGGAGATGGACCGGATGGTTGACCAGAACGCGCTCCAGGCCACTTTCCCATATCTAGACAACGTCACCATCTGCGGCCACGACCAGCAGGACCACGACGTTAATCTAGAGAAATTCCTCCGGACGGCCCAGCGGCTGAATCTCACATACAACAAAGACAAATGTATGTTTCGTACTACGCGCCTCGCTATTCTTGGCTGCGTAGTGGAGAACGGAGTCATCGGTCCAGACCCCGATAGAATGCGCCCCCTTATGGAGCTCCCCCTCCCCCACTGCCAGAAAGCACTGAAGAGATGCCTGGGGTTTTTCTCTTACTATGCTCAGTGGGTGCCCAACTATGCGGATAAAGCCCGACCCCTCATCAAGTCCGCCTCCTTCCCCCTGACAGCAGAGGCCTGTGCAGCCTTCACTCTCATAAAAGGAGACATTGCGAAGGCCACAATGCACGCTGTGGATGAGTCCCTTCCTTTTCAAGTGGAGAGCGACGCATCCGACTTTGCCCTAGCTGCAACCCTTAACCAGGCGGGGAGACCCGTGGCTTTTTTCTCAAGGACCCTCCAGGGCCCCGAGATTCGACACTCCTCTGTCGAAAAGGAGGCCCAGGCCATTGTGGAAGCCGTGCGACATTGGCGGCATTACCTGGCCGGAAAACGATTTACCCTGCTCACTGACCAGCGTTCAGTGGCTTTTATGTTTCATAATAAGCAGCGGGGCAAAATCAAGAATGACAAGATCTTAAGGTGGAGAATCGAACTCTCCACCTACAATTACGATATCTTGTACCGGCCCGGGAAACTCAATGAGCCCCCAGATGCCCTATCACGTGGTACGTGCGCCAACGCGCAGGTTGATAGGCTACAGACCCTCCACAATGACCTCTGCCACCCGGGGGTCACCAGGTTCTTCCATTTTATCAAATCCCGTAACCTGCCCTACTCCATCGAGGAGGTCAGGACCATGACCAGGAACTGCCAGATCTGTGCCGAGTGCAAGCCGCATTTTTATAGGCCAGACAGAGCGAGCCTGATCAAAGCCACGCGCCCCTTCGAGCGGCTGAGCATCGATTTTAAAGGGCCCCTCCCCTCCTCTGACCGCAATGTGTACTTCCTCAATATAATTGATGAGTACTCCCGTTTCCCGTTTGCCATCCCTTGCTCGGACATGACCAGTACCACGGTCATTAAATGTCTGAATGACCTCTTTGCCTTGTTCGGTTTCCCTAGCTATATCCATAGCGACAGGGGCTCATCTTTTATGAGCGACGAACTTCGGCAGTACCTGCTCGCGAGAGGCATTGCTACAAGCAGGACCACCAGCTACAACCCCCGGGGTAACGGCCAGGTGGAAAGGGAGAATGCGACAGTCTGGAAGGCAGTCCTTTTAAACTTAAAATCTAAGGGCCTTCCGACCTCCCGCTGGCAGGAGGTCCTCCCTGCGGCGCTCCATTCCATTCGGTCGCTGCTCTGTACACCCACCAATGCCACTCCTCACGAGAGAATGTTCTCCTTCCCCAGGAAGTCCACGTCGGGGATTTCGCTACCAACATGGCTGACTTCTCCAGGTCCCGTCCTACTGCGCAAGCACGTGAGGACCCATAAGGCGGACCCCCTGGTCGAGAGGGTGAGCCTCCTCCACGCCAACCCGCAGTATGCTTACGTGGTGTACCCGGACGGGCGGGAGGACACAGTCTCCATTCGAGACCTCGCACCTGCAGGTGCTCCTGAAACACCCTCTTCGCCACCCACCGCTACTCCTGCCTACCCCCAGGACACAGTCCCCGCACGAGACCTCGCACCTTCGGGTGCCTCTGAGAGACCACCATCGCTACCTCCCATTACCCATGCTCTGACCCCTGTAGACGGCATGCAGCAGCCCCAGGGTCCGCCACCTGCTACACCTCCTCTGAACGAGACACCGGGTTCACCATTGGATGCTGCACCATCACCGCCGCTGCTGCGACGCTCAGGACGGCTTACAAGGCCTCCTGATAGACTTCAGTACACGAATTTTTAGTGCACTTCACCCCGCCGGACTCAATTCTAAACAAGGGGTGAATGTGGTAAACCACTGTTGTTAGTATTGTTGTTCACTGTTAGTACTGTTGTTCACTCTTGCATATTGTTGTACTTGTCTGTGCATGCCTCAGCTGACTCCGCCCCTGGCTCCACCCTCATGGCTGGGTATAAAGGTCGCTGCTCAGAAGCCTCCAGCCCTTTTGGATACCAGGCAACCACAAGAGGCATGCTCTGTTCTTTGGTAATAAAAGCCTGTTTATTACTTTCTCAATCTCCAGTCTTTTGTAGCAATTGATAGTGCATCACTTAGAAAGTCATAACATGATTAGGCAGAGTCAGCATGGTTTTATGAAAGGGAAATCGTGTTTGACAAATTTATTAGAGTTTTTTGAGGATGTAACTAGCAGGGTAGGTAAAGGGGAACCAGTGGATGTATTATATTTGGATTTCCAAAAGACATTCCATAAAGTGCCACATAAAAGCTTATTACACAAGATTAGGGCTTATGGGGTTAGGGGTCATATAATAGCATGGATAGAGGATTGGTTAATTGACAGAAAACAGAGAGTAGGGATAAATAGTTCTTTTTCAGGTTGGTAGGTTGTAACTAGTGGGATGCCACAAAGATCAGTGTTGGTGCCTCAGCTATTTACAATCTATATTAATGAGCTAGATGAAGGGACCGAGTGTTATGTAACCAAGTTTGCTGATGATACAAAGCTAGGTGGGACAGTAAGCTGTGAGGAGAACACAAAAGGCTCGATTTTGCCAGGCCCGAGGAGGCGGGATTGGAGGCGTGTGAGGTGGTAAAATCGCAAAAAAAGGCAGGCGGGCCCGATCCCGCCTCCATCCCGCCTCTGAGCAATTTTCCCTCATGCGTGTTTTCTGACCCCATTTCCATAAGGCCCTTAACAGCCACTTAATTGCCTCTATAATCCCATTTTGAGAGGCCTTTCTGATTTTTACATTTTTCCCACGTTCTGCACGTCTCCTCTGGAACATGCCAATGAATCCTGGCGGCCTCACAAGTGGATTGCTTACCATCAGCTGCAGCTCCATTATTAAAAAGGAGTTTTCAGCAATCATTATTTGCAGGTGACAGAAATTTGTTGTCTCAGATCTGGGGGAATTTTTAGCAGGCATTGTTCTGGATGTTTGGAGCCTGACACCCAACTCTAGTATGACCTCCTGGGAAACCCCTCTCCCCACCTTGAATGAGCACTTCCTCAACTGACGTATATACCAGAAGAATGGGAACCATTTATTTCCTTTCCTCCTGGACTGCAGGATCAACAGCAGGAGCTCCAAGCTGCTGCTCACCCACCTGAAGCTGCACAAGCCAGAAGGTACCAGCGCACGGAAGCACGTCAGCGCAGGAGGTACCCCCAAAACAGGGTCTACAGACAGAGGATCATCTACCTCAACATGGCTGAGCAGTAGTGCCAAAGGAGGCTCCGACTTTCGCAAGAGGTAGTGGGTGACCTCTGCACAATGCTGCAGCAAAAGCTGGAGCCCAGAGGAGCAGGTGGACACCCCTTACCAGTGGCTGTCAAAATCACCACCGCGCTCAACTTTTTTGCTTCAGGCTCATTCCAGGGATCAGCAGCAGACATCAGCAATGTCTCCAAGGCGGCCACACACACTTGCATCACGCAGGTAACCGATGCCCTCTTTGCCATCGCTCATAATTACATCAATTTCACCAAGGATCAAGCCAGTGCAACTGCGCATGCAGTTGGGTTTGACAATCTGGCAGGCTTTCCAAGGGTGCAGGGCGTCGTTGGCTGCACACTTGTGGTCCTTAAGGCACCCCATCACAATCCAGGTATTTTTGTCCATGGCAAGGGCTTCCAGTCCCTCAACGTACAGCTGGTGTGTGACCACAAGAAGGACATTTTGCATGTTTGCACCAAGTACCCTGGCAGTTGCCATTACTCCTTCTTCCTGCGCTAGTCTAGTGTGCCTCTGCTCTTCAGTCTGCCAGACCAACTTTTCGGATGGCTACTTGGCGACAAGGGCTTTCCACTGAAGACGTGGCTAATGATGCCGTTGAGGAGCTCATCCAACGAAGCTGAGGAGAGCTACAACTCCAGCCACATTTCCACCAGATCCATATTCGAACAAACCATCTGCTTGCTGAAGATGTGCTTCAGATGCCTGGATAGATCAGGTGCGGTCCTGCAGTACTCAGCAGCCAGGGTCTCCAGAATCGTCGTGGTTTGCTGTGCACTTCACAACATAGCACAGCATCGTGGCTTGCAGATGCCTGAGGAACAAATTGCTCATCGCATAGCTTCCTTAGATGAGGAGGAGGAGGAGGAGAGCGACAACGAACAGCTTGCAGAGGTGCATCAACCAGCGCCAGCAGCATGCGAGCACATTGCTGGCCGGGATGCAAGGGATGCACTCATCTTGGCCAGATTTGCTTAGCCTAGACAATCAAACACTTTTGCCTCGCAGATTCTTACCAGACCATCAAAAATGGCCAAGAACCAGAGGATTCCTATCACTATGACCACCATACTGACAATTGCAAGTTACCCTAAGCCCTCAATGTGGAAGTCTCACTTGCAAAATGACACACGCCACAACTTCAACAGTTTGACATCAGCATTTTTTATCACAACAAGCAACTGATGGCATTCCAAAAATAAACACAAATGACCCCCAAGTGACTACCCTTGTGACTACTTGTGCATTATCTTCCTCTTATGTGTTCCTACGTGGTGCTTCCCCTGTGGCTTCAGCAGATGTGGAGGCCCCTTGCTCACTTTCTTGCTGCTCCTGCCTCGACACCTTTAACGGGCGTCCTCTGGGGTTGCGAGCCTGTGAGGGCTCGGCAACAGTCTGCTGCTCCCACGGCTGTGCAGGGGTTGAGACGCCGATCTCAGTTGGGTGGGGACACTGGTGGGTCTCTGGCCGAGGGCTCTGCAGTGGCATGGTCGTGTGAGTGCTTGGAGAGGAGGCCTCACTTTCTTGTTGTCTGCCACCAACATCCCTCTCATGGGTCAGCCCCACTTCAGACCTAGCAAGTGGCTGGACAGCACCTTGCTGCACTTCAGGGGGGCCATGAGGACCCGTTTCTGTGCTGGAAGTCCTACTCCAGAGGACTTCCATGAAGGGCTGGTTTCTCTGCTCAATAGCTGACCATCGCTCCTCAAGAGATGTCAGTGTATTCTGAACAATGACCATGGTTTCACGACCCTGGTGACTAAGCTCCTCCATGACCATAGCCATCCTCTTCCCTACGGTAGCCATCCTTTCCACGGAGATTGCCATCCTTTCCGTGATGATGCATTCATGCGCCAACGCCTCCAGAAAGGCTCTGCTCATGTTAGCGATGGACTCCTCCATTCACTCCACACTCGCAGCTACCCTGGAGACAAAACATGCCAGAGACGCCTGAACCTGTCCCTTGAGTTCCAGCACCGCTCTTCTTCTGGATGGACCCAGAGGCACTGGGTCGACATGCAGCCGAGCCGAGCTGGCAGAGTCTTGCGCCCTCCGACGAGTACTCTCCACTGCTGTCCCTGTCTCCACCATCTGCTGATACTCACTTGTGAGCTGGGTGCACTGAAGTCTGCTAACGCTACACCTTCAATGGTTGCAGCTTCCTCTGAGGAGTCTTGAAGCTCAGGCTCTTCCTCTTAGACAGTGGTGACGGGGGCTGTCGATGCACCTGTGGGGGAGTAAAGGAAAGAGTTGGAGATGTGAGGTAAAGTTTGCATGCACGTTGAATTGTACAGATGATCATAAGTTAATGTTAGACCTTCAGAATCATTAGCAGTTACTCATGCAATTTCAATGAGAGAGATGCAAAACTATTCTGTCACCGGCTTGCTGTGATGCACCCGTCTGTCCGTCCCCCACTTGCGCATCCTCCTCCACTCCCACAATCTCCAGGGCTGCCTCCTCCGCAGTGGTGAGCTGGGCTACTGAGGGTGGCCCTCCTCCTGTCTTCGCCCTCTCCCTCTCACTGTGTGCTCTCTTTTCCTGCAATGCGGGAAACAAGTGGAGTTTGAGTGAAAATGAAGGCGTGAGTGAAGAGGTTCCACAGCACAGATGCTTAGAAGGAGACAAAGATGGAGTGAGGAGCCAAGACCAAGGGCCCTCCCTGAGTGTTGTAAAGTTGTTGTCATAGCATCACAGTGATAAGGAGTGTGAGGGCTGCATAGTCAAATAGTTAAGTGAATGTGAACATACAGAGAGAGGGAATGGGTAAGGTTGCAGGGATGTCAGTGTCAACTGGGATGTGGATGAAGAGCTTGGCAAAGCTGAGTGCTGGTGAGGAGAGGCGATGGGGATCAGATTGAGGGTGATGGGAAAGGCATACTCACTTTTCCTGTGTGGAGAATGTCATGAAACCTCTTCCTGCACTGCAGCCAGGTTCTGTGGCACATAGACATTGAGTTGCCCTCTTGGGCCACTTGCATCCACACAGCTTTAGTCTGCTGGGGAGGCTTTTTCCTCCCTGTGGAAGGGAAGAGCACCTCCTTATTTGGTCTTGCTCCCTCCACCAGAGCTTGCAGGGTGGCATCATCGAACCGTGGAGCACACTTTGGCTTACTGCTGGACATATTTGCTGAATGAAGCGATCACAACAATGGGCATAAAGTTTGCAGTCTCCAGAAAAAGCAAGGCTGCTTGCAGGCCTTAAATCCAGCAGCACTGATGATGTCATCGGAGACGACTTTCAGGATGGAAAGACACATTGGGTGAGGGGTTCCCACACGCTGGAAATCAAGTGCCAATTAGGGGAAAATCGCACTTTTTTCCCACTTCACATCGGAGTCGGGTTCCTGACATGAAAACCATCTGACACATGTAGGATTCGCAAAATTGAAATTTATATTATAAAGGGTCGAAAGGCAGAAGACACCATGATTTTAAAGACTATTTTAAAAGAAGCCCAGAAAAAGGGGCATTCAAAATGGCCACCAGACCCCGTGATCAACTTATTGGGACACTTTGAAATGGTTCCTGCAAATCCTCAGACAGCTTTGTGGATTCAGCCCAAAGTAAGTTCTGGAAGCCGTTTCTGAGAGAACAAAACCAGACACCCACATATACATATAGATTGGATGCAGATCCAGTCAAGATCGGCCTGGAGATAAAGGCCATCTAAATGTTGACCCAGACAAAAGGGAACAGTTTCATATTCATGAGAAGAGCATCAAGGGCCCGTTAAGGACATCACCAGGACATTAAAAACAATGAAGGTCATTCCAGACCAGAGATGGCCCGTTACCGGCCATCCAAGAACAGTTTAAAATACAATAACTACCCCGTTGTGCAACAAACCCGCCAAAAGTTAAACAAAGACTAACCTGATTTGGCTCGAGATAAGAGCTTCTGGAAAAGAAGTATAATTGTGAGAACACACGGGTAGGGGTGGCAGACAGACAGACAGACAGACTCGTCAGCTTTCCAGCTTGCAGGCCGGTCCAGCTTTTGATCTGGATAAAGAGGAGTCACTTCGGGAGAAGATCAGCGGGACTCCTCTCCATCGTCGGAGAGGAAGAAGAAGAAGACCAAACCGCCATCAAGAAGGTCGTTTGAACCGGCGTCCCGCCCCGGGGTAAAACATCGGGAGATCATCGACCAACCCCGGGCCGTTGACAAAACGAGAGGCCATCTCCAGGCTCGGGAGAAGAGACAAAATTAAATGACAGAAGCAGCCGGTGTCCAGCCGCCCCCGACCCCCACCTCAGGAGAGAGGTGAGGCGCAGCTCGCTGGGGCTCCACGATCCACGTGGAGACGGGATGCCTGAAAGGACCAAACGCAGACTGGCTTAAAACCTTGCACTTCCTAGTTGGATTGGTGAGCATGTTTCTGGCCCTCCATAATCAGATCTAGATAGGTTTAAGGGGGTGGATACTTAAGGGTATAATTAACATGACTTGTTATCCCTCGATGTTCCGTGTGTTTCCCTATTTAATGATGATTTTTGTAGAGTATAATATGCCTGTATTTGCCTTAGTTAGTATTGTGTCGTTATGAATTGTTTGTGTTTTTCCCTCCCATGTACTCTCTTATTTGCTTGCATTTGATTTGTGTTTCCATATGCAATAAAATTTCATTTCGTTTCATCAAACTTGGTCTATAAGAGTTTTCTCTACATTGTAGTTCCTGCCCCAAAGACCAGAGTACAGAATCTAAGGGGCAAGTGGGTCGAACCACTCAAGGTTTTACTGTGCAAGAGAGAGAGGCCTCTAGAGAGAGAAACCTCTGCGATCTAAAACCCCTTACAGAAAATGGCGAACACCGCAGGATTCTGGCAGCAGGATTGCAATGTAGTAGATCCAAGTTTGAATGGTTGAAATGCAATGGATGAGAGGATAGCGGATTATATCTTTGGCAAGGTATATCTCACTAAGCAGTTGATTTCCGATTCCTTACTGGATGGGCGTCCGGTGGGCGCAGCCATCAGGTGGACAGAGAGCCAAGAGCATAAGAAGTCAGTGGAAAAGGCAGTGTGGCTGATGTGTTACAAGAAGCAGGTCCAGATCTTGGACCGGGTCGTTGCAGCACAGGCAGCCAGGATCACAACCCAGGCAGCAGAGATAGAGGAAAAGGCCATGGGTGGGGAAAAACTCATCACAGCGCTTCAAGCGCTGAATCAGGAACGCCAAGTGGTAGCTAGTCAACATCAGGCTAGGATAGAGTACCTGGAGTGCCAGGTTACTGAGGCAAAGATCAATGAAACGAGGATCCGGGAGAAAAACGCCCGCCTCGCACAACAGCTAAGAGCGCAGGAGGAGAGAGTAGTGGAGGTTGTAGTGTATGTACCTTTAAGAGGAACTATATTTTTGAAGCCCCTGTATACTGTAGTACCAGTAGTGACCACTCGGGTATATAAGCCTGTGTAGCGTCTTGCGTTGTTAGTTCACCTCCAGACTTTGTTCAGTAAACACTTGTAAAATCAACTCCTGCATTCCGTGTCTCCATTAACACACGGATCTAACAGTGGTGACGAGTTAGAAACGAACTTACATGCAATTCGGCAGCACCTCAAGGGGATCGATTCCTCAGACGAAGGTCAAAGCCAGAAGCAAGGAAAAAAATAAAAATAACTCGAACACGAGGGCCAGGCTTGGTCTCCAGTCTGTGGTTTCCCCAGCTAAATGGGCTGGTGGCAGGTAGTGCACTGATCCTTCCTGGGCTGCGGCGGGCTAGAGCTCGATCGGGTGGCTCTGCAACGGGGCCAGGCAGCAAGTCGGGAAGCAGAATCAAAGAGAGAGAGAGGGTGGAGCATTCAGGGCGCGGCCGGTGCTTCAAAGCAGGTCGGCGTTCGGACCGAGCAGAGGGAGGGGAAAGTCCCAGAGGGTCCGCTCCACGACGGGAACGGTTCTCCAAGTAACGGAGAAACTATTGAAGCGATATATTAAAAAAAATAGAAATACCGCGAAAAGCTGCAGGTCGCAACAGGAACCGCGGAGAACAGCGTTGGCAGCAGCGGCAGCGGCGGGAAAGCGCGGGAGGCGCCATCTTAACTCGGCGGGGAAGAAAGAAAAGCACGGGAAGCGCCAATTTAGATTTTCACGATGCCAAAGACTGGCAATATTATTGCTTTCGATAGTGATATAGAAGATTGGACCACATATGTGGAAAGAGTGGAGGTATATTGCAAGGCGAATGAAGTAGTGGATGATAAAAAGGCATCGGTACTTCTAAATCTGATGGGCGCAAGGACATACGGGCTGTTACGAAACTTGATCACTCCAGCCAAACCGATGGACAAGGATTTTAAGGAGATTATTGATACCTTACAGGAGCACTTAAACCCAACACCGCTGCTGATAGCGGAATGATTCAAATGCTTCAGGAGGAATCAGCACAAGAATGAAAGTAATGCTGATTACCTCACCGAATTACGAAAGCTGTCAAAGCACTGCCAATTCGGGGCAGGACTGGCAGATTCTCTACGAGACAAATTTGTCTGTGGTCTCCTAAGCGAAGGAACACAGACAAAAGACTACTTTCTGAGATAGATTTGACACTGGACAAGGCTTTCAGTGTGGCTGTCTCATATGAAGCAGCAGCAAGAGGAGCTGCAGAGATACAGCAAAAGCCACAGGACTTCGGCACCCATGAAATGACACGGGATTTCGAGAGATGTTATCGCTGCAGCAGATCCACCCATGACCAGAGGGACTGCTGGTTCAAGGACAAAGCATGCAGGCAATCCGGAAAGATGGGACATATTGCACGTGTATGCAGATCTGGAAAGAAATCCGCTGACAGTAAAAAGGTCAATAAGGAAAAGTATAGAAAGGTACAAATGATGACGGACAGTAGCTCCGAAGACGAGAAGAGCGATAGCGACTCCGGAAACAAGAGACTAAGCTGTCCCAAATTACATAATGTAATTGCCAAAGAAGATTACCAGACCATTTGGGTTACCCTCATGATAGCGGGGTCCCCAGTCAAAATGGTGCTAGATACAGGATCAGCTCTGACCGTCATGAATCGACGGGATTACGAGCGGCTATTTCCGCATATACCTTTGAAAGACAAATCCATTGTCTTGAAGACATATACGGGGCAGAAAGTATAACCCAGGGGGAAAATAAAGGGTGCCTGTTGTATACAACAGCAAGGAAATACAGAAGTTGTATTTATACGTTCTGCAAGATGGTGGTCCACCGTTGTTGGGACGTGAATGGATCAGAAAGATAGGTTTAGACTGGCACTCCATTCAGGCACTGACGGTGACCAGTAAGAAAAAAAATGATGATGACGTCATACCTGGATGATTAAAAGAAATCTTGGCTAACGCCAAAGAAGTGTTTCAACAGGAACTAGGAACCCTGAAAGGTGCCACCGCCTCAATAAAAGTGGAAGATGCGGCAATTCCCAAGTTTTTTAAGGCAAGGCCGGTGCCATACGCAATTCGTCCAGCTGTCGAGGCAGAGCTGGAGAATTTGGAAAAAGCAGGCGTGTTATCCAAGGTAGATTGGAGCGAGTGGGCTACATCCATCATCCCGGTCATGAAGAAAACGTTGAATAATGATAAATCTGAAGAACAGAGAAAAGTTCGCATCTGTGGGGACTTCAAAGTGACTGTAAACCCGGTTCTTCACACGGTACAGTATCCTCTTCCGAGGATAGAAGATATTTTCGCCTCACTATCCGGAGGGAAACGTTTCACCAAAATTGACTTAGCACAGGCATATCTACAGATGGAGGTTGAGGAGGCCTCTAAAAAGTATCTCACGATAAACATACACAAAGGCCTGTACCAGTACAATCGACTGGTTTTCGGCGTGGCTTCAGCTCCGGCTATCTGGCAAAGAGCTATGGAGCAAGTCCTGCAAGGGATTCCGGGGACTCAATGCTACCTAGACGACATCCTTGTAACAGGAGAAAATGACAACGAGCACCTTGCCAACTTGGAGCAGGTGCTGACGAGGCTGAGAGAACGGGGCCTACGAGCAAATCGCCCCAAATGCGAATTTTTCCAGAAACAAATATCATATTGTGGCCATGTCATTAACGAAGAAGGGTTGCATAAGTAACCTGAAAAAAATTGAAGCGGTCCTAAAGGCCCCAGCGCCTGAAAATGTCTCACAATTAAGGTCGTTCCTGGGATTAGTAAATTACTATCATAAATTTTTTACCAAACTCGTCGACGGTTCTGCACCCGCTTAATGCACTGCTACAAACGGGAGTAGTTTGGAAATGGAGCGAAGACTGCAAACGTGCCTTCCATAAATGCAAAGGCTTGATCACGTCTAGGGAAGTGTTGGCTCATTACAACCCATCACTGCCAATCAGACTGGCGTGCGATGCATCGCCTTACGGCGTGGGAGCGGAATTATCGC
Organism: Somniosus microcephalus; assembly: GCF_052327205.1. Lineage (NCBI taxonomy): Eukaryota > Metazoa > Chordata > Chondrichthyes > Squaliformes > Somniosidae > Somniosus > Somniosus microcephalus. The sequence goes on from NC_140987.1 coordinate 279,264,580, forward strand.
ATAGATTCCCTGATGGCTCGGAGCGGCCGATAGCTTTTGCGTCACGCTCATTGAACTCAGCTGAGCGTAACTATGCCCAGATCGACAGGGAGGCACTCAGCCTGATGTGGGGGGTGAAGAAATTCAACCATTACCTACACGGACAAAAGTTTACCTTGTTGACTGACCATCAACCTCTCGTCTCCATATTCAACCCTAAAAAGGGCGTTCCCATTATGACAGCGCAAAGGCTACAGAGGTGGTCCCTTTTCCTAGGGGCACACCAATATGACATAGAGTACAAAGGAACAAAACAGCATGGGAATGCTGACGGGTTATCGCGCCTACCATTGCCAACGGTGGAAGAGGCGCCTACAGTGGACACAGTGGAGATATTCCACTCGACCATAGTGGAATGTCTACCGGTGACAAATTCTACCATTGAAAAGGAAACGCGAAATGACCCGACTCTCTCATGAGTCTACGATTTAACGGTGAAGGGATGGCCAGCACATGGCGAACCACTGTTGCCAGCATTCTCGCAAAGAAGAGAACAGCTGTCAGTGTGCCAAGGAACCTTGATGTGTGGATCCAGAGTGGTGATTCCACCCAAACTCAAGGATATTGTGCTAAAGGAGCTTCACGAGGGGCATCTGGGTGGAGTGAAAATGAAGAACTTAGCCAGAGTGTTTGTGTGGTGGCCAGGTATCGATGGAGACATCAAAGAAATGACCAAGAGCTGTCTAGGATGCCAGAAGGTCCAAAACGCCCCACCACAAGCCCCTCTACATCCATAGGAGTGGCCCTCATCTCCATGGCAAAGGGTACATATCGACTTTGCTGGTCCATTTATGGACTCAATGTTCTTAATTGCGGTGGATGCACACTCCAAGTGGCCGGAGGTAATAAAGATGTCCTCCACCACCACGGAAAAAACCATCACAGTATTAAGGACCATATTCGCCAGGAATGGGCTGCCTGAACAGATCTGTTCTGATAATGGACTGCAATTTGTATCCGAAGAATTCAGGAAGTTCTTAAAAAACAATGGGGTTAAACACTACACGTCCGCCCCATACCACCCCGCCACCAATAGATTGGCTGAAAGGTTTGTCCAGGCCTTCAAGAAGGCCATAAAGGCCATGGGTAATGAAGACATAAATCTACAACATAAGGTAGATAACTTCTTGTTTGCATACAGGAATGCAACACATGTGGTTACAAACCAAACCCCCGCCATGATGTTTTTCAATAGAAGACTAAGATGCCGGCTGGATTTGGTTAAGCCAAACGTCAGAAGGGACGTAGAGAACCGACAATTTCAAAGCATGAATGAAAGGCCAACTAGAACCTTCCAGATAGGTCAACCAGTTTTGACCCGGGACTACAGTACCGAGAAATGGCAGCCTGGAACTATTTGCACACGACTAGGACCACTGATGTATACCGTGGACATTGGAGAAATTATAATAAGGCGCCATGCTGACCAGATCATAGAGTCATCCGAAAAAGGACAACCTACACCACAACTCTATACGCTTAGTGATGAAGCAGAGATACCCATAGTATCTACCTCCGATCCGGTGATACTGGAACCAGATAAACCCGACACTAGCATTGAAGCCGAATCGACCTTGCCAAAAGAAGCTACTACACCACCGAGGCGTTATCCGGACTGAGTCAGGAAGCCTCCAGAGAGACTGAATTTGTAATTGATTAACTTCAGCAAATGTGTATATTATTGTTCTTGTAAAAATGTTATTTAATGATTACTTAAAATGTTATGTACTATTTATCTAAAAGGGGAGGAATTGTAGTGTGTGTACCTTTAAGAGGAACTATGTTTTTGGAGCCGCTGTATACTGTAGTACCAGTAGTGACCACTCGGGTATAGAAGCCTGTGTAGCGTCTTGTGTTGTTAGTCCACCTCCAGACTTTGTTCAGTAAACACTTGTTAAATCAACTCCTGCATTCCGTGTCTCCATTAACACACGGATCTAACAGAGGTTAAGGCAGCTTACAAGTTAGCCCTCGAGCACGGGTTTGAGAGCACAGACCACGGCCCCTGCCAAAAGACCATAGAGGACCTAAGAACGGCCCTGGTTAAGGCAAAAGGCATGGTGTGTCTCATCAGCCCGAATGCCAGTCACATGGACTTTTTAAAGGAATCAAACAGCCGATTCCAGCTGAAGTAGATGTAGTACCAGCCACCGAGCCCTCAGCACCACCGAGTGCTATAGTGAGACTGGGCCGGAAAAACAGGGGTGGTAAAAGAGGAGGTAGCCGAGGAGGAATGTGAGGAAGGACAGCCACTGGTAGCGAAGCCGAGACCGGCACCAATGTGTCCCGCTCGGCACCAGAGGTTCGGTCCCAACGCCGCCAATGGTGATGTCGGACCCCACCAGAACCAGCTCGTGGTGCCCGACGCTGCCCCGCAATTAAGGTCCATGGTGAGCCACCTCGCGCGACTCACAGTAAAGGCAGATCCCTCTATTCATTTCAGGGAGATAGAGGAAACAGCAGCCATTAATGACTGTGATGAACAGGAACAGGTGAAACTGTTGCTTTTCTCCCTGGATTGCACAATGCTTCAGTGCCTCTCAGATGAGAGTAAGAGGGGACGGAAAGAGTATACGGATCTCAGGGAGGAAGTCTTAGAATTAATGGGAGTGGACGACGGTAGTCCGTTCGACCATGTGGAAGGGACCGTGCAGCTATCTGGAGAACCCCCACGGGTTTTCACAGAAAGGCTGTGGCCTGTGTATCGACGCAGCTGTCCGGGCATGCCTGAACGGGTTGCAATGAACGACAAACAGCGGGTTCATTGGCTCCGTTGCTTGGTTACCAACAGCTTGCCACAGATACGGGCCCTAGCCAGATCTTGGTTTGATCCCCAAGGTCCCGGTGTCACGGAGAAGACGGTGCTCCGCCAGCTCAACGTTGTGTATAAGAATTGTAGAGGTCAGGAAACACCTCCCCAGAAGGGAAAGGTGCATGAGGCAAAACCCGCAGCCCCAAGCAAGAAGGAGTGGCGTCAGGAGGGGCATCGCCCTACCCAAGCCAAGCTCAATTGCTACGGGTGTGGGAAGGATGGACATTGGCGCAAGGACTGTAGAAATCCATGGAAGGATAATAAGGGAAAATTTCCCGCAGCCCAAGCCCAAGCCCAGACCGCTGCCCCAGCACCAGTCCAAACCCAAGCCATAGCTCCTGCCCCAGCACAAGGAGCTGGTGCAGTTATGGATCCCGCTGCGATTGAATCAATCATAGAGACAATGTGGTCTCTGATGATTTCGCAGGGGAAGATAGCCGTCACCACTGGTCTTGTCGCTCCCGAAACCCCGACCGCTGTGCCCACGTGACTGGAGCCGGCGCAGCTCATTTACTTGTGTGCACTGCGATATGATGTATGGAGATGACCCCTCGTGGAGATGGAAGTGGAGGAGGTGAAAGGGACCTATTTGCTAGATACGGGGGCATAGTGCACTGTGATCCACGCAGATAACCCCACCGCCTCGCCTCTATCCATCGGGATTCCATACCTTCTATCGGGCTTCACGGGCGAGGAACGGACTGGCGCACATTCCCTTCCCCTCTCCATTCATTTGGGACCACTCCACACCACGTGGAGGTGTACACTAATGAAGTGGGAGGCGGGGGATGGAACGGGGGTTCTTGGATCTGATTTCTTGGTAGCCCACGGGATCCACGTGGACCTAAGAAATCATTGTCTCTGGGGAGCGGGTACAAGTGTGAAAGGGATAGAGAGTGTCAAAGAAGACCCAACGAAAGCACAGGTCGGCCGGTGGGAAGTCAAATTCCTGGATCTGACCCTCCGCGCTGGCGAGAGAGGCACAGACCAGGATAGACAGGAATCGGTGAAAAATCCACCGGCCACCGCCAGTCGCTCAGTGGAGGTGTCCCGAAGCAACAAGTGGTTTCACATAAAATGGTGCAAACTGTTTAAACCGGGTGCTAGAGTATCAGCAACCAAAGCCAGGTCTGAGGGTAAAGATCCTCAGCCTGAGGCGCGCGATGAGTCACAGACCACACAAGCTGGCGTTGTAGCCTGCTTGGAAGGAGAAGCTGCCCCGTCCACCTGGGGGGAGGCTTCCCCTATGGCCTGGGACTCGGACGGGGAGGAGCCCGAACAGCAAGGCCCTGCCCTCGACATGATTCTGGAGGAGGTGGAGTCAGAGGACGGAGGTCCCGCCCTCAACTCAAGTGTGGGGGAGGTAGAAATTGGAGGCAGAGATCCTCCACCTGTAGGGACAGGTGAGGAGGAGCCGTCTGCCACAGGCCCAATTCCCGAAGGGGCGTAGCCTGAGGGGAGGGAGCAGAAGCCCACAGTCGTGGAAGAGCCACGGGATGTGAACGCTGAAGTCCCACCCGAAGGTCCACTCGCTAAAGGAGCCTGCCCAAATCCCAAAGGGGTGGAGCCTGAAGGAAGGGAGCCGAAGCCGGCAGCCATGGAGGTGCCACGGGCTGTGAGGGCTAAAGTCCCAACCGAAGGTCTGCTCGCTAAGGGAGCCACGCCAAAAGTACCTCTTCGCAGGTCGACCCAAACGCCTCAGCCGGAAAAACCTTGGCTCGATTCCCCCGTTCTCAGCAAACGCCGACTTGAGAAATCCCTGACAAAACGCAGTCCCCGATCGGAAGCAAAAGGGTGCGGGGAACCCAAACCACAGGTCACTGCAGCCCCACCGCAGGGAGCGGTGAGCTGCAACCCAATCAGGGATTAGGCAAGCCGCCCGGGGATGGGCGGCGCTGTACATAAGTTAAGTTTAAGTTTTAAGTTTAAGGTGTGTAAATATTAAAATGATAAGAGTTATAAGTAGTTTGAAATCTGCTCAGTATGTGTGCTATTTTGGATCGAGGTCGAAAGACCCGATCATGCCTTCATCTAAGCCAGAATCTCTCGGGAGCCTGGCGGCATTGTTTAATTTTGTTGCAGGAACCAGGAGATAGATGAGAGGGATCCTCGTCGCCTTCAGGCTGATCGGATGGAGCTGGGCCTATCGGGGCCGCACTACGGACTCCACCATTTATGGGTGCTCTGGCAACAGAGGCCCCGTCGCGACTGATGGAACCGGCCCACGGGACGCTGAAGAGACTGCTGTCTACTTCCATGAAGAGAAATGGCCAGGCTGGCTGGGGTCAAACTCTACTGAATACTCCAGCCAGACGGGGTTTACATGCAGAGAAACGTCTCTGATGTGCCCCAGGGTGAGGATCATCGCACCAAGAATCAGCGTCACCGTTGGGAAAAGGATTTGTTTGAACTGTCTGGGACATGTACCTTTGAGTCGCTGGTGGTGGTTCAGGAAGCTGAGTAAGACCATGAAGAACTCCACGGTCGAGTGGGAGAGACTGGGTAACAACACCCATCAGACAATTACGGGGACTCATGGGGGGTTGAGTGTCTGTTGGGACAAATGGTGGGAACCAGATGAGGGGATCTACATCTGTATGTGGGGTTCAGAACGCGCTTGCCGCACAGGCGTCTCCATCTTTTTCCAAAGGCAGTGGCAAGATGCTGGACAAGGAATGAGGTGGGACATCACCACACGGGCATGTGGAGTCCCACACTCTCAGATCCCAGTAAACGCCACTGAGCTCATCACCTGACCCCGCAAGCACCTGCCTACCATTCTGGTAGCTAAAGCCCTCAAGGAAGGGTGCCCCACCACAACAAAGGGACCCGGGAATGGATTGGTATTGGTGCCCACAGGTCAGGTGCTGTACCAAGGGGTGCACTACGCGGTGGCTTCAGTGATTTTAAACCTCACCGAGGTGCGGTTGCCAGAGTGGTGCCCCAGGGAAACGGAGCAATTATACCAAGTCCTGTTAACAAACATCTTTAAACAGTTTTACGAATTCGACTTTGCCGTTGTCGACAGAGCCGAATTGTACACCACACCACATGAGGTCTTGGACAGGATAGGGAGACAAAGAAGGGGTGCAGTAAATTATATTTTCACAGTTTTAATACAGGAACTTCCGTCATCAACACACTGGATGATGTGGAGCTGCAAACCCAGATCAATGGTTTGAAAACACAGTTAAGAAAGATCCTGACTGACGAGAATAAGGCAGTGGGTTCTGAGTTACATGAGGACCAGGCCATGACACTACACTTAAAAGAGATTATAGCTGAGCTGGAGAAACACGCCAAAACGTTAAATGCTCTCATCAGGGAGGATCGGAACGCGTCCGATCAGGCTGCGCAGAAGGAAGCTTGTGTGCTATACGGGGCGTGGTTACTGGGTGAGGGCCGCAGTAACCTGGAGGATTTGAAACAAGGTTTAGTCCCCTCCTGGATCAGCAACAAGCACCTCGCAGCCCTCAACCCTTTTGAGAATGCATTGAGTCCGTGCCAGCTCAGACTAGCTTCAGAGGCCTACCCAGTCCCAGTGGTCTGTGGACAGTCTAATCATACCATTATGGGTATAGTGGTAAAAATGCCGGTGATGGGAAAGACAGCTAAACCCGCCCCGGTATACAGGGTGGAGAACATTGGATTCATTCAGGAGGGTGCGCACATTCGCTACACAGGGGTCCCACCTTACGTCATTCGATGGGAGCATGCAATGACGGATACCGACCTCTCGGGGTGCCGGAGCCGGGGAGCACACATCATCCTGTGTCCCCAGCACTTGAATGCCCATTCAAAACCACAGTGCGGGTTCAGAACTGCTGGTGTGAAGCCTATAAATTGCACCATGGAGGCAATGGCACAAGGCCATGTGCCCCTGCAGGTGGCATTTTTAGGAGGTGGGACATACTGTGCCATCACTGCAGCGCCCCACTACCAACATGGACAGCACGGTTGCTGTCCGGTTAGTGACAGCAGCTTCTTTTTGAAGCCCAGGGCAGAAGTTCAAGTGGCCCAAGAGCGAATTGTCCCCATTCCTGAACCTTCCACTGTTTACATCACTGTTAAAGAGAATTTCACCGATCTGTAGCGATTCATTGCACATTTTGGATATATCAACCCCCCTCTCCCTGAACACCTCACCAAGATATTAAAAGCCGTTGTTGTTTCACAGAAACATTTCTATACACTGGAGCAGCAGACTTTAGAGATGGGGCAAACATATTGGATATAGTGACCCTACCGTGGTGGGACCTGATCACTAAAATAGAAGTCCCTTCTTGGATAAGAATGGCCTCCCACATACTTGTAGTGTGCCAGGTTATCATTGTAGTTTATTTACTGTTTGTACACTGTAAAAAGGTCAAACATTCGCAAAGGTACGAGAATAGATGGGAATGCAGGGAGCATTATGTACGGGTAGAAGAAGAAACACCCGTCTAGATTTTTTTTGCTGCTTTGTATAAAGTTAAAATTTTCCCTCCCTCCTCTGTATTATTTTTGACATGTATTCATGTGCATTTTAATTTTCGTGTGTGTATTTTATTTTTTCTTATTGAAGTGTATTAGATGTGTTGTTATTATTAAAAGGTAGTGTGTGTGCACCAGGTGGTGTACGGGTGTAAGTCCCCCCCTCCACGCCTGGAAGTACGTTGTTAGATTTTAGCTCCAAGGTATTGCCATCTGTAGATGCTTAATGTAGACTAGGTTTTTCTGAAATGGGAGATGTGGTGTATGTGCCTTTAAGAGCCCCCTGTGTACTGTAATGCCGGTAATGGCCACTCAGGCTACATAAGCCTGTATATTGTCTTGTATCTGTTAGTTCACCTCCAGACTTTGTTCAGTAAACACCTGTGAAACCTACTCCTGCCTTCCGTGTCTCTATTAACACACGGATACAACAGTGGCGATGAAGTGGAAACGGACTGACCTGCAATTCGGCAGCACCTCAAGAAGATCGATTCCTCAGACGAAAGTCAAAGAAAAGCAAGAAAAAAAAAAAAAAACTGTGGTTTCACCAGCTAGCCGAGCTGGTGGCAGGTACTGCAATAATCCTTCCTGGGCGGCGGGCTGGCTCTGCAGCGGGGCCGAGCAGCAAAGGCAGAGGCAAACACAGACAGAGGGGGGGAGCACTCGGGAGACGGCCGATAGCTGCAAAGCAGGTCGGCGTTCGGACAAGCAGAGGGAGGGAAAAGTCCCAGAGAGTCCAGCGGGAACGAGTCTCTACCTGTAAATAAAAACTGCAGAAAACAGCGTTGTCAGCAGCAGCAGCGGCGGGAAAGCGCGGGAAGCGCCATTTTTTCTGCAGGAAAGGAAGGAAAGCGCGGGAGGCGTCATTTTTTTTTTCAAGATGCCTAAGGCTGGCAATATTAATGCTTTTGATAACGATGTAGAGAATTGGACCACATATGTGGAAAGAGTGGAGAAATATTGCACAGCGAATGAAATAAAAGATGATAAAACGGCATCGGTACTTCTAAATCTAATGGGCGCAAGGACATACAGGCTGTTACGAAACTTAATCACTCCAGCCAAACCGATGGACAAGAATTTTAAGGAGATTGTTGATACCCTACACTGCCAATTCGGGACAGGACTGGCAGATTCTCTACCAGACAAATTTGTCTGCGGTCTCCTAAGTGAAGGAACACAAAAAAAGCTACTTTCTGAGAAAGATTTGACACTGGACAAGGCTTTCAGTGTGGCTGTATCATACGAAGCAGCAGCAAAAGCAGCTGCAAAGATACAGCAAAAGCCACAGGACTTCGGCACCCATGAAATGACACGGGGTTTCGAGAGATGTTATCGCTGCGGCAGATCCACCCATGACCAGAGGGACTGCTGGTTCAAGGACAAAGCATGCAGGCAATGCGGAAAGATGGGACACATTACACGTGTATGCCGATCTGGAAAAAAAAAATCCACTGACAGAAAAAAAATCAATAAGGAAAAGTACAGAAAGGTACAAATGATGACGGACAGTAGCTCCAAAGACCAGAAGGGCAATAGCGACTCCGGAAACAAGAGACTAAGCTCTCTCAAATTACATAATGTAATTGCCAAAGAAGGTTACCAGACCATTTGGGTTACCCTCACGATAGCGGGGTCCCCAGTCAAAATGGAGCTAGATACAGGATCAGCCCTAACCGTCATAAGTCGACGGGATTACAAGCGGGATTAGATGCTTAATGTACACTAGGTTTTTCTGAAATGGGAAATGTGGTGTATGTGCCTTTAAGAGCCCCCTGTGTACTGCAATGCCGGTAATGGCCACTCGGGCTACATAAGCCTGCATATTGTTTTGTATCTGTTAGTTCACCTCCAGACTTTGTTTAGTAAACACCTGTGAAACCTACTCCTGCCTTTCGTGTCTCTATTAACACACAGATACAACAGGAAATGCATGTGTTGTGGGGTCACAGATAGGTAAATACTGGGGATGGTTAGATTATGGGAAGTCAGAAAATTTTGCTCACCCAGAATTATGATACTTCAAGCAAGTTACAGTATCATCAGGGGGGAGTGTAAGATTCACAAAATTGAACTTTATATTATAAAGGGTCGAATGGCAGAAGAGGCCATGATTTTAAAGACTATTTTAAAAGAAGCCCAGAAAAAGGGGCATTCAAAATGGCCACCAGACCCCGTGATCAACTTATTGGGACACTTTAAAATGGTTCCTGCAAATCCTCAAACAGCTTTGTGGATTCAGCCAAAGTAAGTTCTGGAAGCCGTTTCTGAGAGAACGAAACCAGACACCCACATATACATATAGATTGGATGCAGATCCAGTCAAGATCGGCCTGTAGATAAAGGCCATCTAAATGTTGACCCAGACAAAAGGGAACAGTTTCATATTCATGAGAAGAGCATCAAGGGCCCGTTAAGGACATCACCAGGACATTAAAAACAATGAAGGTAATTCCAGACCAGAGATGGCCCGTTACCGGCCATCCAAGAACAGTTTAAAATATAATAACTACCCCGTTGTGCAACAAGCCCGCCAAAAGTTAAACAAAGACTAACCTGATTTGGCTCGAGATAAGAGCTTCTGGAAAAGAAGTATAATTGTGAGAACACACGGGTAGGGGCGACAAACAGACAGACAGACACACTCGTCAGCTTTCCAGCTTGCAGGCCGGTCCAGCTTTTGAGCTGGATAAAGAGGAGTCGCTTCAGGAGAAGATCAGCGGGACTCCTCTCCATCGACGGAGAGGAAGAAGAAGAAGACCAAACCGCCATCACGAAGGTTGTTCGAGCCGGCGTTCCGCCCCGGGGTAAAACATCGGGAGACCATCGACCAACCCCGGGCCGTTGACGAAACGAGAGGCCATCTCCAGGCTCGGGTGAAGAGACAAAATAAAACGACAGAAGCAGCCGGTGTCCAGCCGCCCCCGACCCCCACCTCAGGAGAGAGGTGAGGCGCAGCTCGCTGGGGCCCCATGATCCACGTGGAGACGGGACGTCTGAAAGGACCAAACGCAGACTGGTTCAAAACCTTGCACTTCCTAGTTGGATTGGTGAGCATGTTTCTGGCCCTCCATAATCAGATCTAGATAGGTTTAAGGGGGTGGATACTTAAGGGTATAATTAACATGACTTGTTATCCCTCGATGTTCCGTGTGTTTCCCTATTTAATGATGATTTTTGTAGAGTATAATATGCCTGTATTTGCTTTCGTTAGTACTGTGTCATTATGATTTGTTTGTGTTTTTCCCTCCCATGTACTCTCTTATTTGCTTGCATTTGATTTGTGTTACCATATGCAATAAAATTTCATTTCGTTTCATCAAACTTGGTCTATAAGAGTTTTCTCTACATTGTAGTTCCTGCCCCAAAGTCCAGAGTATAGAATCTAAGGGGTGAGTGGGTCGAACCACTCAAGGTTTTACTGTGCAAGAGAGAGAGGCCTCTAGAGAGAGAAACCTCTGCGATCTAAAACCCCTTACACACGCCCCCAGCCCGCCCCAATGGCAAAATCCAGCCCAAAAATTCTACAAAGGGATATAGATATACTAAGTGAGTGGGCAGTAGGTGGCAGATGGAGTATAATGTAGGGAAATGTGAGGGTATTAACTTTGGTAGGAAGAATAGAAAAACAGATTCTTTTTTAAATGGTGAGAAACTTTCAAATGTTGTTGTTCAGAGAGATTTGTGTGTCCTCGTGCAAGAAACACAGAAAGCTAGCATGCAGGTACAGCAAGCAATTAGGAAGGCAAATGGCATGTTGGCCTTTATTGCAAGGGGGTTGGAGTATAAGAGTAAGGAAGTCTTGCTATAATTGTACAAGGCTTTGGAGAGACCACACCTTGAGTACTGTGCACAGTTTTGGTCTCCTTATCTAAGGAAGGATATACTTGCCTTGGAGGCGGTGCAATGAAGGTTCACTAGATTGAATCCTGGGGTGAGAGGGCTGTCCTATGATGAAAGGTTGTGTAGATTGGGCCTATACTCTCTGGAGTTGAGAAGAATGAGAGGTGATCTCATTGAGGTATGCAAGATTCTGAAGGGGATTGACAGGGTAGATGCTGAGAGGTTGTTTCCCCTGGCTGGAGTGTCTAGAACTAGGGTACATAGTCTCATGATCAGGGGTAGGCCATTTAAGACTGAGATGAGGAGGAATTTCTTCAATCAGAGGGTTGTGAATCTTTGGAATTCTCTACCCCAGAGGACTATGGATGCTGAGTCAATATATTCAAGGTGAAGATAGATAGTTTTTTGGACTCATGGGGAATGAAGGCATATGGAGATCGGGCAGGAAAGTGGAGTTGAGTTCGATGATCAGCCATGATCTTATTGAATGGCGGAGCAGGCTCGAGGGGCCGTATGGCCGACTCCTGCTTCTATTTCTTATGTTCTTATATTCTCATCATTCACTGTAACTCACTCAGACACTTCCAAAGGTGCACACCAATCTATCCAAGAACGCAAAGTGTTGAAAATAAAGATTTCAATGTTTGACAGCACATTAACAGAAACTTCACATGAACATTGCATAAAACACCCAAGTGGCCACCCTTGTGTGCTTTTAGTTGGTATGCTTGGACTAGGATGAGGGTGAGTGTGAAGGGTGGCTAATGAGATGGGGATGCGATAATGTCGATAGAGAGGGATGGGTGGAGGTGCAAGGTAAGCTGATGTGAACTGTAAGATTCGCGAAATTTTCATCAAATAATCACGCAGGAAATTAGGGTTAATAAGACAGCTTTATTGACCAAAAAGAAGCTTGTACAGAGAAACCTTTGATAAAAGGGCACACAAAATGGCCACCAGACCTCGTGACCAGCTTCTGGGACCATTTGAATTTCTGTTACTGCAAGCCAGACAGGCTTGTGGATTGAGGACATTAAGCCCGCGAAAACCAGTTTCGGGAAGCCGAAACTCATGGAACTGAGTGTACATATTGATTAGATTATAAGTACAGGACAGATTTGGGTAGCAGGATGAGGCCCATCAAGAAATGGGCGGACAATTGAATGAACACTTTAACCCATTTACTGTACAAAGAGAAGCCGTTTAACAGCCATCAAGGGCAATCTCCAGACCGATCAATATACAAACCGAGTTACGGTGACAAAGAAAAGACATTATCGGCCCAGGAAGGCCAGTTAAGCTATCACCGGCTCCCGTTATGAAGACAAAACACCCCTGCAGAGAGTTCTGCCCGCCAAAATTATTACAAAGACAGGACTATGATTTGGCGGGAGATAAGAATGTTCCAAAAAGGTATAACTGTGGATTGAAAAAGTCCATCAGTAGCTTCGGGAAGTACGCTTCAGAGCTTCGTCAACAGCTTCGGTAGCTTCGGAAAAATGCTTCAAGACCATCAGAGACCTTCACACAGCACTTCGGTTCAAAACGTGTTCGGTGTTCGGGCAGGCAAGGCCCGGCCACGACGGGAAGACGACAAGGGTGGCCCGGGTACTTTTGTCGGGAGATCATCGACGACCCAGGCCGAAGAAGAAGACACCCTGTACTCCAGCTCTGCTTCAAATCAGAAGGACAATTATGACTGTATAAAAAGGGCTTTTTGGGACCAACGTCCCGCCCCGGGGAAGACCATCGAGAGATCGACAACCCAGGCCGGAGAAGAAGACACTCAGGGCCCGGCACTCCAGTGTCTCAACATCACATCGGTAATGGATTCATCCATGTGCATCCAATTCTTAACATCACACCGGTAACGGATTCATCCGTGGCGAGAGCTCACCAAGGCTGTATCGGCTGCCTCATCGCAGGAGAACCAAGAGGAAAACAAGCTGCGCCAGAAGCTTCCAAACCCACGTGACAACGGCAAGCGGTGTCGAAAGGCTGTGAACCCCTTTTTCGCAATTCTTAAAGTGGTGAGCATGATCCCGAGTTCCTCAAGTCGAAACTTAGTTAGGTCTAGGGGAGGGGGTTAAAGGTAGTTGTAATGTGTTACCCCTTTTACGATGTGCCGTGTGTTCCCCATTTCTATAGAGTTAAGTTTATAGATGTGTGCATGCTTGTAGTTTCTTTAATCTGCGCATATGACATGTATTTTATAATGTTGCAAACTGTTCAATAAAGGCATCCATTTCGTGCTATTCGACCTGGTCTATTGAGTTTCTCTGCACTACAGCTCCCTGCACCTAAGTCCAAGGTCGAGAACCGTAGGGGCGAGTGGGTCGAACCACTCACGGGTAATTATTGCAAGAAGCCTGGCAGGAGACCAGAGCAAGCAAGAGAAACCCCCTACAAGTAGGGTAGGGAAGGCAGAGTGATGGGGTTGTTATAAGTGGCACAGCAGGATGAGGTTGAGTGTGGCTTTGCAGTAACATTTTGTTATCTACTGAGATCATTGAAAGGTTTTCGGCACTGCACCCAGGTTCTCCTGATGACATCCCTGCTTGTGTCCTCCTGTGCAATGTGTAGCCAGGCTGCATTGGTCTCCTGAGGAGGTCTCTTTCACCCATTGGAAAGGAAGAGAACTTTCCTGCGTGGAGGGAGTCATGGGAGAGCCGGGTGCAGCCGTGCACCACTGTGCAGTGCTTGTCAGAGTTTGCAGCACCTCAATGCTGTAGAATACTGACAGCACAACTGTCAAAAACAATTTGCGCATGGTCCCTTTAAGGAAACCCGCTGATGATGCATCCTCAAATGACGTCATCACACCTGCTTCCTTCAATTGGGCAGGAAACACACTGGGCGGGCTTAACAAGCCCTATCAAAGTAAAATTATTTTAACAGAGCGGGATGGAGCCAGCAGCGGGGTCGCACCCCCCCACCAACCCTGGCCACCCCAGACCCACCTCGGAAGGCGAAATTGCAGCCAACCTCTCAGTTCTGGTATCATCCTGGTTAATCTTTTTTGCACCTTCTCCAGTTCTTCTATACCCTTTTTTTAATATGGAGACCAGAACTGTGTGGTTAGTATTAGTTATTATAATCCTCACAGGCCTACTCCTTCTCCTAATTCTTGTGCTCTTGTGTTCTTATAATCGAGGACAGTATGAAATTGATTGTTCTCACTGTGAATACTTTGTGAAAGAAATCAACTATTTTTAGCTGCTTTCATAAAGAGAGGAGAATTCACTTGATGCCATGTCCTATTTCTGTAGCTGGTATATAGATTAACGGTTCACTGCTACAATATCCTGTTCTTGCTGTCAGTTAACAGGATATTGGAAAGGCATCTTCCAGATATTCCAGATAAGAAGGAGATGCCAGATCCACATCTGGGAGTGACTGGTGACAGTGACCCGAGCAACTGTTTAATGTAAAGAAATCTGAAACTTGTAACAATTAACATGCCAACTGGTACAGGAATCTGTAGCCTGTAGTTGTCGATCCCTGAGCTGCAAAGAAAATTTCATCTCTCCTCTGCATTAAAGATTTGAATTGAAATTTTCCAGACTGAAATTGATAGATTTCTGTTTGGTAAGGGTATGTAGGGTTATCAAAATTCCCACATTCCCCAAAAGTTATGGACAAAGGGATCCTGTTTGGACAAGGTATTAAAAAGGGTACCCAAAATGGCTTCTGAAACCTCGTGACCAAAACGTACAGGATTTTAAAAGCAAGGCCCTGCAAAAGGCAGGCTTTCAAAACCTGAAATGAAACCTAACATGCATGGTCTGTGAAAGACTTTGTGAAGCCAGACTGCTAGGTAAACACAGAATATGCATTCTTCATCTTGGAACAGATCAAGTCAGGATGGGCCTAATCTTGAGGCCATTAACTTTTGCATAAATAATCGGTGGCCATTCAACGCGGCCACCAAGCCAGGAAAAGACGATTAAATTTCATAAATAACAAACAGCCAGGATATGGAAGCCATTAAAACCAGGAGACAACCGCCCCAAAAGCCATTAAGGTGAATGACTGTAAACACTTTAGACGAGCCCGCCAAAAGTTAAACAAAAAACTGACCTGATTTGGCACGCAGATAAGGGGTGAAGAACCGGGTATAACTGTAGGCCCACCGGTAGCAAGGTCTCGCTCGCTCGCTCTCTTGCCTCTCGCTCCTGCTTCGTGCCTCATCGCGGGCTCACTTCTCCCTCCCCACGCTGCTCGACATCGAGGACACCCATTAACACACCGGGGGCCATACGCGGGAGGAGAATGGGACCCAAATTCGAAAACACACAGGACACACGGGGCCACAAACGGGCAGACGAGATGAGACGAATGGTAAACCCGATAAGGCAGAGAAGGGCAGCAAAAAAGAAGAAGCGTTGGGGACGAGCGGGTACACACCCCGGCCTGGTTATAAGCTGGCGTTTGAAGCATGGGTAGAAAAATCACAGTGACAATATAAACTGCCAACCGAGCCCCAACCGCAACAAAACTGTCGGCGACCAAACCGCCACCGAAGAAGAAGAACCATTTCTGCAAAGTAAAGTATCCCACAAAGACTTTAACCGAGGAAAAGGAGGATAATCTGCACAGATGACTCCATCGCCGCGCCCTGTGATCACGTCACGACGGCAGGCCCCAAAGGACAACAAGAGCGAACCCCAAGACCACAACCGGCTCGATCAACAGGTTTTGAATTGTCAAGGAACCCCCATTGGTGAGCATAAATCCCTGGCCCCTCATAGCTTAATCTAGTTAGATATTGGGGGTGGGACAAGGATAGGGGGATTTTTAGTGTGTTTGTTCCCTCGATGTGCTGAGTGTTCCCCATTCCCAATTAAGTGTAACTTTGTATACCTGTAATTATTCTAGTGAATTTTAAGTATTGTATTATTGTTGTGCCTTTTAATAAAATTAAGGTTTTCTTGTACCAAACCAATTGTCTACTCTATTTATGTATCGCCGCCTGTACCTAAGTCCGGTGTCTAGTACCCAGGGGGTGTGGGAGTGATTCGAACTGCTCAGCAACAGTCAGGGGCAGAGCTGACTGGGCACACGCCACCCCCTACAGAAATGGCAACCAGGTCAGGACACCGGCAACAGGGGTGCGATACAGTAGACAATGGTTCGGAAGAGCAAACCATGATGGAGGAAAAGGATTTCTGATTATGTGTTAATAAGGTGAATATCACAAAGAAGTGGATCACCAATCTGTTAAAGGCTGTGCGTCCGGTAGATGCCGCAGCCAAGTGGACAGAAGGAAAGGAGCACAAGAAATCCCTAGAGAAGGCAGTCTAGCTGATGTGCTTCAAAAAGCAGGTTCAGCTTTTGGACAGGCTCATTGCTGCACAGGCAGCCGAGATAAGGGAGTCAGCCCTGGAGGTCCAGGACAAGGCTCTAGCAGGGGAGAAATTACTGGTTGCATTGCAGGCCCTGAATCAGGAAAGGGTACAATTAATGGGAGAACATAAGGCCAGGTTGGAATACCTACAGTGCCAAGTCACCGAAGCCAAGGGTGCCGAGCTGAGGTTGCGGGAAAAGAATGCCTGCCTAGCGAGACAAGTAAGAGAGCAGGAGGAGAAGGTAAAAGAAGTAAAGGCAGCCTATAAGTTGGCAAGTGAACAGGGGTTTGAAGATGCAGATCATGGCCCCTGCAAGGAACAGATAGAAAATCTGAGCATGGTGTGCCTCATAAGCCCGAAGGCAGGACAGGCGGATTTTACAGGGAACGAGGGGAGAACGGTTCAGACACCACAGGTAGCGCCAAGGGGCAACCCGGTTGAGGAACAGGAGGTCCTGCGACCACCACCTGTAGCGCCAGGTTTTAGCGAGGTCTGGCAGCAAGTGGGGGTGAGGTCAAGGGTAGAAGCGGAGGCGGAACAGACCCCGCAAGAGAGGCTGGAACCGGGACCGATGTTGTTATGTCCGTGTATCTTAATGTTGTGTCCTTCAATAATCAGACAACAGACTGCAGGGAACGATTCAACAGGTGTTGACTGAATGAGGGTTACTCTAGAACTAACTCTACAGATCACTACTCAGGGTTTATATACAGGTGTGGTCACTGCCGGTACTACAGTATACAGGAGCTGTAAAAAGAAGTTCTCTCCCTTAAGGTATATATATATTACATACATTACAGATGTGCCCAACCCGGCATCGGAGGTTCGGCCCACCCATTAATGGCGAGGAAAAGGGACCCCTCCAAAACCAGTTCGTATTACCCTACAGTACCCAACAGCTTAGGGCTATGGTGAGCCATATCCCAAAGCTCACCGAAAAGGGGGACCCCTCGGTCCACTTCAGGGAAGTCGAACAGGCAACCAGCATCAACGAATGTGATGATGCTGAACAGGCTAAAATGCTGCTGTTCTCATTGGAGAGTAAGCTCCTCCAATCCCTCTCTGATGAGTGTAAAAGGGGGCAGGGCGGGTATGAGGCACTCAGAGATGAAGTTCTGGAGGCCATGGGGATGAATGAGGGAAGTCCTTTCTCCCGTGTGAAGAAGATAGTGCAGCTCGCAGGGGAAACCCCACAAGCTTTCGCGGACAGGTTATGGCCGGTGTACCGGAGTGCCTGTCCCGGGGCACCTAAGCGGGCGTTCCGGAACCGAGATCAGCTGACCCACTGGCTCCGTTGCCTGGTGACAAACAGCTTGCCGCAGGTCTGGGCCAAGGCGGAATTCTGGTTCGACCCCAGGAATCCCTAGTCCACCGAACTTACGGTGATCAGACAGTTGACCCTAGCCTATAAGAACGGTAGGGGAACCGATGCACACCCATCTAAGGGGAAGGTGCATGAGGTAAAACCCGGACAGGGTAGGGAGGAGTGGCAACAGGAAGGGAATAACCCTTCGAGCACTAAGCTCAATTGCTACAGGTGTGGGAAGGATGGACACTGGAGGAAGGAGTGCAAAAACCCTTGGAAAGATAACAAGGGAAATAATTCCACTGCCCCAGCCCAAAAGATAGAGGCAGGGATCCCTCCCGCCGCGGTCGAGTCATTTTTGGACACCATGAGGTCCTTATTGACTGGCCAAGGGAGAGAAGCAGCTGCTACCGGTGCTCTGACCCCGTCCGCCCCATCCAACCCACAGCCCGGACTAGAACCAGCGCAGCCTGTCGACCTGTGTCCCCTTGAAAATGATGAGGGGAGCAGGCCCTATGTTAAGATGTGGGTGGAGACGGTGCAGGGGAGATATTCGGTGGACACTGGAGCTTCCAGCACGGTGGTCCATTTGGAAGACCCGACCAATCCACCCAGGTCTAACAAGGTCCCATTTAGCCTAATGGGATTTACAGTGAACGAGCAGGCTGGGGGAATGGCCAAACATTTGGCCATAGATTTGGGATCCCTCCCTACCACTTGGGAGGGTAACCAAAGGACCAACGATGTGGCCAAGCAGAGGGCTAGGAAAGGAGAGTCTTGGGACCCCTATCGGACAGGTTCGGTAGCCGCAATCCGGGACAAGGGAGGCACACAGGGGGTAGCTTTGACCCCGGACCTAAAGCAGGTACAAGCCCCTTAAGATCCCATCCTTAAGGCCATCCCAGTAAGGAGAAAAAATGGGGAGTCCATAGAAGGCCCGTTCAAGTCAGCAGACGAGACTTTAAAACAGGCTGCTAGTTATATTAATCAGTGTAAACTAATTAAGCCCAAGAAGAGAGAACAGTCAATTGGGGTAAGGTCTGAGGATAGAAAACCTCAGCCTGCAGGAGGAACAAGTTCACAGACTGCACAGGCAGGCGCTGTGGCTTGTAAGGGGTTTTCTCTCCGAGGTCGCAGAGGTTTCTATCGCCAGAGGCCTCTCTCTCTCTTTTGCACAGTAAAACCTTGAGTGGTTCGACCCATCACCCCTTAGATTCTAGACACTGGACTTAGGTGCAGGAACTACAATGTAGAAAAGACTCTTATAGACCAAGTTTAATGAATCAAAATGGAATTTTATTGCATATGGAAAAAACAAATCAAATGCAAGCAGATAAGAGGATACATGGGAGGGAAAAACAAATCATAACAATACAATACTAGCTAAAATAGATACAGGCATATTATACTTTACAAAAGTCATCATGAAATGGGGAAACACACAGAACATCGAGGGACAACAACTCATGTTAATTATACCCAAAATGACCTCCCCCTTTAACCTTTCTAGATCCGATTATGAAGGGCCAGAAACATGCTCACCAATCCAGTGGGAAAAGTATAGAGTTTTGAAACAGATCTGCGTTTTGATTCCCTCAGGCGTCCTGTTTCCTCATGGTCAGTGGAGCCACAGCAGGCTGCGCCACACCTCTCTCTCTCTCTCTCTCGGTGAAGGTCACGGACAGGCTAGACACTGACGGGCCTGGATGTCGGCGGAGATCATCTGCTTGACCATGGTTGGAAGCCCCTAGCCGGCTTTCATATAGGATTCTTCTGTAGTCTTACTACCCCCCCCCCGTTTCGTCAACGGCCCGGGGTTGGTCGATGATCTCCCGATGTTTTACCCCAGGGCGGGATGCCGGCTCGAACCGTCTTCTTCTCCGAACTCCAGCTGCTATCGAAGGTAATGGCTATTATCGAAGGTCCTATGAAGATTCTCTAAGATGAAGCTCAAGCCAACTCCCAACTCCTTTCGCTACCCCGGGTGTCTCCAATTATACCTTTCAGATGAGGCCTTTATCTCCCGCCAAATCAAGGTTAGTCTTCTGTTTTAATTTTGGCGGGCTGGTTGCACAACGGGGTAGTTATTATATTTAAACTGTTTTTGGGATGGCCGGTGATGGCCATCTCTGGTCTGGAATGACCTGGTAATGTTTTAATGTCTTCTTGATGTCTTTAACGGGTCCTTGCTGCGTTCTTTGTGAATATGGAACTGTTCCCCTTTGATTGGGTAAACATTTAGATGGCCTTTATCTACAGGCCGATCTGACTGGATCTGCATCCAATCTTTATGTATGTGTGGGTGTCTGGTTTGGTTCTCTCAGGAACGGCTTCCAGAACCTACTGTGGGTTGAATCCACAAAGCTGTCTGAGGACTGCAGGAACCATTTTAAAGTGTCACAATAAGTTGGTCACGGGGTCTGGTGGCCATTTTGAGTGCCCCTTTTTCTGGGCTTCTTTTAAAACAGTCTTTTAAAATCATGGACTCTTCTGCCATTCGACCCTTATTAATACAATATCAATTTTGCGAATCTTACAGTCCCCCCTGATGATACTATAACTTGCTTGAAGTATCATAATTCTGGGTGAGCCAAATTTTCTGACTTTCCATAATTAAACCACCCCTGTAATTACCTATCCATGATCCCACGTCACATGCATTTCCCATTTCAGAAAACCTACAGTGTACATTAAGCATCTATAGATGGCAATACATTGGGTTTAAACGTTTGAAACACATTCTTCCAGGTGTGGAGGGGATCCTAATACCCCTATACCACCTGGTTCAAACACATTATCTTTTATTAATACCAACTCGCTTAATAAACTTCAATAATAAGGAGCAAAATACACAAAACTTACGTATGACCAAACATCAAACAAAAAGGAGGGAGATAGCAGCAAAAATCTAAACAGGTGCCTCTTCTTCTACCCGCACATAATACTTTCTCCATTCTCCCTTGTTCTCATACTTCTGTGAGTGTCTGAGCTTTTTACAGTGTACAAACAGTAAATTAATCACAATAAAAACCTGACACACTACAAGGATGTGGGAGGCTATCCTAATCCAAGAAGGGACTTCTACATTAGTGAACAGGTCCCACCACGGTGGAGTTACTATATCCAATATGTTTGCCCCTAACTCTAAAGTTTTCTGCTCCAGTGTGTAAAAATGTTTCTGTGAAACGACAACGGCTTTTAATATTTTGGTGAGGTGTTCAGGAAGAGTGGGAATTATATATTCAAAATCTGCAACAAATCATTACAGATCGGTGAAATTCTCTTTAACAGTGATGTGAACAGTGGAAGGTTCAGGAATGGGGACAATTTGCTCTTGGGCCACTTGAACTTCTGCCTTGGGCTTGAAGCAGAAACTGCTGTCACTGACCGGACACCAGCAATGCTGTCCATGTTGGTAGTGGGGCGCTGCAGTGGTGACACAGTATGTCCCACCTCCTATATATGCCACCTGCAGGGGCACATGGCCTTGTGCCATTGCCTCCATGGTGCAATTTATAGGCTTTGCGCCAGCAGTTCTGAACCCGCACTGTGGTTTCGAATAGGCATTCAAGTGCTGGGGACACAGGATGATATGTGTTCCCCGGCTCCGGCACCCCGAGAGGTCGGTACCCGTCATTGCATGCTCCCATCGAATGACGTAAGGTGGGACCACTGTATAGCGAATGTGTGCACCCCCCTGAATGACTCCAATGTTCTCCACCCTGTATACCGGGGCGGGTTTAGCTGTCTTTCCCATCACCGGCATTCTTACCACTATACCCATAATGGTGTGATTAGACCGCCCACAGTCCACTGAGACTGGGTAGGCTTCTGAAGCTAGTCTGAGCTGGCACGGACTTAATGCATTCTCAAAAGGGTGGAGGGCAGCGAGGTGCTTGTTGCTGATCCAGGAGGGGACTAAACCTTGTTTTAAATCCTCCAGATAACTGCGGCCCTCGCCCAGTAACCACGCCCCGTACAGTACGCAAGCTTCGTTCTGCGCAGCCTGATCGGACACATTCCGATCCTCCCTGATGAGAGCATTTACCGTTTTGGCGTGTTTCTCCAGCTCAGCTATAATCTCTTTTAAGTGTAGTATCATGGCCTGGTCCTCATGTAACTCAGAACCCACTACCTTGTTCTCGTCAGTCAGTATCTTTTGTAACTGTGTTTTCAAACCATTAATCTGGGTCTGTAGCTCCACGTCATCCAGAGTGTTGATGACGGAAGTTCCTGTGTTAAAAGCTGTAAAAATATCATTTATTGCACCCCTTCTTTATCTCCCTATCCTGTCCAAGACCTCATGTGGTGTGGTGTACAATTCGGCTCTGTCTACATCAGCAAAGTCGAATTCGTAAAACTGCCTGAACATGTTTGTTGACAGGACCTGGTACAATAACTCCATTTTCTTGGGGCACCACTCTGGCAGTCGTACCTCGGTGAGGTTTAAAATCACCGAGGCCACCGCGTAGTGGACCCCTTGGTACAGCACCTGACCTGTGGGTACTAATATCAATCTGTTCCTGTTAGATCCGTGTATCTTAATGTTGTGTCCTTCAATAATCAGACAACAGACTGCAGAGAACGATTCAACAGGTGTTTACTAAATGAGGGTTACTCTAGAACTAACTATACAGATCACTACTCAGGGTTTATATACAGGTGCGGTCACTGCCGGTACTACAGTATACAGGAGCTGTAAAAAGTAGTTTTCTCCCTTAAAAGTACATACATTACAATTCCTCCCCTTTTAGATGAACAGTACCGTAACACTCATTTAACAATTAAATATCAAACTAATTACAATTAACACTTTTAACGTGCAACATCAGCTGAAAATAGTCTATTTATAAATTCAGTCTTTGGGGAGGCTTCCTGATCCTTTCTGGATAGCGCCTTTCCCGAGTGTCTTGCTCTTGGTGCCGAGGCGATTCTGGCCCCCTGTCGTCGGTTGGTTCATCAGCTTCCGATGCTACTGTATCTGGGGTAGATGCGACCTGTACGTCGGGTTCATCACCAGGTACGTATGGGCGAGGCATGGGGTTGACTTGTTCCTGTGACTCTAGGATCTGGTCAGCATGGCGTCTCACGAGTTCTCCCCAACATCCACTGTGTACATTAGTGGGCCCTGCTGTGTGCATATCGTTCCTGGCTGCCATTTTTCTGTTTGGTAGTCGCGGGCCAAGACTGGTTGCCCTACATTGAAGCTCCTTGTTGGCTTCTCATGGATGTGCTGGAATTGCTTACTCTCAACATCTCTTCGTACGTTTGGTCTGAGCAAATCCAGGCGAGATCTTAACCTTTGGTTAAAGAACATCATGGCTGGGGCCTGGTTGGTGACTGCATGTGCCGCATTCCGGTAGGCGAACAGGAAATTGTCCACCTTGTGCTGCAGTGGAGTGTTGTCATTGTACATAGCCTTTATTGCCTTCTTAAAGGTTTGTACAAACCTCTCAGCCAATCCATTTGAGGCTGGGTGATACGGGGCGGATGTGTAATGCCTTACCCCATTCTTTTTCAAGAACCTCCGGAACTCTTCGGACACAAACTGTGGTCTGTTGTCGGAGCAAATCTGTTTTGGCAAGCCATTCCTGGCAAAAATGGTCCGTAGGACTGCAATAGTTTTCTCCGTGGTGGTGGAGGACATTTTGATGACCTCACGCCATTTCGAGTGCGCATCCACGGCTATTAAAAACATTGAGTCCATGAATGGACCAGCAAAATCAATATGCACCCGTTGCCATGGAGTGGAGGGCCACTCCCATGGGTGTAGAGGGGCATGTGGTGGTGCATTTTGGATCTTCTGGCATCCTGAGCAGCTCTTTGTCAGGTCCTCGATTTGCTGATTGATCCCCGGCCACCACACATAAGCCCTAGCAAGGCTTTTCATTTTCACCCCTCCCAGATGACCTTCGTGAAGCACATTGAGCACTCTCTCCCTTAACTTGGGTGGAATTACAACTCGGGATCCACACATCAAGGTCCCCTGGCATACTGACAGCTGTTCTCTTCTGGATGAGAATGCTGGCAACAGTGAGTCGCCATGTGCTGGCCATCCCTTCACTATTAAATCATATACCCGAGACAGTGTCGGGTCATTTCGGGTCTCCTTCTCCATACCAGCATTAGTTACTGGCAAGCATTCAATTATAGTCGAATGAAATAATTCGACAGGATCCACTGCTGGTGCTTCCTCCGCAGTAAGCAGTGGCATGCGTGATAGCCCATCAGTGTTTCCATGCTGTTTCGTGCCCTTATATTTGATTTCATATTGGTGCGTCCCTAGAAAAAGCGACCATCTTTGTAGCCGTTGCGCAGTCATCACCAGAACGCCCTTCTTTGGATTAAAGATGGAGACAAGTGGTTGGTGGTCAGTCAGCAAGGTGAACTTCTGCCTGCGCAGATAGTGATTGAACTTTTTCACTCCCACGCTAGGCTGAGGGCCTCCCTGTCAACCTGGGCGCAGTTACGCTCGGCTGAGGTTAGTGATCGTGACGCAAAGGCTATTGGCCTCTCTGAGCCGTCCGAGAATTTGTGCGACAGCACCGCTCCAATGCCGTAGGGTGACGCATCACATGCCAACGAATTGGTAATGCCGGGTTGTAATGGGCCAATACCTCTTTCGATGTGATTAGTGTTTTGCTCTTCTGGAAAGCTCGTCTACATTTGGCACTCCATTTCCATGGCACCCCAGTTTGCAGTAGGGTGTTCAGTGGGTGTAGTATTGTAGTCAAATTTGGCAAGAACTTATGGTAGTCGTTTACCAGCCCTAGGAACGATCTCAGTTGTGACACATTTTCTGGTGCTGGAGCCTTGACTACTGCCTCAATCTTCTCTGGGGACTTATGTAACACCTCTTTATTGATAACGTGGCCACAATACGAGATATGTTTTCTAAAAAAACTCGCATTTGGGGCGGTTAGCTCGGAGTCCATATTCCTGCAGTCTAGTGAGCACCTGCTCCAGGTTGGCAAGGTGATCACTGTCATTTTCACCCGTGACCAGGATGTCGTCCAAATAACACTGGGTCCCTGGGATCCCTTGCAGGACTTGTTCCATTGCCCTCTGCCAAATAGCCGGAGCTGATGCTACTCCGAATACCAGCTGGTTGTATTGGTAGAGACCTTTATGTGTGTTGATTGTGAGGTATTTTTTTGATGCTTCTTCTACCTCCATTTGCAGGTACGCCTGGGCCAGATCAATCTTAGTGAAGCGTTTCCCTCCAGATGGCGAGGCGAAAATATCTTCAATCCGCGGAAGTGGATATTGTACGGTGTGAAGGATCGGGTTCACTGTTACCTTAAAGTCCCCACAGATGCGAACCTTCCTTGGTTCCCCAGGCGTGCTGCTCAATGACTTTTTCATCACAGGGACAATGGGTGTAGCCCACTCGCTCCAGTCTACCTTGGACAGTGCACCTGAACGTTCCAGACTCTCCAGCTCTGCTTCGAAGGCTGGGTGGATCGCATAAGGTACCGGTCTGGCATTAAAAAATTTTGAGCTTTCGTTTTCTTCAAATTTATTCATCGCTGTCATTCATTTTAGTGTTCCGAGTCCTTGCTGGAACACTTCTTTCGCATCCATTCACGTCCTAGTAGTGGTGGTCCTCCATCTGGCAATACATATAGGTCCATTTTTGGTGTTTCCTTGCCGTTATATATAACGTTCACCCTTATTTTTCCTTTGGGGTAGACTTTTTGCCCCATGTACGTCTTCAAGACAATCATTGTATCTCTCAAGGGTATATGTGAGAATAGCCGCTTGTAGTCCCTTCGGTTTATGACTGTTAGGGCTGATCCTGTGTCCAATTCCATTTTCACTTGGACTCCTGCTATCTTGAGCATGACCCAGATAGTTTGGTGATCCTCCGTTTTGATCACATTATGTAGTTTCAGACAACCCAGCTCCCTGCTTCCGGAGTCTGTATCACTCTTCTGTTCGTCTGAACTACTCTCTGTCACCTTATGTACCTTCTTGCACTTCTCCTGTGGAGATTTCTTGCTGCTGGTTTTCTTTCCCGACCTGCAGACTCTTGCTATGTGTCCTACTTTTCCACACTGTCAGCAGACTTTGTCCTTGAACCAGCAATCCTTATGGTTGTGTGTTGTTCTGCCGCAGTGATAGCACTTCACTGTTCCGTATGACATTTCATTTGTGCCATATTCTTGCGGTCTCCATTGTATCTCTGCAGCGCCCCGTGCTGCTGCTTCGTGTGATACTGCAATGCTGAAAGCTTTGTCCAGCATAAGATCCTTTTCTGATAGAAGCCGTTTCTGGGTTCCTTCACTTTGAAGCCCACACACAAACTTGTCCCTTAATGTATCTGCTAGTCCCATTCCAAACTGGCAGTGTTTCGATAGCTTGCGCAGTTCCGTTAAATACTCAGCATTACTTTCATCTTTATGCTGGTTCCTTTTGTGAAACTTAAATCTTTCTGCTATCAGCAGCGGTGTGGGATTTAAGTGGCCCTGTAGGATTGACACTATGTTTTCAAAATTCTTTTCTACTGGCTTCTCTGGGGTTACTAGGTTTCGTAGTAAGCCGTACATTTTTGCACCCATTGAATTCAACAATACCAGCGCTTTCTTCTCATCTGGCACTTCATTCGCCTTGCAGTATATTTCTATGCGTTCGACATATGTCGTCCAATCTTCGACTTCATTGTTGAACGCTGTGATACTGCCACTCTTCGGCATTTTTGGGTGTGGGTAGACTGGCTTAAAATGGCGGCTACCTTCTTTCCCTTCTTTCCCGCTGTGGCTTAAAATGGCATCTCCCGCGCTGCTGCCAAAGCCGTTCTCGGCGGTCCTCGTGGCAAATGGCGACACCCTGTGGGATTCGTGCGCTGCTCCTGCACTGTTGCCAACGCCGCTCTCTGTGGTCCTCGTGGCAATGGCAGTGCCTCGCGTTTTCCTGCGCGCCTCTCTCCCCCATTGACGCTGCTCGGCCCTTGAACACCGGCTGCGCTCTGCGTATTTTCCTGCGCGCCTCTCTCCTCCGTTGACGCTGCTCGGCCCTTGAACACCGGCTGCGCTCTGCTCTCTCTCGCCTCTCTCTCCCGTTGATGCTGCTCAGTCCTGAACACTGGCTGCGCCCTGTGCACTCTGCCCTCTCTCTCTCCCCCGTCGACACTGCTCGGCCTTTTTCTGTGCCACTCGGTCGGGCTCTAGCCCGTCGCTGTCCGGGAAGGGTCTGCGCAGTACCTGTTGCCAACCCATTTCGCTGGACCACCGTGACTGGAAAGCCAAGCCTGGCTTTCGACAGCCTCCCCTGCGATGCTCAAATCTCTGCTGGATGACTGGGCGGTTGCCCGTGGTCGACGCCCGTGCTTCTGGACTCGACCTTCTTCCACTGTTCTCCAGGAGCGAATTCCTGGGAGGTGATGCGGAGTTGCAGGTAGGTTCGAACTTGCTCGTCGCCACTGTTAGATCCGTGTATCTTAATGTTGTGTCCTTCAATAATCAGACAACAGACTGCAGAGAACGATTCAACAGGTGTTTACTGAATGAGGGTTACTCTAGAACTAATTGTACAGATCACTACTCAGGGTTTATATACAGGTGTGGTCACTGCCGGTACTACAGTATACAGGAGCTGTAAAAAGTAGTTCTCTCCCTTAAAGGTACATACATTACAGTTCCCGGGTCACTTGGTAGTGGTGGGGCACCCTTCCTTGCGGGTTTTGGCTACCGGAATCATGGGCAGGAGCTTGCAGGTGCGGGTGATGAGCTCAGTGGCGTTTACTGGGATCTGAGAATATGGGACTCCGCACGCCCGAGTGCTGACGTCCCATCTCATCCCTTGTCCAGCATCCTGACACTTCCTTTGGAAAAAGATGGAGACGCCTGTGGGGCAGGCCCATTCTGAACCCCACATACAGATGTAGATCCCCTCATCTGGTTCCCACCATTTGTCCCAACAGACACTCAACCCCCCTTGAGTCCCCGTAATAGTCCGATGGGTATTGTTACCCAGCCTCTCCCACTCGACCGCGGAGTTCTTCATAGTTTTGCTCAACTTCCGAAGCCACCACCAGCGGTCCAAAGGAATATGTCCAGGACAAACCAGGCAAATCTTCTTCCCGACGGTGACGCTGACTCTGGGTGTGATGACCCTCGCTCGGGGGCACATCAAGGAGGTCTCCCGGTAGGCAAACCCGGACTGGCTGGAGTATTCTGTAGAGTTCGACACCAGCCATCCTGGCCACCTCCCTTTGTGGGAATAGGTGACTGTCTCCTCAACGCCCCGCGCGCCCGACCCATCAGTCGCGATGGGGGCTGTGCTCCCCGAGCACCCGTAGATCGTGGAGTCCTTGGTGCGGCCCCGATAGGCCCAGCTCCACCCGATCAGCGCGAACGTGATGAGAATCCCCCTCATCTTTCTGGTTCATGTAACAAGATTAAACGATATAGCCAGGCTCCCGAGAGATTCTGGCTTAGGTGAAGGCATGATCGGGTCTTTCGACCTCGATCCAAAACAACACACATACTGGGCAGATTCCAAAACTACTTAACACTAATCACTTTAATATTTAAACACCTTAAACTTAATTAAACTTAAACTTAACTTATGTACAGCGCCGCCCGTCCCCGGGCGGCTTGCCTATTCCCTGATTGGACTGCAGCTTGCTGTTCCTTGCGGCGGGGCTGCACTGACTTGTGGCTTAGGTTCCCCGCAGCCTTTTGCTGTCAATTGGGGACTGCGTTTTGCCAGGGATTTCCCAAGTCTGCGTTTACTGAAGGTGGAGGAATCGGGCCAAGGTTCTGCCGGCTGAGGCATTCGAGCCGACCTGCGAAGAGGTACTTTGGGCGTGGCTCCCTCAGCGAGCGGACCTTCGGTTGGGACTTTAGTCCTCACAGCCCGTGGCACCTCCACGGCTGCTGGCTTCGGCTCCCTTCCCTCAAGCTCCGCCCCTTTGGGATTTGGGTCTGTGGCAGATGACTCCTCCTCACCTGTCCCTACAGGTGGAGGATCTCCGCCCTCAATTTCTACCTCCCCTAAGCTTGAGTCGAGGGCTGGACCTCCGTCATCCGACTCCACCTCCTCCAGAATCGTGTCGAGGGTGGGGCCTAGCTGTTCGGGCTCCCCCCCGATGGCGTTCGGATCAGGAGGAGGGCCTTGGTCTTCGGGCTCCTCCTCGTCCGAGTCCCAGGCCATTGGGGAAACCTCCCAGGTGGGTGGGACAGCTTCTCCCTCCAGGCAGGCTGCGGTTCCAGCCTGTGTGGTCTGTGACTTATTGCACGCCTCAGGCTGAGGAATTTTACCCTCAGACCTTGCCTCAGTTGTTGGCTCTTTTGCACCCGACTTAAACAGTTTGCACTGATTGATGTGAAAACATTTAGTGCGCCGGGGCAACTTCACTGCGTAAACCATGGGGCTGGCCTTGTCTACAAGGCTGTAGGGCCCCATGTACAGTGGTTCTAAACTCCCCACTCGGGCATAGTTTCTCACCATGACCTGATCTCCAATTTCCCACTCCTGTGCCTTAGGGGTTCGAGCAGCAGTCGGTTGCCCAGATGCTGCTTTCCCATGCCGCTTGCTCATAAACCTGTTTTAGGCGCTCCAAAAGGGTCCGGGCAAACTTGTCCTGATTCACCTCTCGGAGCTGACCCTCAGTGAGCACCGGGGCGAGGACATGGGTGGGGGTTCACATGACTCTCCCAGTCAGTAATTCGGGCGGGGAGTACCCTGTACTTTTAGACTGGCTAGCCCGGATCCCCATGAGGACCAGAGGCAAGGCTTCCGCCCATTTCTGGGGCGAGTCCATCGTCTCTTTCCTCAACTTTTCTTTTAAGGTGCAGTTCATGCGTTCCACAATCCCGGATGACTGAGGATTGTGGGCCACGTGCCACTTCCCTTCAATGCCTAAGAGCATGAAGGTATTCTGCATCACTTGGCCGGTGAAATGACCCCCTCGGTCGGACTCCACGACTCGTGGTAGTCCCCACCGCGAGAACACCTCCCGGATCAAGATCCTGGCAGTTCTAAGTGCCGTGGCTGTTCTACATGGGAAGGCTTCTACCCACTTGGTGAACACATCCACCAGGACAAGGCAGTACTTATAGCCTCCCTGGGCGGTGGGCAGGGGCCCGATGTAGTAGACCTGTATCGACTGCCATGGTCCCTCTACTCTCCTGATGTGCCCCATGGGCACCTTCCTTTTCTGGAGGTCTGGGTTGTTTGCAGCGCACACAAGACAATTAGCGCAGATCTCGCGGACATCGTCCCGAAGTCCCGGCCACCACCCCGCCTGTTCCACCCATTGCCAGGTGACCTCAGGCCCGGGGTGTCCTGCTCCTGGACCCTCATTGGCCAGTTGAAGGAATTCCCTCCAGTGCTGCTGCAGCACAACCCACTGTTCCCCTTGGAACAGCATGCCTTCCTTGATGGAGAGGGCTGCTGTACCGTACGGACCCTCTACTTCCTTGCCCTCAGTAATGGCACTGAGGACTGTTTTTAGGGCGGGATCTAGGGTTTGGACAGTCTTGAGGTCTGGGGGCAGTGTTACCCCTGTGGCCCCCTGAGTCCCATCCCTGCCTTGGATTACTGCCACGGGTTTGGACCCATAGTGATCCCAGAAAGTGCCGGTGCAGTCACCTTCTCTGGCTAGTATGTCCGCTTGCTGGTTACCCTGGTTGTGGGGTTCCGTGGAGGAATGGGCCTTCACCTTGTGGATAAAGACTTCCCCTTCCTCCCACAATGTGGCCAGGATCCTTTCTAACAAGGGCTTTACGGTTAAGGTTCGCCCGTCCGCAGAGGTATATCCGCGGCGGGACCAGATGGCTAGGTACTCCGTACACGAGTTACATGTGAACATGCTGTCTGAGCAAATCGTGTAGGGGGTGGGGAAGATCTCGGGGTGTGTAACGACGTACACTACCGCAGACAGTTCAGCCTGCTGAGCGCTCATAGTGCTGGGGAGTTTAATCGCTAGGGCGATGTCTGCCGCGGGGTCATAAACTCCACACCCTGTGAGTCGTTCGCCAGCAGATACCGTGCTGGAACCGTCTACGTAGATCTTGCGGCCCGTGGGATGTATCCCAGCCCGTAATCCTATGTTCACTTCCCATACCCCCTCTACAGAACACCGATGGGCTGTTCCGGGATATACCATGTTGGCCGCGAGCTTGGGCTCACAAAGACCCTTTACCCTCAGATCCATCTGGGAAAGGAGGAGGGTCCATCATGCAATGTGGGCACTGCTTACTGTCCCATCCTTAATCCTTCCATCCAGAAGCATCCGAGTGGGTGTGTGATGGGTGAGGAGAGTGATGAGAGAGGTGCCTGTGAAGATCAGAGACCTTTTCACAGCCCAATGCGTGGCCAAGAGATGCCGCTCGCAATTGGAAAAACTCCTTTCCACATCTGTGAGTACTCTGGAGGAGTACACTACCGGTCTTAGCTTGCCGTGTCGCTCTTGAAGCAGTACAGCGCTCAAGCTATCCCCGCTAGCCGCTACCTCCAGGAAGAACTCCTTCCTCCCATCTATGGCCCCCAGAGCTGGCGCGATCTGCAAGTCCCTCTTGAGTTTTTCAAATGCTGCCTGGCAACCCTTATCCCAGGACCACTCCACTCCCTTGTGTAGGAGTCGGAGCAGCGGGGCTTGTGGCTGCATAGTCCTCAATAAAGTCTCTGCAGTACCCGGTCAGTCCCAGAAAGGACCTCACACCCGTTACGGTGGTGGGGGATCGGTAGATCTTGTACTGATTCCAATCTGGCCTTATCTATGGCTCTCTCACCGGCGCAGATGGTCAGACCCAGGAACTTCACTTCCTGCTGGCCGATCCGTGCCTTCTTTGGGTTCACTTTGAAACCATTTCTGCCTAACAGCTCCAATAACTCGGCCAATAGTGGGCCGTGCTCCTCTCTGGAATCCGTGAACAGGAGCAGTTCATCCACGTACTGCACTAGCTGATTGGGCTGGCTGAACTCTTTTAAACTCCCTGCCATGCATTGATGGAAAATGCTGGGGCTGTTGTGGAAACCCTGTGGCAAGCAGTTCCAGGTGCACTGTTGCCCTTTAAACGTAAAGGCAAACTTGTACTGATCCTCCCTCCTTAAAGGGATGGACCAAAACCCTTTGGAAATATCCAGCACCATGAACGTGGTCGCAGAGGCTGGAATACTCCCTATCGGGTCGGCAACTGCTGCTACCGTCGGCGCGCAGGCTGGGATGTTGCTATTGAGGACTCTGTAGTCCATCGTGGCTCTCCATGAATCGTCCGGCTTCCTCACCGGTCATAAAGGAGAGTTTACATGGGTGACTATCGGCCTCAACATGCCCTGCTGCACCAATGAAGACATTGCTGTCTCCATGCCGGGCTCCGCTTCCCGGGGGAAGTTATACTGTTTTTGGGGTCGGGCCATGGGGTCTCCGTCTACTCTGACCTCCAGCCCGGTGACCCCCCCACAATCATGTTTGTGAGTGGCAAACGTTGTCAGGTGGTCTGACACGAATGCCTGCAGATCTTGTGGGATGCCTGTGACCATGAGCTCGAGTTCATAGCCCTCTTTTGGATTCACGGTGCACAGGGTCCCTCTTTCTCCTTTCCCTGGGATGACAGCTACTTCGCCCTGTTTACCCTTACCAGCTCCCCAAAGACAATGATTTCTTAGGTCCACGAGAATCCCGTGTTCTGCCAAGAAATCGGACCCGAGGATCCCCTTTCCACCCTCCACCTCCCACTTCATCAATATACACTTCCACTTGGTGCGGAGTGGTCCTAAATGAACGGAGAGGGGAATGGAAAATGTGCCAGCCTGTTCCTTGCCTGTGAAGCCCGACAGAATATATGGAACCCCGGTGGACAGAGGTAAGGTGGCAGGGTCATCTGTGTGGATCACGGTGCACGATGCCCCCATATCCAACAAATAGATCCCTTTTACCTCCTCCACCTCCATCTCCATGAGGGGTCACCTCCATACATCATATCGCAGCGCACACAGATAGACAGGCTGCGCCGGCTCTAGTCATTTGGGCACAGGAGTCGGGGTTTCGGGAACGACAAGACCAGTGGTGACAGCTATCTTCCCCTGCGCGATCATAAGAGACCGCATTGTCTCTATAATTGACTCTATCGCAGCGGGATCCATAGCCGCATCGGCTCCCTTTGCTGGGACAGGAGCTGCAGCTTGTATTTGGGCTGGTGCTGGGGCGGCGGTCTGGGCTTGGGTTTGGGCTGTGGGAGATTTACCTTTATTATCCTTCCACGGATTTTTACAGTCCTTGCGCCAATGTCCATCCTTCCCACACCCGTAGCAATTGAGCTTGGCTTGGGCAGGGCGAGTCCCCTCCTGACGCCACTCCTTCTTGCCTGGGGCTGCGGGTTTTGCCTCATGCACTTTTCCTTTAGAGGGAGGTGTCTCCTGACCTCTACAATTCTTGTATGCCACGGTGAGCTAGTGGAGCACCGTTTCCTCCGTGACACCGGGACCTTGGGGGTCAAACCAAGTCCTGGCTAAGGCCTGTATCTGTGGCAAGCTGTTAGCGACCAAGCAACGGAGCCAATGAACCCATTGTTCGGCGCTCATTGCAACCCGTTCAGGTATGCCCGGACAACTGCGTCGATACACTGGCCACAGCCTTTCTGCGAAAACCCGCGGGGGTTCTCCAGCTAGCTGCACAGTCCCTTCCACCGGTTGGAACGGATTACCGTCGTCTACTCCCATAACTTCCAAGACCTCATCCCTGAGATCCGTATACCCTTTTCGCCCCCTCTTACTCTCGTCTGAGAGGCACTGAAGGATTGTGCTATCCAGGGAGAAGAGCAGCATCTTTGCCTGTTCAAGGTCATCACAATCATTGATGGCGGCTGTCTCCTCTATCTCCCTGAAATGAACTGACGGATCTCCCTTTACTGTCAGTCTTGGGAGGTGGCTCACCATGGATCTTAGTTGTTGGGCACCGTAGGGCACCACGAGCTGGTTCAGGTGGGGTCCGTCATCGCCATTTGCGGCGTTGGGACCGAACCTCTGGTGCTGAGCAGGACACATTGGTGCCGGCTCCGGCTGTGCTACCAGGGGTTGTTCCTCCTCTACCACCTCGGCGACCCTTTCTTCCACAACCCCTTTTTCGGGCCAAGCCTCACTATAGCTTGGCGGGGCTGAGGGTTCAGTGGCTGGTGCTGCAACTACTTCGCACGGAATCGGGTGTTTGGATTCCTGCAAAACGTCAATCTGACTTGCTTTTGGGCTTACGAGGCATACCATGCCTTTTGCCTTAACCAGGGCTGTTCTCAGGTCCTCTATGGTCTTTTGGCAGGGACCATGGTCTGCGCTCTCAAACCCATGTTCAAGGGATAGCTTGTAAGCTGCCTTGACTTCCACTACTCTCTCCTCCTGCGTTCTTAGCTGTTGTGCGAGGCGGGCGTTTTTCTCCCGTATTCTCGCTTCATGGATCTTTGCCTCAGTAACCTGGCATTCCATATACTCTATTCTAGCCTGATGTTGGCTGGCTACAACTTGGCGTTCTTGATTCAGCGCGTGAAGCGCTGTGATGAGTTTTTCCCCACCCATGGCCTTTTCCCCTATCTCTGCTGCCTGGGTAGTGATCTTGGCTGCCTGTGCTGCAATGACCCGGTCCAAAATCTGGACCTGTTTCTTGTAGCACATCAGCCACACTGCCTTTTCCACTGACTTCTTATGCTCTTTGCTCTCTGTCCACCTGATGGCTGCGTCCACCGGACACCCATCCAGTAAGAGATCGGAAATCCACTGCTTAGTGAGATTTACCTTACCAAAGATATAACCTGCTATCCTCTCATCCATTGCATTTTGACCATTCAAACTTGGGTCTAATACATTGCAATCCTGCTGCCAGTGTCCTGCCGCAGCCGCCATTTTCTGTAAGGGGTTTTCTCTCCGAGGTCGCAGAGGTTTCTCTTGCCAGAGGCCTCTCTCACTCTTTTGCACAGTAAAACCTTGAGTGGTTCGGCCCATCACCCCTTAGACTCTAGACACTGGAGTTAGGTGCAGGAACTACAATGTAGAGAAGACTCTTATGGACCAAGTTTAATGAATCAAAATGGAATTTTATTGCATATGGAAAAACAAATCAAATGCAAGCAGATAAGAGGGTACATGGGAGGGAAAAACAAATCATAACAATACAGTACTAGCTAAAATAGATACAGGCATTTTATACTTTACAAAAGTCATCATGAAATGGGGAAACACACGGAACATCGAGGGACAACAACTCATGTTAATTATACCCAAAATGACCACCCCCTTTAACCTATCTAGATCCGATTATGAAGGGCCAGAAACATGCTCACCAATCCAGTGGGAAAGGTATAGAGTTTTGAAACAGGTCTGCGTTTTGATCCCCTCAGGCGTCCTGTTCCCTCGTGGTCAGTGGAGCCACAGCGGGCTGTGCCACACCTCTCTCTCTCTCTCTCTCTCTCTTGAGGTGAAGGTCACGGACAGGCTGGACACTGACAGGCCTGGATGTCGGCGGAGATCATCTGCTTGACCACGGTTGGAAGCCGCTAGCCGGCTTTCATATAGGATTCTTCTGTAGTTTTACTATCCTCCCGTTTTGTCAACGGCCCGGGGTCGGTTGATGATCTCCCGATGTTTTACCCCGGGGCGGGACCCCGGCTCGAACCGTCTTCTTCTCCAAACTCCAGCTGCTATCGAAGGTAATGGCTATTATCGAAGGTCCTATGAAGATTCTCTAAGATGAAGCTCAAGCCAACTCCCAACTCCTTTCGCTACCTCGGGTGTCTCCAATTATACCTTTCAGATGAGGCCTTTATCTCCCGCCAAATCAAGGTTAGTCTTTTGTTTTAATTTTGGCGGGCTGTTTGCACAACGGGGTAGTTATTATATTTAAACTGCTTTCGGGATGGACGGTGATGACCATCTCTGGTCTGGAATGACCTGGTAATGTTTTAATGTCTTCTTGATGTCTTTAACGGGCCCTTGATGCGTTCTTTATGAATATGGAACTGTTCCCCTTTGTCTGCGTAAACATTTAGATGGCCTTTATCTACAGCCCGATCTGACTGGATCTGCATCCAATCTTTATGTATGTGTGGGTGTCTGGTTTCGTTCTCTCAGGAACGGCTTCCAGAACCTACTGTGGGTTGAATCCACAAAGCTGTCTGAGGACTGCAGGAACCATTTTAAAGTGTCCCAATAAGTTGGTCACGGGGTCTGGTGGCCATTTTGAGTGCCCCTTTTTCTGGGCTTCTTTTAAAACAGTCTTTTAAAATCATGGCCTCTTCTGCCATTCGACCCTTATTAATACAATATTATTTTTGCGAGTCTTACAGGCTTGTTTAAGGGGGGTGGGCCATCCCGCCCACTGATTGGGACACTCCCCACTCTTCTGGGATCCAGATGAGGAGGGACCCGAGGGTGAAGGCCCCGCCCCTGACCCAGGTTTAGAGGAGGAGGGACCTGAGGGTGCAGACCCCAACCCTGACTCAGACTTGGGACCTGAGGGCGAGGACCCTCAGCCTGCAGCACCAGGCTGCGAAGAGTTACCTGCCCCTAGCCCAGGTTCAGGAGAGGTAAAGCCTGAGGATGAAGATCCCCAGCCAGCAGTAGTGGTAAGTCCACAGACTGCACTGGAGGGGGCAGTGGCTCGGGTTAAATAACCACCAGCCAGAAAAACTCCACCCGCCGAAGTCCCCAGAAGGTCCCCACGGACGCCCCAGCCAAGGAAACCGTGGTCACCATCTCCCCATTTAAAAAGGGCAGCCTCTCGAGTGAGGGATCAGTCTGAGGGCAGAGGTCCCCAGCCAGCAGCCACAGGCTGTAAGGGACCGAAAGTACAGGATGGCGCGTCCACACCGAAGGGAGCAGTGTGCCGCAGCCCGAAAAGGAATTGGGCTGGCAGCCTGGAGACGGGCGGTGGATGTATATAGTTTAGGTAATTTTAAGTTTGGTATTATTAAGTTTGGGTATTTGGTTTAAGTTTAAACAAGATGATTGGTAGTTTTATATTTTTTAAGAGTGTTTATATTGAGTCGAGGTCACAAGACCCGACTATGCTTCACCCAATCCAGAGAATCTCCTCGGGACCTGGCTATATGATCTTGTATCTCTTTGCAGAGAGGATTTCAGGATGAAGGGGGGCGTACTCCTACACGCCCTGATAGGAATGAGCATTGAAAAGCAAGATGACGTGGAGGAATCCCACATCTATGGGTGCTCAGGAGAGAGAGCACCAATAGTTACCGACGAAAGTGGCGAACGGGATGTGGAGGAGCTCGCCATCTACTTCCATGAGGGAAGGTGGCCAGGGTGGCTGGGGTCCAATTCGACTCAGTACTCCAGCCAGACCAGGTTCACGTACGGGGAGGCCTCCCTCCTGTGCCCCAGGGTACAGGTCATTCCCACAAGGGTCAGCGTCACCGTAGGGAAACGTGTATGTTTAACATGCAAGGGACAGATTCCTTTGGATAGGTGGTGGTGGCTCAGAAAACTGAGCAAGGATATGGGAAACCCCGCAGTCAGGAGTGAACGGTTGGGGAACAATACCCACCGAACGACTACAGGCACTCACGGGGGATTGAGTGTGTACTGGGACAAGTGGTGGGAACCAGATCAGGGGATTTATGTCTGTATGTGGGGGTCAGAGAAGGTCTGCCCCACAGGCATATCCATCATTTTCCACCGGCAGTGGCAAGACGCCGTGGAGGGGGTGAAGTGGAATTCCAGCCTGAAGGCATGCGCGGTCCCATACTCCCCGATCCCAGTGAATGCCACTGAACTTGTAACCCACCCCGGAAAGCCCCTGCCCATGACCCAGGCAGCAAGGACACACAGGGAGGGGTGCTCCGCCACCACCAAGGGACCAGGGAATGGGCTGGTACCAGTGCCAATGGATCAGGTGCTGTACCAGGGGGTACACTACGCGGTAGCCTCCGTGATTTTAAACCTCACCGAGGTACACTTACTGGAGTGGTGCCCCAAAGAGACAGAACAGCTATATCTGGCCCTGTTAAAAGAGATGTTTAGGAAATTCTACGAGTTCAATTTTGCCAATGTAGATAAAACAGAACTGTACACCACACACCATGAGTTTTTGGGTAATACGGGAAAGCAAAGAAGGGGAGCCTGGGATGATGTTTTCACAGAGTTTAACACAGGGTCCTCTGTCATCAACAGCTTGGATGACATAGAATTGCAGACACAGATAAACAGTTTAAAAACACAATTAAAGAAAATCCTAATGGATGAAAATAAGAGAGTAGGCTCAGAGTTACATGAGGACCAGGCTATGATGGTCCATTTAAAAGAAATTATAGTTGAGCTGGAGAAGCACGCAAAGACCATAAATGCCCTTATAAGAGAGGACAGAAATGCTTCAGGCCAGGCTGCGCAGAACAAGGTGTGCGTGCTGTATGGGGCATGGTTGCTGGGCGAGGGCCGCAGTAATCTGGAGGATTTAAAACAGGGTTTAGTCCCCTCCTTGTTCAGCAACAAACACCTTGCAGCCCTCCATCCATTTGAGAATGCATTAAGCCCGTGTCAACTCCGGCTAGCATCTGAGGCCTACCCAGTCCCAGTAGATTGTGGACGTTCAAACCATACGATCATGGCAATAGTAGTAAGGATGCCGGCCATGGGTGGGGCTGCCCGACCCGCGCCGGTATACAGGGTAGAGAACATTGGCGTCATTCAAGTGGGTGCACACATCCGTTTCACAGCGGTCCCACCTTATGTCATAAAGTGGGAGCACGCTATGACAGGTACTGACCTCTCAGGGTGCCGGAGCCGGGGAAAACACATAATACTGTGTCCCCAGCACTTGAACACCTATTCAGAACCACAGTGTGGGTTTAGAGCTGCTGGCGCAAAAACTATAAATTGTACCATGGAGGTAATGGCACGAGACCATGTTCCCCCACAGGTAGCATATATAGGAGGTGGGACATATTGTGTCACCACAGGAGCGCCCCACCACCACCGTGGACAGCATAGCTGGTGTCCGGTCAGTGACAGCAGTTTCTGTTTTAAACCCGAGGCAGAAGTTCAAGGAACGAATTGTCCCCATTCCTGAACCCTCCACTGTTCACCTCAATGTAAAAGAGAATTTCACCAACCTGCAAAAGTATGTAGTGCATTTTGGCTATGAAATCCCCCCTCTCCCAGAACATCTTACCAAAATACTAAAAGCATTAATAGTCTCTCAGAAACCTTTCCACACTCTAGAGCAGAAGACAGTAGAGATAGGGGCCAAGATACTGGACATTGTAGTTCCACCCTGGTGGGACATTTTTGAAAACATAGAGGTCTCTTCGTGGATTAGGCTGGCTTCCTCATCCTCGTGATTTGCCAGCTGGGAATAGTATTGTACCTAGTGTGCACTCAGTGCAAGGGAAAAGGCCAAATACTAGAATTCCGAAACCAAAGGACCTGGAAGGAACATTATGTTAAAGTGGAGGGAGATACACCTGTTTTGAATTTTTTGCATTTTTCTGAATAAAGATTGTTCTTTTTCTTTTGCTTTTGTTATTTTTAATAAAGACGTTTTCGATTTGTTATTTTTAATAAAGATGTATGTGTACCAAGTGGTGCAGGGGTGTTGGACCCCCTCCATGCTTGGATGTGTGTAAACGCCTGTATTCTGTCTATGTTTGCTTATGTACACAACATTTTTACAGAATGGGAAATGCATGTGTTGTGGGATCATAGATAGGTAATTACAGGAGAAGATTGAATATGGAGGGTCGGGAATTTTGCTCACTTTGTCAGGATGATACTTAAAGCGAGTTTAGTATCAACAGGGGGGAGTGTAGGGTTCTCAAAATTCCCACATTCCCCAAAAGTTATGGATAAAGGGACCCTGTTTGGACAAGGTATTAAAAAGGGTACCCAAAATGGCTTCTGAAACCTCGTGACCAAAACGTACAGGATTTTAAAAGCAAGGCTCTGCAAAAGGCAGGCCCTTTTCAAAACCTGAAATGAAACCTAACATGCATGGATCTGTGAAAGACTTTGTGAAGCCAGACTGCTAGGTAAACACAGAATATGTATTCTTCATCTTGGAACAGATCAAGTCAGGATGGGCCTAACCTTGAGGCCATTAACTTTTGCATAAATAATAGGTAACCGCTCAACGCGGCCACCGAGCCAGGAAAAGATGATTACATTTCATAAATAACGAACAGCCAGGATATGGAAGCCATTAAAACCAGGAGACAACCGCCCCAAAAGCCGTTAAGGTGAATGACTGTAAACACTTTAGACAAGCCCGCCAAAAGTTAAACAAAGAATTGACCTGATTTGGCGTGCAGATAAGGGGTGAAGAAGCGAGTATAACTGTAGGCCCACCGGTAGCCAGGTCTCGCTCACTCGCTCTCTTGCCTCTCGCTCCTGCTTCGTGCCTCGTCGCGATCTCGCTTCTCCCTCCCCGTGCTGCTCGACACCGAGAACACCCATTACCACACCGGGGGCCATACGCGGGAGGAGAACGGGACCCAAATTCGAAAACACACAGGACACACGGGGACACAAACGGGCAGACGAGGCGAACGGTAAACCCAATAAGGCAGAGAAGAGCAGCAAAAAAGAAGAAACATTCGGGATGAGCGGGTACACACCCCGGCCTGGTTATAAGCTGGCATTTGAAGCATGAGTAGAAAAATCACAGTGACAATATAAACTGCCAACCGAGCCCCAACCGCAACAAAACCGTCGGCGACCAAACCACCACCGAAGAAGAAGAACCATTTCTGCAAAGTAAAGTATCCCACAAAGACTTTAACCGAGGAAAAGGATGGTAATCTGCACAGACAACTCCATCGCCGTGCCCTGTGACCAGGTGATGATGGCAGGCCCCAAAGGACAACAAGAACGAACCCCAAGACCACAATCAGCTTGATCAACAGGTTTTGAATTGTCAAGGAAACCCCATTGGTGAGCATAAATCCCTGGCCCCTCATAGCTTAATCTAGTTAGATATTGGGGGTGGGACAAGGGTAGGCGGATTTTTAGTGTGTTTGTTCCCTTGATGTGCCGTGTGTTACCCATTCCCAATTAAGTGTAACTTTGTATGCCTGTAATTATTCTAGTGATTTTTCCAGTATTGTATTATTGTTGTACATTTTAATAAAATTACGGTTTTCTTGTACCAAACCAATTGTCTACGCTATTTCTGTATCGTCGCCTGTACCTAAGTCCGGTGTCTAGAACCCAGGGGTGTGGGAGCGATTCGAACCGCTCAGAGACAGTCAGGTGCAGAGCTGACTGGGCACACACCACCCCCTACAGGTACAAGGAATAAGGAGCAAAGGTGGGTAAATAGAGTTGACATACAGCTCAGTCAGGATCTATTTGAGTATTGGAACAGGCTCAAGAGAACGATATGACCTTACTACTGTTCCTATCTTCCTGTTCTGCTGATCTTTTCTAAATGCTTCAGTTGGAGTCGGCCTTCTCATGCTTTTGCAGACAATTGCTTCTGCTTTGACATAAAATAGTCCCTAAATGTTTTGATGCCCTAAGGAAAAGCAAAAGAAACAAAGAAAAACTTGCATTTATATAGCGCCTTTCACGACCAACAGACATCTCAAAGCGCTTTACAGCCAATGATGTACCTTTGAAGTATAGTCACTGTTGCAATGTAGGAAATGCGGCAGCCAATTTGCACGCAGCAAGCTCCAACACACAGCAATGTGATAACGACCAGATAATCTGTTTTTAGTGATGTTGATTTGTGGGATAAATATTGGCCAGGACACTGGGAATAACTTCCCTGCTCTTCTTCAAAATAGTGCCATGAGATCTTTACATCCACCTGAGAGAGCAGACGAGGTCTCGGTTTAACATCTCATTTGAAAGACGGCACTTCCTGACAATGCAGCACTCCCTCAGTACTGCATGGGAGCATCGGCCTAGATTTTTGTGCTCAGGTCCCCGGAGTGGGACTCGAACTTACAACCTTCTGACTCGGAGGCCAGAGTGCTAGCAACTGAACCACGGCTGACATGGCTAAGCACTAAAAAGCTACAGTTGGAAAAATACCCTCCCAAGGCACTGCTCCTTTAAGAGCTCCTTTCCACCTGGAGCTGCCCTTTAAATCCAGTCAAGGTGCAAGCTAACTACAGAACAAAATCCCACCATGAGCAATCACAAGATAATTAGAGGAAAGCTGTTCATCTATCTAGAAAGATCCTAAATTTCCCCCAAAGTAGCATCCAGTTGTTTCTTAACTGATTTCAAGGTTTTTGCCTCCACTACTCTGTCTGAAAGTCTATTCCAAATATTGATCATTCTTTGTGCGAAGAAAATTTTCCTGATATCGGTCCTAAATTTATCTTTCACTTGTTTCCTTGAATTTAATGGAAAGTAGCATTTGGGATTTACTCTATCTATTTCCTTAGCTATCTTACATAAGGTCATCTTTCATAGAAACATAGAAAAATAGGATCAGGAGTAGGCCATTCGGCCCTTCGAGCCTGCTCCACCATTCAATATGATCATGGCTGATCCTCTATCTCAATACCATATTCCCGCTCTCTCCCCATACCCCTTGATGCCTTTCAGGTGCCTCTTTTCCAGAGTGAAAGGCTCAAGTTTCTTCAGACTTTCCTCAAGACTGTTAACACTCGGGATTAGCCTCGTGGCTCTTCTCTGCACTGCCTCCAGCATCTGAATCTCTCCCTTGTTTCTTGGCGACTAGAACTGGATGAAATAGTCAAGGTACAGTCTGACCAGAGCACTATGATGTTTGATTACTACCTCCTCAGACTTAGCCTTTATTTTGGCTCGGTAGTTCAACATCCTAATGGCTTTGTTGACTGCTGCTCTGCGTTGGTTTGCCATGTTTAACAT
This sequence comes from Somniosus microcephalus, assembly GCF_052327205.1. Classification (NCBI taxonomy): domain Eukaryota; kingdom Metazoa; phylum Chordata; class Chondrichthyes; order Squaliformes; family Somniosidae; genus Somniosus; species Somniosus microcephalus. Next base: position 279,307,193 of record NC_140987.1, read on the forward strand.
CAAGGGGGAGAAATTCAGTTGTTAGCGCCACCCGTTTGCACCTTAAGAGGGCGATAAGTGGGGCGCGATGCGGCTAGCGCCTGGGTGCGGCGAGACCTGCGCCTCTCGCGAAATTGAGCGGACATTTAGTGGCGGCGCAAAACCGCAATGCCCGCTCAGCTGCGCACGCAGATCCTGACGTCATTTCATGGTGCAACGCCCTTGGGGCGCCCCGAACCGGAACTTCAGTGGCGCCCCCCTCCTTTCCACCTGGAGCTCCCAGCGACTGGTTGACTGGAATGGTTCCCAGTCACTGTGGGGCTGGGGGGCGCTATTTAAAGGGGGCTCTTCCTGGCTTCTTTGTAGTAGCCATTTTTGGACCACTCCTTCTGTGAGAGAGAGAGAGATTTGCAGAGACAAAGGGAGAGAGCTTTCTGCATTGAGTCAGCACTCGCAGAGGTACTTCTGGCTTTGGCCCAGAACATTGTAGTTGGTTTGCTTTTTCACTGGCATAACCTTGAGTGACCACATACTATGGGGGCTGCAATGGGTGGAAACGTTGGGTTTCTCCATTGCATTGAGAGGGCTCAGAGATGCCGAGAGAGAGTACCAATCATGGCCAGATGGAGGAGGGCCAACAGGCATCGGCACAGGAGACTTTACCCTCCCAGGGTATTCCACCAACAGTTCTCATACCTCAACATGTCTGAGCAGCAGTGTTTTTGGAGGCTTCGATTCAGCAGGGAGGTGGTCACTGAGCTCTGCCACCTGCTTCAGCCAGATCTGCAACCTCAACTGAGGAGCAGGACGTCTCTGTCGGTGGCAGTGAAGGTGACAGTGGTTCTCAACTTCTATGCCACCGGCTCCTTCCAATCCGCTACTGGGGACATTGCCAATGTCTCCCAGTTCGCGGTGCATTGCTGCATCTGCCAAGTCACGATTGCCCTCTTTAAAAGGAGACATCAGTACATTTCCTTCCCCATGACCCTGGACAAGCAGCAAGAGCGCGCAATGGGATTTGCAAGAATAGCGGGCTTCCCCATGGTCCAGGGCGCCATTGACTGCACGCATGTGGCTTTGCGGACGCCGCAAGAGAATACCGAGGATTACTGCAACCGGAAGGGGTTCCATTTCTTGAACGTCCAGTTGGTGTGTGACCACAGACAGCTGATACTAGCTGTCAATGCCCGCTTTCCAGGCAGCAGCCACGATGCCTTCGTCGTGCACCAGACTTCTGTGGCAAACCTTTTCGAAGCCCCGGCTCACCCAGGAGGCTGGCTTCTCGGGGACAAGGGCTATCCTCTGTTCACCTGGCTGATGACCCCGCTCCGTGCGCCCAGCACCCCTACTGAAGAACGATGCAATGAGAGCCATCAAGTGACCAGGAACATCATTGAGCACACAATCGGCATGCTAAAGCAATGGTTCCGCTGTCTGGACCATTCCGGGGGAGCCCTTCAGTACTCACCTGAGCGAGTCTCCCATTTCATTGTAGTGTGCTGCATGCTGCATAACCTGGCAATCCTCAGGACTCATCCACTGCCACCAGACATTGGAGCACCAGCAGAGGAGGAGGAGGAGCACCAGGACGGGAGGGAGGCACAAAGTGCAAGGGCCGTCCGTCAGCAGCTTATTGCAAGTTGGTTCTAGGCCCCCTCTGAGGGAATGGCTTGTGCCATTGAAAGAACATGAATGGTGTAGTGTATGTACTCGTCTACCTTTAAGGGAACTATTGAATGTAACCGTTCACCTTTAAGAGAACTACTTTAGGTGTGGCACTATTTGTTTGGCTTCTGTATACTGTAATACTGATAGTGACCACACCAGTATATAAGTGTTGTGGCAGGATTGCTGGGGCAGATTCGCCCGGACCTTCGAATAGTAAAGACCTGTTTGTTTGTTACTTCTGAAGTCTGTGTATTTATTAACTGCACAACCCACAGGCTTTACAGTGGCGACGAGTCCGATCGTGCCCTGCGGCAAGATTACCAAAAGCAACGAAGAGCGTCGAAGAGAGACAACCGCCCTCGTCGTGCTACCAAAAGAAAACACGAGGCTGCAACAACAGAAAACAGGAAGACTAACAACAAAAGCTGTGTCAGCAACAGGCACTGACTACCCTTCTGCCACGGTGCGGAGTGAGCCGACCAGCAAGAAACAAGGTGGCCGAAGAGACTGTGAGTAGGGGAAGGTGTAGAAGTATCCGGATGATAAGGGCAGAGCACTCGACCTCGGTCGAGGGGGAGCTGTGCCGGCCAAAAGTCGGGTCCAACGGCGTCGGTTGACAGCCGGACCGCGATCGGCGGGAAAAACCCGGGCAGCGACCGCAGCCACGAAGCGCTGAGTCTGCGAGTAGGCGCGGGAAGAGAAACCCAGCCGCAGCCGGGGAGGGAAACACAGGTCTGCGAGAGGGCTGGGGAGGCGAACGGGAACCGTGCGGGTGAGAGCCGGGTGCGGAGAGAGAGACTGCGAGGAGCCAGTCCAGCGGCTGAGCTGTTCTCCACCAACGGGGTACTCAGAGCCGGCAAAACCGAACGTGCGGGAGTGGGTGAGAGACACAGCCGAAAGCGGGGTGAGAGACTGCGCGAGAGCCAGTCCAGCGGCTGAGCTGTTCTCCACCAACGGGGTACCCAGGGCCGGTAACACCAACGTGCGGGTGAGAGAGCGACAGAGCCGGGTACGGAGAGAGAGACTGCGCGAGAGCCAGTCCAGCGGCTGAACTGTCCTCCGTTAACGGGGTGTACCCAGCGCCAGTAGAACCGTGCGGGCGGGAGGAAAAGACATAGCCGAGTAAGGGGAGCTGTGCGGTAGCCAGCCAGCGGCTGAACCTGTCCGCTGTGGGGGGAAGCGTACCCCTTCCACCGGGAAGAAACGCGGGAAGCCGCCATTAGGCGGAGAAGACGCCAGAAGCGGGAAACCGCCATTGAAGTGGGCGGGGCGAGAAAGGAAGAGCGGGAAACCGCCATTTTTGCAGGAAAACCGCCACCTTGATTGACATACCGCCATTGAAGTGGGCGGGGAGAGAAAGGAAGAGCGGGAAACCGCCATATTCGCGGGAAAACCGCCATATTCGCGGGAAAACCGCCATCTTAGAAATAAACAAATAAATAAGAATACTTAAAGAAATACTGGTGCTGCTCCCAAGGGAAGAAAGATGCCTAAGCGAGGGAATATTAATGATTTTAATTCTGAGATAGAAGACTGGGCCACGTACGTGGAACGCATCGAGATCTATTGTGAAGCCAACAAAATAGAGGAAGACGACAAGGCGATAACATTGTTAAACTCGATGGGCGCAAAGACATACGGGCTCTTGAAGGATTTACTAGCACCAGCTAAACCGGCGGATCAGTCTTTCGAAGAGATTGTGGTTGTTCTGAAGGACCACTTGAACCCCACACCGTTGATGTTGGCTGAACGATTCAAATTCTATGCAAGAACGCAACGGAAAGACGAAAACAACGCAGAATACTTGGTCGAACTGCGTAAGCTAGCGAAATACTGCCAGTTCGGAGGGAATCTGACAGAGGCACTGCGAGACAAGTTCGTAGGCGGATTGTCCAAGGAAAGGACGCAAAAGCGCCTACTAGAAGAGAACGACCTTACACTTGACAGGGCTGTCCTTATAGCCGCATCACACGAAGCCGCAGCGAAAGGAACGGCGGAAATGCAACTAAAGGCGGCGGCGCTCGGGGTGGACCAAATTACCTCGAGTACAACAAAATGCTATCGTTGTGGGAAGACAACACACGACCAGAATCAATGCTGGTTTAAGAACCAAGAATGTAGGAAATGTGGCAAACTGGGTCACATCGCTAAGGTATGCCGGTCAGGGAAGAAGACCAACAACCAAAGGAAGCCATCACAAGAAAAGTACAAGAAGGTATACAAGGGGGCTGAGAAGAGTTCAGACGAACAGAATCCAGACTCAGATCCAAACGGCCAGGAGCTGGGTAGTCTGAGTATCCACCATGTGAGTAAGGAAGCTGACCTACAAACTATCTGGGTCATGCTAAAAATAGCTGGAGTCCAAGTGAAAATGGAGTTGGACACTGGATCAGCTGTATCAGTCATAAATCGAGGGGATTACCACCGGCTATTCTCACACATACCCTTAAGAGATACCAAGTTCGTATTGCAGACACACACGGGGCATAAAGTATACCCCATGGGAAAAATAAGAGTCAAGGTGAGAGATAGGGGTAAAGAACACCCAAGAATGAACTTGTATGTACTACATGAGGGAGGACCACCACTTCTAGGACGGGAGTGGATCAAGAAAATAGACATGGAATGGCACTACCTACAAGCAATGACGAGTGAGGACTCGGTGCAGACAAGCAGCTCAGACTCTGAGCCGGAAGACGATAAGTCCAGCCCACGTATGAAAAACAAGGTTAACATGAACTCACTGACTAAGGTTGGAAAAACGATGGTGTGCATAAAGACAGAGAATTCTGAGTCTGTTCAAGTCACAGACATATGCATTACGGAGGAACACCGAGCTCGAACTCAACGTTATTTCAAAGTACGACAACAATTCGAACAATTAAGTTACCGTCTCATACAAGAGATCAAAACAATGAAAAAGCTCTATGACACCGAATGGGAGAGTCTGGAAAGACAACAGAACCTGCTGGCTCAAGCAGAGAGCAACCATAGAGCCATCGTGACCAATTACCGATCACACCTCCCTTATGATGTTCAGGAGTTAGAATATTTGCATGATCTAGAGATACAGCATAAAGGCAAACCACACTACACTGAGGATTTTGTTCTGCAATTGGAGACGGAGCTAGTGCAGGCAAGGTTAAGAGAAGCTGAATCGCAGTGTGCACTTAAAGAGATGCAGAAAAAAATCTTGGACATGGAAAAGAGAAACGCTTCTTTACCTGATGTGAATAATGTGGCCATGTTGCAAGAGGAGCTTATCACTCAGTTAAATGAAAATAAAGGGAAAATGACTGAGATAGACTGCAAGAATAAAGAAGATTTGATGGCAGTGAGACTTCAAGAGGCAGATAGCATAGCAGCCTTGGCTGAACTCCAACAGGAAATTGCGAAAGAAGCAAATGAAGAGGAATCTTCAGGAAGCCGGGATTTTATTCCAGTTCTTGTCTACGACTCCTTACAAGCAGAGTGTGAGAAGTGGAAAGAACAGTATGAACAGGCCCAGGCTACAATTCTGGAGGGGATTAACTTGGCAACCTCCGAAAAGCTAGTTTCAGTAGAAGCATATGAACAACTAAAGGTTGAACATGAGCAAGAAGTCCAAAGGCTGCAGGAAATTCTTGATGAGCTCAAGGCCAAGACAGACTCATCGGTAGAAGTTCCATCCATAGATGAGAATTTAGCGGTGAAAGACATGGCAGAACATGAAAGACAAGATGTCCAAGAACTCATAAAAATATTGGAGGAAACCCAAGACAAATATGAGGCGGCAATGACTGAGGTTCAACGACTTGAAGAGCAGAGTCAACTGGGAATCCTTTCAGTGGAAGGGAAGGAAACTGTAAGAAACACAGAGACTGTAAGAATGGGCTCTGAACATGAGCTTGGGAGCATCAAGGCGCAACTTCTTCGAGCGCTTGAAACCAAAGTACAAGAGGAAAGGAAGGTGAAAGCATTGGAGGGAAAGGTGGATGAAATGGTGAAGACTCTGATCCACAGAGTCCCCGCGGAAGAGTTAACGGTCAGCCAACTCCGTCACATGCTGAGAGACAAGACTCCACAATGGGAACACGAGCTTCAATCTGCAAAGGGAAGGAATTCGGAGCTCCCAAAAGTTACAGAAATAACTGAGGTGGCAACACAGATTTTGTGTTACAGTTTACTCTATGAAGAGTTCGTTGAATCACGTCAATGTGAACAGAAGAATGTTGAAACAGCTGCTTCAGTAGAAGGATTAAATAGCCTGATACCGCAATCCCCGGTGGAAGGGAAGGTATTGAACTCACAAATGAGGTCAGTAGTGAAGGAATGGCAGACAACCCAGGAAGAGCGGGATGAATATGAATGCATGAAGAAGTCTTTTCAAGAAAGATGTCTAGGGAAGGAACCACCGTCAGCTAATGTCCAGACGGGTGAGGAGGAAGAAGAAGGCTCTCTCGCTGGCCTAGCTCAGGACGAACCCGAATATTACCATGACCTGTTGAGTGACACTGAATATTACGAGGATGTGGTCTGCCCAGCTTGTGATGAAAACTCCCAAAGTGCTGAAATCCGGAGGAAGCACTTAAGGTCTAAGGAACATAGAGAGTTGGTGGCGTTACAGCTGGCAGCCGAGAAAGGAGCTCCGAGAGTTTCAAAAAGGCAGAAAAGAAAAAGAAGAAGCAGAAGATCCTGGGCCAGAAATTCCAGGCCAGAAGCGTGAGTGCGCTCGGGGTACTCACGCTTCTGGCCGTTGGAAATGCCGGCGTTCAGCATGAACAGCGCATGCGGGGAACGCCGGCATTTCCAGACCTCGAGCGCGTGCGACTGCACAGGCAGCGCTTGCGCAGTGAACTTCGTGGATTTCATTCATGAAATCCATGAGGTTAAGTCCTTAGAAGTTACACGGAAAAAAAGCAAGTGTAAAGTGGTTCATTGGCTGCGGAGGAAGATATATTTTATCGTGGAGCTTTTGAAATGCAATATTTTTGTTTGGGAAAGGGAGGGAAGTTATTTTAAGAAATTTTAAGTAAGTTTTAAAGTTAAATTTTTTTTTTTTTTAAAGGGTTTTCAGAGCGGTAGGTAGAAGGAGCAATTGTGGCTGTGTGAATGGAATGTGAGAATGAGTTATGTATGTATGTCCACATATATTCCTTTACGTATATGTATGTATGTTTTATATTCCTTTACTATGAATGTATGTTTTTAATTATGATTTTCCAATAAGTTACTTTCTCTGAAAGTCATAATTAAATAATACATTCATACACATAAGTAAAGGAATATATACATAACACGCAAAGGAATATATACAGACATACATACTTTCAGAAGCTCCACGATAAGAAATATCTTCCTCCGCAGCCTCTGTAGCAACTGTACCCATGCTTTTTTCATGTGTAAGTTGCAATGACTGGACCTCACTGAAAGCATTAATGAAAGCGGCGAATTATACTGCGCACGCGCTGCCTGTGCAGTCGCACGCGTTCTGCCTCTGAACCCCTTCGTTCAGAGGACAGGAAATGCCGGTTTTCCCCACATGCACTGTGCATGCTGAAAACCGGCATTTCATCCGGCCAGATGCGTAAGTACCCCGACCGTACTAGCGCATTTGGAAGGGAATTATTGGGCCAACATTTTACATGTCAATAAAATAAAAAATTTAACACTTGCACGACTTGCCCCCTCGCATCTGCGACTGAGGGTCCAAGGAGGTGCATTGCGCAAGAGGTCATCATCGGACGTATCCTCACACTGTTCCCTTTGGGGAACTGTATGAAGTGGTGGAAGCATTTATGGCCGTGATTAACGCTCATTCCGTGACCGTAACCATCTTTGAACCAGCCATTAGGGTGGTTAGTCCTATGGCGGGAGGGTTTTACGGGCTCCCACAACCCATCTGAGGGGGGGTGCCACCAACACCCACGGACGCAAGTATCCCGCTGGATGTCCACCCAGAATTTAAAGTTGGAGCTCCGACTCCACTTGCCGGGACTGTCTGGAGTGGGGTTCAAAACCCTACTCCTTCTGGCCCAGCGGCGGGGATGCTTACTGCTACGCAAAAGGCCCACTCTGCACAAAAGGTGACACCCATACGTTTCCTGCGCCTTTTCCCTCCCCGTGACTGGAGCCCTATGCTGCCATTTCACGTAGCTAATCGGATTGGGCATTTGTCATAGCGGTAGGATCCCCGCCGCTGGGCCAGATGAGGGTAGGGTTTCGAACCCCGCTCCAGACAGTCCCGGCAAGTGGAGTCGGAGCTCCGGCTCTAAATTCTGGGTTGACATCCAGTGGGATATTTGCGTCCGTGGGTGTGGGTGGCCCCCCCTCCTTGTATAGCTTGTGGGAGCCCGTAAAACCCTCCCGCCATAGGACTAACCGCCCTAATGGCTGGTTCAAAGATGGTTACGGTCACGGAATGAGCATTAATCATGGCCATAAATCCTTCCACCACTTCATACAGTTCCCCAAAGGGAACAGTGTGAAGACACGGATGACTACGACATTGCTAAATAAATAAATGGAATTAAAAAAATTCTTTTAGGGCTTTTAAAAGTCTTTAAATTGCTTTAATTCTCTTTAAAACTACTTCAGATTACTCAAAATAATGTAAACATTTTAAAAAGTTTATAAAAGTTACCAAAATCTTCAAAAAACTTCCAAAAACCTATTTAAACTGCTGCTTTGCATGTAAAAAAGCAAAGCAGCTTGACAGAAACATTGGGGGCGTGTCCAGTGAAACTGAGACCTCAAGGGGCGTGTCTCACTTACACTGCACGCTCCTGGGTCCGCGCTGGCTGCACTCCTGGGCGGCATGACATCATACGCTGCCCGGGAGTGTGCTTTCAATTTCTCCAAGTTCAGGCGTCCCAGAAGCTGATCGGCAGGAGCGCGGGGTAAGTGCAAATACGGGGCTTGCACGCGCTGCAAGCCCCGTTCTGGAATTTCTGGCCCAATAACTGTCTAAAATATTAGCACTTCTACCATCTCAGGCGGAACACTACGAAAGGAGCTAAATTAGTTGAAAAACTGGAAAATGTCAAGACAGCCAGTTGGTTGTAAAAGTCCGCACTGCTGGTTCAACAGGACGAAAGTTCAAGCTGTTACGTCAAGAAAAAGGCTATGGAGGAGTCACGCTAGCCAGGTGAACCGGCCACACCAAAGAAATGTTGTTCGGAACGAGCCAAGATCAGAGACTGAATCTATGAACTGTTTCCGCAGAGACTGAACCTGTGAACTGTTCCCACCGAGATTATATCTGTAAATTGTTTTATATGACATTGACTCCACCGAGATTATATCTGTAATTTGTTTATAGGAAGTTGAAGATATGTATGTTTAACGGAGACTCTGTAAGTAATAAGCTAAAAAGGGAGGATTGTAGTGTATGTACCCGTCTACCTTTAAGGGAACTATTGAATGTAACCGTTCACCTTTAAGAGAACTACTTTAGGTGTGGCACTATTTGTTTGGCTTCTGTATACTGTAATACCGATAGTGACCACACCAGTATATAAGTGTTGTGGCAGGATTGCTGGGGCAGATTCGCCCGGACCTTCGAATAGTAAAGACCTGTTTGTTTGTTACTTCTGAAGTCTGTGTATTTATTAACTGCACAACCCACAGACTTTACAAATGGAACTGTTCCTCAACCCCTGAGCCGGTCAAGGCAACAAATAGTTCAAAGAGCAAACATGCACAATCTGAATAAAGACACTTCTTTATTTAACAAATTGTGTGCCCTTCCCCCATGACAAAGTAATAGAGAGAAACCCCCAAAAAAGCAGTCAGACACATAACTGGCTCTCACAACCTGGAGACAATGAACAAAAGAGTAAACAAAAAATGATCACGATCCTCGGCCTTCACAAAAAAATTAACAGCATTTTGCCACACCTCCTACTTTTTCCTCTTCGAGGGTGATCTGCTTCGCTTGCGAGATTGGCCCCTTCCCACCCTGCAGCTCCTCCGTAATGGGACCCCAGTGGCTGCAGCAAGGCTGGGGGAAGGCTGCTAAGTGTCAGAAACTAAGTCGGCAGATGCCCTTGAGGTACGGCCTGGACCAGCTCTGAGCCTGGAGGGCCCGGCTGCTGACTGCTCCAACTCTGCATGGGCGGCAGCAGTCTGTCCTACAGGTGCTGGCAGCTGCAGTGGAGAAGTGACAGTGTTGGTAGCAGAAATGCTGCCATCCTGACAGAGGACAGCCACTCCCTGTTCGGACAAAACACTGGCACTCCCAAGGGGCAGCACTGCAGCATGCAGAGCAATCTGCTGAAGCACAGACTGCTGGCCTGCTGCGGTGCGGCGAGGGCCCCGGCGATTTTGCCTGATCCAGCGAAGGTGGCAGCAGTCAGTGCTCGTGTGGCCTCAATCTGCGTATGCATCAGACCAGCCACTGAATGCATTGCACCACTAAGTACTTGTGTGGAAGCCGCCTGTGCTGCACCGAAGTCCTGCAGACTCCTTGCCTGTGCTGCACCGAAGTCCTGCAGACTCCTTGCCAGTGCTGCACCAAAGTCCTCCAGACTCCTTGCCAGTGCTGCACCGAAATCCGGGACACTCCTTGCCAGTGACTCAATGGATTCGGGCATCCTTGCCACTGCAGCCATGAGCTCAGTGTGCCTGTGCTCTGCCTGGGCGCCCATTTCAGCGAGGAGCCGCACCTCTTCTGTGCTCACTGTAGCAGGACTGGAGGCCAGACTCTCCCTCCGGGGAGAAGGCCGCCGAGCTTCGCTACCCCCCAGCGTTGCTGCAGCCTGCTGGGCCCCGGAGCTTCATCCTCCTCAGACCCTTTCCCCCTGCTCCCCTCCAGGGAAGACGTGTCCCCATTATGGCCATGGGCTGCCTCGGCTGAGGGTGGCTCTGATGGTCCCACTTCCTCTTCCTCCTCGCCTTCAGAATCACTCACAGTGGCAGCTTGAGGGCCCACCTCCTCACCTGGTGAATCAGCATCTGAAAGCAGGGAGGTACAAGAGTTGTTTTAGCATGAGGACAGGGCGGCAGCGAGGGAGGCATGAGTGCTGCAATGCACTATATTGGTTCGATAGTGGCAAAGGATGCTGGTGTGAGGCACAAGTGGAAGGAGAGAGGTCAAAAAGGTGATGACCTTACCATTGCTGTCCAGAACAGGGTCAGCATCTCCAGTGGCGACGGGGCCAATCATCCAGCCTGCCATAATCCGCTGGACTCGCTGCTCCAGATCGTTGAGGTCTTGAAGGTGAGGCCTGCCTCCCCCGGTCCATTGCTGCTGCCTCCTGTTATGGGCCAGCTTGCCCTGCAAGAGAAAGGATGGGCTCTGAGTACAGTGTGGAGCCCTGATCTTGGCTGCACTGCCTCCCATGATCAATTAGCCCTTACAGTGCGAAGCCCTGATCTTCGCTGCACTGTCTCCCATGGTGGAATAGCCCTTATAGTGTGAAGCTCTGATCTTGGCTGCTGAAGCCCTGATTTTGGCTGCACTGCCTCCCATGGTCGATTAGCCCTTACTGTGTGTAAAGTGCTAATGTGCGTGTGAGTTTCATGAAAGGCCCATAGGTGTTGGATGAAGGCTGGGCATTGGGGCTTTTAGGACCCTTTGGCCATAAAGTGAGGTGGACATGCAGGGATGAAGAGGATACTGAAAAGGGTACTCACCCCGACGACCCGAGTGAGGTCATTGAACTTCCTCCTGCATTGCACAGGGGTCCTAGGCGCCATGCTGCTGGAGGTCACTCTGTGAGCCACCTCCCTCCAAGCTTTGCGATAGTCGTTGGGCAGCGGCCTCCTGCCACTGTCCGGAAACAGGATAGATCACTTGCGCTCCACTGCGCCAAACAGAACCTGCAGGGGCCACTCACTGAACCGCTGCGCTCGCTCCCTGGCCCTCTCCATGGTCCTAGGCATTAGAATGTGGCAGCAGGTCTGTCCTGGCCGAGAATTAGGGCTCCGTTGCGCAGGGTGTGGCTGCAATCCTAGATCAAACTTCCCCTTTAAAAGCTGACCGGCGCCAGCGTGTCTACGTGCAATCGCTAACTGGCCGCACCTGCGCTGCGCCCGCCCTCAGTGGTAGTGCCTCGCTTCTCCGGCTTAGCGCCTTAAGACAGTCATGCAGCGCCTGTTTTAGCACTCCAAGCACCTCCTGGGGCGAAGCAGGTCAATTTAGCAGTAGGTGGCGATAATTTGCGCTGAGCGCTAAATTTCGCACCCGCTCGAGTATAACACCCCAAACGTGGCGATACTGAATTTCTCCCCCGCAAGTCTATTAAAAATCCTAGGTCTCTTTCAGCATCATCCTTAGCTATTTCAACACCATTCATGGAGTATGTGCCTCTCCTATTTTTCCTTCCAATATGCAGTACTTTACACTTGTCAGCATTAAAGTTCATCTCCCATTGTTCTGCCACTTGCATATTTTGTCCAACTGGGCCAATTATGGACCAAAAATGTATCAGTGTACTCCAAACCCTACTCTTAGCCATTGGGGTTCTACCTTCTGCTTGGTATGCAACTCCTTCCCACCCTTTCCCTGAGTTCAGGATCATTTTCTGACTCATGTTTTGAGCCAGAAATCCTTTTTCCACCCATTCCTTCATGGAGGAAATCTCTAATCCAAAACTAGGGGCCATAAATATAAGATAGTCACTAATAATTCCAATAAGGAATTCAGAAGAAGCTTCTTTACCCAGAGAGTGGTTAGAATGTGGAACTTGCTACTACAGGGGGTAGTTGAGGTGAATAGATGCCTTTAAGGGGGAGCGAGATAAACACATGAGGGAGAAAGGAATAGGAGGATATGCAGTTGGGTGCGATGAATTAGGGTGGGAGGAGGCACATGTGGAGCATACGCACCGGTACTGTCACGGGGCCGTGCATTCACGGGGCCATTTTGCTAGGGTTTCGGTAGTGGACCCAAGCGCAGGAAACCTATCCAAGGACTCGAGACCGGGTAGAACTCGAAAGATGCTTCCTTGAGACTCGAGAACATAGAAACAGGGTAACACTTGAAAAGAGATTCAGTTGAGACTCAAAAACACAGAGAGACTCGAGAACACGGTGGCATAGTGGTTAGCACTGTTGCCTCACAGCGCCAGAGACCCGGGTTCGAATCCGGCCTCGGGCGACTGTCTGTGTGGAGTTTGCACATTCTCCCCGTGTTTGCGTGGGTTTTCTCCGGGTGCTCCGGTTTCCTCCCACAGTCCAAAGATGTGCGGGTTAGGTTGATTGGCTATGATAAATTGACCCTTAGTGTTAGGGGGCTTAAATACGTGGGGTTATAGGGATAGGGTGGGATATGTGTTGGTGTAGGCGTTACGGGGATCGGGTGGGATATGTGTCGGTGCAGGCTCGATGGGCTGAAATGGCCTCTATCTGCACTGTGGGGTTTCTGTGATTCTGTGTGATTCTGTGAACGCCAGAGACACAGCAAGAGCTGTTACTTGAAGGCAGGTGAACCCAGGACTGAGCAAAGAGGACAAGAAACAGGAAGCTTAAATACAGGCCAGAGTGGTCACGTGACATAATTATTCAAATGAGACAGGAGACAAATACTTTAACAACACACAGGTGAGGCCAGAGGCACAGAGGACAAGACAAGGATAAAACCGAACAACTTTATTAACTAGCCTAATTACTCTGATGAGATCAATTACTCGAGAAACAGGTGAAGAGAGGGGCCCAAAGGCATGGCAGCAGTGCACCGAGGCCTCAAAAACCACCCTCAGGTGGCGAGTAGAGTGAAGTGCCGCTGCAGCCGTTACTACACCCCCCCCCCCCGTTTAGGGACGGCACCTGACGTCCCATAAGCCTAAGATGATCACTATTTTATTTATTTATTTATTTTTTCTCTTTATACTTTATTTTTAGCGAGACTCGAGAATTAAACACAAAAAACACAGTGGGAGCTCGGGAGCGTTCGAGAGTTCAACAGAACAAAACACAGCAAAAGCCCAAACATTTGCCCAAGATAACTTGAGAGTTTATCTTGTGCAGGAGAGCTCGAAAGTTTAACTTGTCCAGGAGAGCTTGAGAGTTTAACTTGTCCAGGAGAGCTTGAAAGTTTAACTTGTCCAGGAGAGCTTGAGAGTTTATCTTGTCCAGGAGAGCTTGAAAGTTTAACTTGTCCAGGAGAACTTGAGAGTATCTTATCCAGGAGAGCTCGAAAGTTATCTTGTCCAGGAGAGCTCGAAAGTTTATCTTGTCCAGGGAAGCTCGAAAGTTTATACCATCCAGGAAAGCTCGAAAGTTTATCAGTACAAACCAGGAGAACTTGAGAGCTTAACTTGTCCAGGGGGAACTTGAGAGTATCTTATCCAGGAGAGCTCAAAAGTTTCTTATCCAGGAGAGCTCAAAAGTTTCTTATCCAGGGGAGCGCGAAAGTTTATCGGTACAAACCAGGAGGGTAGCAAACACAGCGGGGGTCCTCTTCCTAGGAGACTCGAAAATTATACACAAAGACACAGCGGGGAGTCTTCTTCCTAGGAGACCAAATATTGCACAAGAGAGCTCGAGAGTTTAACACAACGAAGGCCCAGGAAGCTTGAGAGTTGACTTGAGAATTTAACAATGAAGGCCCAGGAAACTTGAGAGTTCACTTGGGTGTCTAACACAGTAGAAGCCCAGGAAGCTTGAAAGTTAACTAGAAAGTTAGCACAATGAAAGTCCAGGAAATTTGAAAGTTCACTCGGAAGTTTAACACTATGAAGGCCCAGTAGACTTGAAAGTTCACTTGAATTTAACATAGGAGACTTGAAAGTTCACTCGAAATTTTAACACAATGAAGGCCCAGGAGACTTGAGAGTTCACTTGGGGGTCTAACACAGTAGAGGCCCAGGAAGCTTGAGAGTTGACTTGAAAATATAACACAACGAAGGCCCAGGAAACTTGGAAGTTAACTAGAGAGTTAACACAACGAAGGCCCAGAAGACTTGAAAGTTCACTCGAAATTTTAACACAATGAAGGCCCAATAGACTTGAAAGTTCACTTAACATAGGAGACTTGAAAGTTCACTCGAAAATTTAACACAGTGGGGGTCTTTTTCCTAGGAGACTCAAAAATTAAACACAAAGACACAGCGGGGGGTCTCCTTCCTAGGAGACCAAATATTTGCCCAAGAGAGCTCGAAAATTAACTTTAGAGTTTCAAACCTTGGCTGGTTGGTTTCTGCTGGGTCCATGTATGGCTCAGTCCTACTGTCATGGGGCCGTGCATTCACGGGGCCGTTTTGCTAGGGTTTCGGTAGTGGACCCAAGCGCAGAAAACCTATCCAAGGACTCGAGACCGGGTAGAACTCGAAAGATGGTTCCTTGAGACTCGAGAACATAGAAACAGGTTAACACTCGAAAAGAGATTCAGTTGAGACTCGAAAACACAGAGAGACTTGAGAACGCCAGAGACACAGCAAGAGCTGTTACTTGAAGGCAGGCAAACCCAGGACTGAGCAAAGAGGACAGGAAACAGGAAGCTTAAATACAGGCCAGAGTGGTCACGTGACATAATTATTCAAATGAGACAGGAGACAAATACTTTAACAACACACAGGTGAGGACAGAGGCACAGAGGACAAGACAAGGACAAACCCGAACAACTTTACTCATTCTCTGCCTTGCTCTCTGTGCTGCTGGTTCAGCTGCAGGAGAATGGAAAGTGGTGGTCTCCTTGACCAGGGAGTGGAGGAGAAGGAGAAACCCCAGACCACCACTAACACAACAGCTACAACAACTGAGGTGCCTGGAGAGAGAGGACAGAGGGAAAAGGAGGACAACACCTACAAGAGGAGAGGCCTTTCCACCACTGCCTCCCCAAATTGGCCTCCATTCCGGGAGAGGGAGAGAGGGGAGAGGAGCAGCAATCAATACCCACCATCAACTGCTTGGAAGGAGGGAAGGTAAACTTCTTTTACTGAACATCTGCAGGTGGGTGTCATTTGGTGCATTCTCCAAAAGACTTTGTATTGTGGGTGGTGGGAGGAAAGAAGACCGGCCGGAACACCAAGGGGTGTCTGTGTGTGTGTGTGTGGCTCTTGTAGAATACTAGGCCACACACACCACTAATAAGCACCCCTTCTATTGCCTGGCCTGGGACAGCTGGAGCTGCCTAGGTGAAGTCTTTAAATTAAATTAATTAATACATCGTTAAGACCTGGTGTAGGACTGAGCCTGGGCCTCTCCAGCTTTCCCAGGCGAAGGCATCTTCTCCCCCTGCCGGAAGACCACCAACAGAGACTTTGTTTTTTCCATCGGCGAGTGCACACCTGCCGACACCCACCCACCTACCATCCTGAGTGGCAACCCTGCCTTTTCGGCCTCCCTCCTTCCCACCCCCCCTCTATCTCTCTCTTTGCCTCTCTCTGCTCTCTCTCTCAAGAGGCACCTCCATTAATCTTTTTATTAATTGCCACTTGAGCAGAGGGGAGAAGGCCCCTCTCCCAATCCAATCAATAAGGGGAGAGGTGGGCCTTTAATTTAACAGCTCCCGCTGCTCAAGGGAGGACTTTAAAATACCGGAGGCCATTTAACATCTTCAGGCCTGTGACTTGGGGTGAGTGTAGCTCTTTATAAAAACCACCCCATAATGGCGTCTAATTCTTCGCCGGTGGCGGGGCCGGCTAGTTCATATGCAGCGGTGGCAGCCACAGCCACGGCTGCTCCCGCTGCCTCTGCTGCCCCGTCACCTTTTTCTTTAATAACAAAAAAGCTTGGGGTGAAGAGCTACACCCACCCCACAATGACCATTGAGGCGTGCGTTAAGGCCATGGCTGGGGTTGTCGGCCCTTCAGCCATCCTCGCCGCCTCAAAAATGTATGGGAAGGCTCTGTTCTTCCTGGGGTCAGAGCGGGCGGTGTCCCTGGCCATCACCAAGGGGCTCACCATGGGCGGAACCTTTCTGCCGGTGGACCCCCTCGAGGCCACCGCGCAGAGGGTGGTTATTTCCAACCTCCCGCCCTTTGTTCCTGGTGAGCTCCTCCTCCCCCACTTACGTCAACTTGGGGAGCTGAGGTCCGGGATTACGCCCATCCCGCTCGGCTTCCGGGAGGCCTGCCTTCGCCACGTTTTCTCCTTCCGGCGCCAGCTTTTAATCCAGCTGGCGCGGGAGGAGGACACCGACGAAGCCTTCGTCGTCCTCCATGAGGGGACCACCTATCGCGTCTTCTGGACATCGGACGGTGTGCGGTGCCACGCCTGCAAGGAGGTGGGGCACATCAGAAGAAACTGCCCCGCCTCCAAGGCCGCCAGATCGTTTGGCGTGGCCGAGGCTGGCGCCGCCGTCGCTCCCCCCCCGGATCTGTCCGCGCATCGGGTGCCACTGATGCGCGGTCGACGTCGGAGGCCGATGCCACCGGGGCCTCCGGCGGGGTGGAGGGAGCCCGTCCAGGTGGAAGGAAGTCGCGGCGTAAGACAAAACACCTCAGGGCAGGTCCCCCCGTGGAGAGCCGACCCCTAAACCTAGAGCCCCTGACACCCGCGCTCCTCGCGGAGTTGGTCGGGGCAGATGAGGACGGGAGGGGCCTCGTGCCCGAGCCTGTGGTCGCAACTGCTGAGGCGGAAATGTTAATACCTGCGGCCGGGCTCGGGCCCGAGGAACCCGACAAACCTGCTCCGCCGGAGGGAGCAGAGGAGGAGGCCCCTGCAGACATGGAGATCTCCCTCGCTCCCTCCATGCTAAAAAGAAGGCGCGACCCCCTAGAGGAGGAGGAGGACCGGGAGGAGGAAGGTCCCTCCGACCTGGGGGAGTCCTTGCCCGCCGCAGGTATTGCGCTCCCCCCCCCCGCTGTAACCATCACCAGTGATTGGCAGGAGTCTCCTGTCCCTCGGGAGGCTGAGGCAGATGAGTCTGCCCGGTACGTGCCTCGCTGAGTCTCCCCTCATTCCCGTTAGGGAACTCCGGGATTTTGTGGCAATGTGCCAGGGTCGTCAAAACAAGACCCGGCTGGCCCTCGCCAGGTGGTCGGAGCTGGCGCTGCTCATCGGGTCGGTCCGCGCCGCCGTCATGACCATGGGTGCGGACGTGAGCCCGCTCGAGCTGCGTCGGCTCAGTTCATTCCTCACTGGACTGCTGAGGGAGTGGCAGTCGATTAGCGGCTGCGCTCCCTCCTCCCGTTAGGTGTAGGGAGAGGTTGCACTATGCTTCTGATATGAAGCTAACCATAGCCAACCTCAACATCAATGGCAGCAGGGAGGCTCGCCGCAGATTTAATAACCTTTCGGTCCTTCGGAACGGGAATTATGCGGTGTGCTTCCTGCAAGAAACCCACACCGTTCCGGGAGACGAGGCCACATGGCTGCTGGAGTGGCAAGGAGGCGTCAGCATGAGTCGCCTCTCCAGCGTTTCCAGCGGGGTGGCTTTCTTGCTGGCCCCGCATTTTCAGCCGGATATCTTGGGGGCCAAGGAGCACGTGCCGGGCCGGTAGCTCCAGGTCACTGTTCGCCTAGGGGGCGTGTCGCTCCATCTAGTGAACGTGTACGCCCCTCAGGCCAGTGCGCAGCAAGTGCGCTTCTTTGAAGAAGTGTCCGCTCTTCTGGGTTCCATCGACGCGGGCGAGTGCGTCATCCTCGGGGGGAATTTTAACTACACCCTCGAGGCGAAGGACCGTTCGGCCCCCCAGCGATGCCCGGCGGCGATGGAGAGGTTGAGGGACCTGGTCGGGTCCTTCGACTTGGTGGACGTCTGGTGACATCTCCACCCCGACTCCAGCGCCTTCACTAGCGTGAGGTCTGGAGGAGGATGGTCCAGAATCGACCGTCTTTATACCTCCCGGGCGTACATCTCCTGCGTTCTGGCGGCTTCCATGCGGCCGGTGCTGTGCACAGACCACCACCTGGTGTGGGCGGAGATCATTCTGCTGCGCGCGTGGGGGCGGTCCGCGTACTGGCATTTTAACAACCTGCTGCTGGAGGATGCGCTGTTCCAGGATTCGTTTTGTCGGTTCTGGGCCGACTGGAGAAGGAAGCGGGGTGGCTTCTCCTCCTTGAGGCTATGGTGGGACGTGGGCAAGGCTCACGTCCGTCTCTTCTGTCAGGAGTACGCGAACGGGATGACCAAGAGGCGGGAGGCCCGGGTCGGGCGGTTGGAGAAGGAGGTGCTCGACCTGGAGTCCCGTCTCGGCCAAGTCATCGAGGACCCGGCCCTGCCGAAGGTGTACGAAGAGAAGAAGGGCGCGCTGAAGGACCTGCAGCTCGTCGGGTCCCGAGGCGCATACGTGAGGTCGCGGATCCAGTTCCTGCGGGACCTGGACCGTGGCTCCCCCTTATTCTACTCGCTGGAAAAAAGACGGGGGGTCAGTAAGCAGCTCTTGGGGCTGCTGGCCGACGACGGATCTCTGGTCTCAGATCCGGAGGGAATTAACGCGGAGGAACGCGCCTATTACGGGGCTCTGTTCTCTCCGGATCTGTCCAGCGAGGATGCACGCAGAGTTTTGTGGGAGGACCTGCCGAAGGTCGGCCTGGAGGGCGCCGAAAAATTGGACGCTCCTCTGAGTCTGGAGGAGCTGACCGGCGCCTTCCGCCAGCTCTCCAGGGGAAAGCCCCCGGGGCTGGACGGGCTGACCGCGGAGTTCTTCAGGGCGTTCTGGGACGTCTTGGGGGGCGACTACGCGCGGGTCCTGGGGGAAAGTTTGGCGACCGGGGAGATGCCCCTCTCTTGGCGCAGGGCGGTTATTGTCCTGCTGCATAAGAAGGGCGATCTCCGCCTCCTTAAGAACTGGCGCCCGGTCTCCCTCCTCAGCACGGACTACAAATTTTTGCCAGGGCCATGTCTGCTCGCCTAGGCGCCATGCTGGCCCACATGATCCACCCCGACCAGTCCTACACGGTCCCAGGCCAGACCATCCACGATAACATCCATCTGGTCCGGGACCTGGTCCACCATTCCCAGAGGGCTGGTCTGTCGGTCGCCTTCCTTTCCCTGGATCAGGAGAAGGTGTTCGACAGGGTAGATCACGAGTATCTCTTCAGGACTCTGCGCGCATTCGGGTTCGGGACGCATTTTGTCGCCCGGATCCGACTTCTGTACGCTGCCGCAGAGTGACTGATTAAAGTTAACAGGTCCTTGACGGCGCCCCTTCGCTTCGGGAGTGTGGTGCATCAGGGATGCCCCATGTCCGGCCAGTCATATGCCGTTTGCGTAGAGCCTTTCCTGCGCCTCTTGCGGAAGAGGTTGACGGGACTGGCTCTGCAAGGGCCGGGCGTGGAGGTGGTCCTCTCGGCTTACGCCGATGACGTGCTCCTCAAGGTCACGGATACCGCTGACTTGCGGAGGATGCGGGAATGCCAGCAGATTTGCTCGGACACATCCTCTGCCATGATCAACTGGGAGAAATGTTCCAGACTCCTGGTGGGTCAGTGGCGGGTGGACTCCCTGCCGGAGGAGTTCAAGCCCTTCGCCTGGAGCACCACACACCTCCTCTACTTGGGAGTCTACCTTAGCCCTGCCGAGGACGCCTGGCCGGCGAACTGGCAAGAGTTGGAGGCCAAAGTTATCACTCGCTTAGGACGCTGGACAGGATTGCTCCGAGTGTTGCCCTACAGGGGTCGAGCGATGGTCATAAACCAACTGGTGGCCGCCATGTTGTGGTACCGGTTCGTCACTTTGATCCCTCCCCCTGCGTTTGTCGCCAAGATACAGAAGAAGCTTGTCGACTTCTTCTGGGCCAAAAGGAAGCACTGGGTCTCTGCCGTGGTTCTGAGTCTCCTGCTTAGGGAGGGCGGTCAGGCGCTGGTGTGCCTTCGCACCCAGGCTGCGACTTTCCGTCTCCAGACTCTGCAGAGATACCTGTACGTCGAGAATCCTCCGAGATGGTGTGCGCTGCCGACGTATTTTTTCCGCCAGCTGCACGGCTTCAATTACGACATGCAGCTCCTGTTTTTGGACGTGGGCGGCACGCGTGCCAGCCTGCGGGAGCTGCCTGTCTTCTACCAGGAACTGCTATGGGTTTGGAACTACGTCGCTTCCAGGCGGAGCTCTCCCCCATCAGGAATGGCGGCTGTCCTTCGGGAACACTGTTCAGGAATCCGCTCCTCCACGTCTACGGGTTCGGGTGGCTGGCAGAGGGCAGGGCTGTGCCTGGCAAGGTGACTAGAGTCGGGGACCTGCTCGATGGCGGAGGAGCGGGCTGGATGGCGCCGGAGGAGTTGGTGCGGCGCATGTCTTGGGCCAAAGTTCAGCTCGCGGTCAATGCCATCGAGTCGATGAAAGCGACGCTGCGCCCCGGCGCCACGTGGTGTATCGAGGCGGCTCAAGCGTGTGGGGCGATCCCATCGGAGCTTTCCCCCGTTCGGACGGAATTCCTTATCGGCGCCCAGCCCCGAAACCCCCCTCGGGAACCGGCGCCTCACAACTTGAGCCGTCTCGAGGAAATAACCTCCGTGCCTTTTCATTCCGTGCGGAGGGGTTTCCTGTATGGGCTGCTCCTGCACACTCTCCACTTTGACATCTACGCCTGCCGTCCGGACATGCCTTGCCGTGCCATCTTGCCTTCCGGCGGAGGCGGAGGTCCCCAATGGAGGGCTCTCTATGCAGGACTCCTCCCCTGTTCTATTGGGGACTTGGCCTGGAGGGTGTTGCACGGGGCAGTCCCGTGCAACATATTTTTAAGTAGGTTCACGGACTCCCAGGCCGCCTGTTTGTTCTGCGGCCTGGAGGAGTCCGTTTTTCATATATATGCAGAATGTGAGAGGTTGCAGCCCCTCTTCCATTATTTGAAGGGGCTGCTCCTCGATTTTTGGTTGCACTTCAGTCCCATGCTCTTGATCTACGGTCACCCAGTGTGGAGGGGAGCGGGCAGGTTGTAGGACCTCCTCGTGGGTCTGCTCCTGGGCCTGGTTAAAAAAGCCATCAATTGGTCCAGGCAGCGGGCGGTCGAGGGGGTCGTCCAGCCAGATTGCCTCCCTCTCTTCTGCGGCCATGTTCGCGCCCGGGCGGCCCTGGAGATGTAGCACACGGTGTCCGCCGGCGCGCTCGAGCAATTCCATGACCGGTGGGGGCCACGGGGACTGGAGTGCATAATTGGATTGGACAACCACATTTTAATTTGATTTGCTCAGTTTTATTTAAAGTTTTAGAGTTTTAATTACAGTTTATTTGTTTAATTTACTTGGTCCACTTAAAAGAGGGACAAGAGAAGGACAACCCCGAACAACTTTATTCATTCTCTGCCTTGCTCTCTGTGCTGCTGGTTCACCCAAAGGAGAGTGGAAAGTGGTGGTCTCCTTGACCAGGGAGTGGAGGAGAAGGAGAAACCCCAGACCACCACTAACACAACAGCTACAACAACTGAGGTGCCTGGAGAGAGAGGACAGAGGGAAAAGGAGGCCGACACCTACTAGAGGAGAGGCCTTTCCACCGCTGCCTCCCCAAATTGGCCTCCATTCCAGGAGAGGGAGAGAGGGGAGAGAAGCAGCAATCAACACCCACCATCAACTGCATGGAAGGAGGGAAGGCTAACATCTTCTACTGAACATCTGCAGGTGGGTGTCATTTGGTGCATTCTCCAAAAGACTTTGTATTGTAGGTGGGGGGAGGAAAGAAGACCGGCCGGAACACCAAGAGGTGTCTGTGTGTGTGTGTGTGGCTCTTGTAGAATACTAGGCCACACACACCACTAATAAGCACCCCTTCTATTGCCTGGCCTGGGACAGCTGGAGCTGCCTAGGTGAAGTCTTTAAATCAATTAATACATCGTTAAGACCTGGTGTAGGGCTGAGCCTGGGCATCTCCAGCTTTCCCAGGTGAAGACATCTTCTCCCCCTGCCAAAAGATCAGCAACAGAGACTTTGTTTTTCCATCGGAGACTGCACCCCTGCCGACACCCATCCACCTACCATCCTGAGTGGCGACCCTGCCTTTGCGGCCTCCCTCCTTCCCATACCCCTCTCTCTCTCTTTGTCTCTCTCTTTGTCTCTCTCAAGAGGCACCTCTTTTCCACCTACTATTTAATTGCCACTTGAGCAGAGGGGAGTAGGCCCCTCTCCCAATTCCAATCTATAAGGGGAGAGGTGTGCCTTTAATTTAACAGCTCCCTCTGCTCAAGGGTGGACTTTAAAAAACCAGAGGCCATTAACTTCTTAAGGCCTGTGACTTGGGGTGGGTGTAGCCCTTTATAAAAACCACCCCATAATGGCGACTGCATCTTTGCCGGTGGCGATGCCAGCCAGGACTTATGCGGGAGTGGCAGCCACAGCCACAGCTGCTCCCGCTTCTTCTGCTGCCCCGTCACCTTTCTCTTTAATAACAAAAAAGCTTGGGGTGAAGAGCTACACCCACCCCACAATGACAATTGAGGCGTGTGTAAAGGCAATGGCTGGGGTTGTCGGCCCTTCAGCCATCCTCGCCGCCTCAAAAATGTACGGGGAAGGCTGTGTTCTTCCTGGGGTCGGAGCGGGCGGTGTCCCTGGCCGTTGCCAAGGGGCTCACCGTGGGTGGGACCTTCCTGCCGATGGATCCTCTCGAGGCCACCGTGCGGATGATCGTTATTTCCAACGTCCCACCCTATATTCCTGGTGAGCTCCTCCTCCCCCACTTGCGCCGACTTGGGGAGGTGAGGTCGGGGATCGCACCTATCCCGCTCGGTTGCCGGGAAGCCAGCCTTCGGCATGTTTTCTCCTTCCGGCGCAAGGTCTTTATTCAGCTGGCACGGGAGGAGGACACCGACGGGGCATTTTCCGTCCTCCATGAGGGGACCGCCTATCACGCCTTTTGGACGGCGGATGGTGTGCGGTGCCACGCCTGCACAGAGGTGGGGCACATCCGGAAAACTGCCTCGCCTCCAAGGCCACTGGAGGGTCTGGTGTGGCCGAGGCTGGCGCTGCCGCCGCTCCTCTCCCTGGGTCTGGCCACATCCACCGAACAACCGATGCGCGGTCGACGCCAGAGGCCGATGCCATCAAGGCCTCCAGCGGGGGGAAGGGAGCGCGTCTGGGTGGAAGAAAGGCGCGGGGATAAACCAAACACCGTAGGGTGGGTCCCCCTGTGGAGAGCCGGCCCTTGAACCTGGAGCCCCTGACTCCCGCGCTCATTGTGGAGTTGGTCGGGGCAGACGAGGGTGGGAGGGACCTCGTGCCCGAGCCTGTGGTCACGACTGCCGAGGCGGAAAAGTTAATACCTGCGGCCGGGCTCGGGCCCGAGGTACCCGACAAACCTGCTCCGCCGGAGGGAGCAGAGGAGGAGGCCCCTGCAGACATGGAGGTCTCCCTCGCTCCCTCCGTGCTAAAAAGAAGGCGCGACCCCCTAGAGGAGGAGGAGGACTGGGAGGAGGAAGGTCCCGCCGACCTGGGGGAGTCGTCGCCCGCCGCGGGTACTGCGCATCCCCCCCCCCCCGCTGTCACCATCACCAGTGATTGGCAGGAGTCACCTGTCCCTCGGGAGGCTGAGGCAGATGAGTCTGTCCAGCACGTGCCTCCCGGGGATGGGGCCGAGACCCTGCCGTGAGGGGGTTCGCGGAACAACCCGCGGCAGAAATCGATATTTTATCTGTCCCATTACCCCTCGCCGTGTCGGGCGGCCTGGGGTTTGGGTCGGGCAAGCTGGAAGAAACTGAGCTTGCCCAATGCGACCCGGACATTTCACAGGGGCTGCTCGACCTGGTTGTAATTTTAGTCCAGGACACCCCATCCGCTGGGTCGGAGACTGGTGGCGAGGAGGAGGAAGGCCCCCTGACTGTACCTCTGGCGCCGGATGTCCTGGTGGAATTTCAATTTGTTTTCTCCCCGATTTCTCTGGGCGTTCTGGCATCTGGGGTGGAGGGGGACTCCGAACCGCCGCCGTCTTCTGGCCCGGCGCCCCCGGAGGAGCCCAGGGAGGAATCCTCTGCCACCGATCCTGGGGGTGGGATCCGGGCGGAGGCGGGGCCAGCCGATGCGGCCGAGCCGTTCGCTGCGCACTGCGCGACGGATGGGTCGGCCGCTGGTGGCAACCCCCCAGAGGAGAACGGGGACTCGGTGATGGGCGCGGAGGATGAGTTGGATTCCATCGCCGATGAGGCAATGGATGACCTCGTGACCCTCGCCGAGTCGCCCCTCACTCCCGTCAGGGAACTCTGGGATTTTGTGGCCATGTGCCAGGGTCATCAAAAGAAGACCCGGCTGGCCCTCGCTAGGTGGTCGGAGCTGGTGCTGCTCATCGGGTCGGTCCGCGCCGTCGTCAAGACCATGGGTGCGGACGCGGACGTGAGCCCGCTCGAGCTGCGTCGGCTCAGGTCGTTCCTCACTGGGCTGCTGAGGGAGTGGCGGTCGACCAGCGGCTGCGCTCCCTCCTCCCGTTAGGTGTAGGCAGAGGTTGAACTACGCTTCTGATATGAAGATTAACATAGCCAGCCTCAACATCAACGGCAACTGGGAGGCTCGCCGTAGATTTAATAACCTTTCGGTCCTTCGGGACGGGAAGTATGCGGTGTGCTTCCTGCAAGAAACCCACACCGTTCCGGGAGACGAGGCCACGTGGCTCCTGGAGTGGCAAGGAGGGTTCAGCATGAGTCACCTCTCCAGCGTTTCCAGTGGAGTGGCTATCTTGCTGGCCCCGCATTTTCAGCCGGAGATCTTGGGGGTCAAGGAGCACGTGCCGGGCCCCTTGCTCCAGGCCACTGTTTGCCTGTAGGGCACGCCGCTCCATCTAGTGAACGTGTACGCCCCTCCGGCCGGTGCGCAGCAAGTGCACTTCTTTGAAGAAGTGTCCGCACTTCTGGGCTCCAGCGACGTGGGCGAGTGCGTCATCCTCGGAGGGGATTATAACTGCACCCTCGAGGCGATGGACCGTCCGGGTCCCCTGCGATGCCCGGCGGCGATGGAGAAGTTGAGGGACCTGGTCGGGTCCTTTGACTTGGTGGACGTCTGGCAAATTCTTCAACCCGACTCCAGCGCCTTCACTAGCGTGAGGTCTGGAGGAGGAGGGTCCAGAATCGACTGCGTCTACATTTCCCGGGCGTACGTCTCCTGCGTTCCGGCAGCTTCCATGCTGCCAGTGCCATGCACGGACCACCACCTGGTGTGGGCGGAGCTCGTTCCGCTGCGCGTGTGGGGGGGGGTCCGCGTACGGGCACTTTAACAACCTGCAGCTGGAGGACGCGCGGTTCCGGGATTCGTTTTGTCAGTTCTGGGCCGACTGGAGAAGGAAGCAGGGGGGCTTCCCCTCCTTGAGGCTATGGTGGGACGTGGGCAAGGCTCACGTCCATCTCTTATGTCAGGAGTACGCGAAGGGGTCGACCATGAGGCGGGAGGCCCGGGTCGGGTGGTTGGAGAAGGAGGTGCTCGACCTGGAGTCCCATCTCGGTCAAGTCATCGAGGACCCGGCCCTGTGGAAAGTGTACGAAGAGAAGAAGGGTGCGCTGAAGGACCTGCAGCTCGTCGGATCCCGAGGCGCGTACGTGAGGTCACGGATCCAGTTCCTGCGGGTCCTGGACCGCGGCTCCCCCTTCTTCTACTCACTGGAAAAAAGACGGGGGTCCATAAGCATCTCTTGGGGCTGCTGGCCGACGACGGATCTCTGATCTCGGATCCGGAGGGAATCAACACGGAGACCAGGGCTCTGTTCTCTCTGGATCTGTCCAGCGAGGATGCGTGCAGAGTTTTGTGGGAGGACCTGCCAAAGGTCGGCCTGGAGGGCGCCAAAAAATTGGATGCTCCTCTGAGCCTGGAGGAGCTGACCGGCGCCCTCCGCCAGCTCTCCAGTGGAAAGTCCTCGGGGCTGGACGGGCTGACCGTGGAGTTCCACACGGCATTCTGGGATGTCTTGGGGGGCGACTACGCGCGGGTCCTGGGGGAAAGTTTGGTGACCGGGGCGATGCCCCTCTCTCGGCGCAGGGCAGTTATTTTCCTGCTGCCTAAGAGGTGCGATCGCAGCCTCCTTAATTACTGGCGCCCGGTCTCACTCCTCAGCACGGACTATAACATTTTTGCCAGGGATATGTCTGCTCGCCTTGGCGCCGTGCTGGCCCACATGATCCACCCCGACCAGTCCCACATGGTCCCGGGCCGGACTATCCACGATAACATCCATCTGGTCCGGGACCTGGTCCACCATTCCCAGAGGGCTGGTCTGTCGGTCGCCTTCCTTTCCCTGGATTAGGAGATGGCGTTCGACAGGGTGGATCACGAGTCTCTCTTCAGGACTCTGCACGCATTCGGGTTCGGGACACATTTTGTCGCCCGGATCCGACTTCTGTACGCTGCCGCAGAGTGTCTGATTAATGTTAACGGGCCCTTGACGGCGCCCCTTCGCTTCAGGAGGGCGGTGCGTCAGTGATGCCCCATGCCCAGTCAGTTATACGCCATTTGCGTAGAGCCTTTCCTGCGCCTCTTGCGGAAAAGGTTGACTGGACTGGCTCTGCAAGGGCCGGGCGTGGAGGTGGTCCTCTCCGCTTACGCCAATGACATGCTCCTCACGGTCACGGGTCCCGCTGACTTGCGGAGGATGCGGGAATGCCAGCAGATTTACTCGGACGCATCCTCCGCCAAGATCAACTGGGAGAAATGTTCCGGACTCCTGGTGGGTCAGTGGCGGGTGGACTCCCTGCCGGAGGAGTTCAGGCCCTTCGCCTGGAGCACCACACACCTCCTCTACTTGGGCGTCTACCTCAGCCCTGCCGAGGATGCCTGGCCAGCGAACTGGCAAGAGTTGGAGGCCAAAGTCACCACTCGCTTAGGACGCTGGACAGGACTGCTCCGAGTGTTGTCCTACAGGGGTCGAGCGATGGTCATAAACCAACTGGTGGCCGCCATGTTGTGGTACCGATTGGTCACTCTGATCCCTCCCCCTGCGTTTGTCGCCAAGGTACAGAAGAAGCTCATCGACTTCTTCTGGGCCAAAAGGATGCACTGGGTCTCTGCCGCATTTCTGAGTCTCCCGCTTAGGGAGGGCAGTCAGGCGCTGGTGTGCCTTCGCACCCAGGCTGCGACTTTCCGTCTTCAGATGCTGCAGAGATACCTGTACGTCGAGAATCCTCCGAGATGGTGTGCGCTGGTGACGTATTTTTTCCGCCAGCTGCACGGCCTCAATTACGACATGCAGCTCCTGTTTGTGAAAGTGGGCGGTAGGCGTGACAGCCTGCGGGAGCTGCCTGTCTTCTACCAGGAACTGCTATGGGTTTGGAACTATGTCGCTTCCAGGCGGAGCTCTCCCCCATCAGGAATGGCATTGTCCTTCGGGGGCCGCTGTTCAGGAATTCGCACCTCCACGTCTGTGGGTTTGGGTGGCTGGCGGAACGCAGGGCTGTGCCTGGCAAGGTGACTAGAGTTGGGGACCTGCTTGATGGAGGAGGAGCGGGCTGGATGGCGCTGGAGGAGTTGTCGTGGCGCATGTGTTTGGCCAACGTCCGGCTCGCGGTCAAAGCCATCGAGTCAATGAAAGCGAAACTGCGCCCCGGCGCCACAAGGTGTATCGAGGCGGCTCAAGCGCGTGGGGCAATCCCGTCTGAGCTTTCCCCCGTTCAGACGGAATTACTTATCGGCGCCCTGCCCCGAAACTCCCCTCGGGAACCGGCGCCTCACAACTTGAGCCGTCTCGAGGAAATACCCTCCGTGCCTTTTCATTCCGCACGGAGGTGTTTCCTGTACGGGCTGCTCCTGCACACTTTCCACTTTGTCATCTTCGCCTGCCATCCGGACACGCCGTGGCGTGCCGTCTTGCCTTCCAGCGGAGGCGGAGGTCCCCAATGGAGGGCTCTCTATGCGGGAGTCCTCCCTTGTTCTATCGGGAACTTGGCCTGGAGGGTGTTGCACGGAGCAGTCCCGTGCAATATATTTTTAAGTAGGTTCACGGACTCCCAAGCCGCCTGTTTGTTCTGCGGCCTGGAGGAGTCCGTTTTTCACAATTACACGGAGTGTGAGAGGTTGCAGCCCCTCTTCCATTATCTGAAGGGGCTGCTCCTCGATTTTTGGTTGCACTTCAGTCCCACGCTCTTGATCTACGGTCACCCGGTGCGTAGGGGAGCGGGCAGGTTGGAGGACCTCCTCGTGGGTCAGCTCCTGGGACTGGCTAACAAAGCCATCAATTGGTCCAGACAGCGGGCGGTCGAGGGGGTCGTCCAGCCAGATTGCCTCCCTCTCTTCCGCGGCCATGTTCGCGCCCGGGTGGCCCTGGAGATGGAGCACGCGGGGACCACCGGCACGCTCGAGGACTTTCGTGACCGGTGGGCGCCGCAGGGACTGGAGTGCATAATTGATTTGGATAACCAAATTCTGATATTTTAACATTTATTTAAAGTTCTATTAGTTACAGTTTATTTGTTTATTTTTGATTGGTCCTACCAAAAAGAGGAACAACTTTATTCATTCTCTGCCTTGCTCTCTGTGCTGCTGGTTCAAGCTGCAGCAGAGTGGAAAGTGGTGGTCTCCTTGACCAGGGAGTGGAGGAGAAGGAGAAACGTCAGACCATCACTTCCACAACAGCAACTACAACTGAGGTGCCTGGAGAGAGAGGACAGAGGGAAAGAGGAGGCCAACACCTACCAGAGGAGAGGCCTTTCCACCACTGCCTCCCCAAATTGGCCTCCATTCCAGGAGAGGGAGAGAGGGGAGAGAAGCAGCAATCGACACCCACCATCAACTGC
Organism: Somniosus microcephalus; assembly: GCF_052327205.1. NCBI lineage: Eukaryota > Metazoa > Chordata > Chondrichthyes > Squaliformes > Somniosidae > Somniosus > Somniosus microcephalus. The sequence goes on from NC_140987.1 coordinate 279,336,334, forward strand.
TTGGAAGGAGGGAAGGTTAACATTTTCTACTAAACATCTGCAGGTGGGTGTCATTTGGTGCATTCTCCAAAAGACTTTGTATTGTAGGTGGGGGGAGGAAAGACGACCGGCCAGAACACCAAGGGGTGTTGTGTGTGTGTGTGGCTCTTGTAGAATACTAGGCCACACACACCACTAATAAGCACCCCTTCTATTGCCTGGCCTGGGACAGCTGGAGCTGCCTAGGTGAAGTCCTTAAATCAATTAATGCATCGTTAAGACCTGGTGTAGGACTGAGCCTGGGCATCTCCAGTTTTCCCAGGCGAAGACATCTTCTCCCCCTGCCAGAAGACCACCAACAGAGACTTTGTTTTTACATCGGAGAGTGCACCCCTGCCGACACCCACCCACCTACCATCCTGAGTGGCGACCCTGCCTTTGCGGCCTCCCTCCTTCCCACCCCCCTCTCTCTCTCTCTTTGTCTCTGTCAAGAGGCACCTCTTTTCCACCTTTTAATTAATTGCCACTTGAGCAGATGGGAGAAGGCCCCTCTCCCAATTCCAATCAATAAGGGGAGAGGTGGGCCTTTAATTTAACAGCTCCTGCTGCTCAAGGGAGGACATTAAAAAACTGGAGGCCATCTTCAACATCTCAAGGCCTGTGATTTGAGGTGGTTGTAGCTCTTTTTAAATAACCACCCCATAATGGCATCTAATACTTCGCCGGTGGCGGGGCCGGCTAGGTCATATGCGGCGGTGGCAGCCACAGCCACGGCTGCTCCCGCTGCCTCTGCTGCCCCGTCACCTTTCTCTTTAATAACTAAAAAGCTTGGGGTGAAGAGCTACACCCACCCCACAATGACAATTGAGGCGTGTGTAAAGGCCATGGCTGGGGTTGTCGGCCCTTCAGCCATCCTCGCCGCCTCAAAAATGTACGGGAAGGCTGTGTTCTTCCTGGGGTAGGAGCGGGTGGTGTTCCTGGCCGTCACCAAGGGGCTCACCGTGGGCGGGACCTTCCTGCCAGTGGACCCCCTCGAGGCCACTGCGCAGAGAGTGGTTATTTCCAACCTCCCACCCTTTGTTCCTGGTGAGCTCCTCCTCCCCCACTTACGTCAACTTGGGGAGGTAAGGTCGGGGATTACACCCATCCCGCTCGGCTTCCGGGAGGCCAGCCTTCGCCACGTTTTCTCCTTCCGGCGCCAGCTTTTTATCCAGCTGGCGCGGGAGGAGGATACCGACGGGGCTTTCGTCATCCTCCACGAGGGGACCGCCTATCGCGTCTTCTGGACATCGGACAGTGTGCGGTGCCACGCCTGCAAGGAGGTGGGGCACATAAGAAAAAACTGCCCCGCCTCCAAGTCCGCCAGATAGTCTGGCGTGGCCGAGGCGGGCGCTGCCGCCGCTCCCCCCCCGATCTGTCCGCGCGTCGGGAGCCACTGATGCGCGGTCGACATCGGAGGCCGATGCCACCAGGGCATCCGGCGGGGGGGAGGGATACCGTCCGGGTGAAAGGAAGTCTTGGCGTAAGAAGAAACACCTCAGGGCGGGTCCCCCCGCCGAGGGCTGACCCCTACACTTAGAGCCCCTGACACCCGCGCTCCTTGCCGAGTTGGTCGGGGCAGACGAGGGTAGGAGGGGCCTCGTGCCCGAACCTGTGGCCGCAACCGCCGTAGCGGAAACGCCATTACCTGCGGCAGGGCTCGGGCCCGAGGAACCCGACAAACCTGCTACGCTGGAGGGACAAGAGGAGGAGGCCTCTGCAGACATGGAGGTCTCCCTCGCTCCCTCCGCGCTAAAAAGAAGGCGCAACCCCCTGGAAGAGGAGGAGGACCGGGAGGAGGAAGGTCCCTCCAAGCAGGGGGAGTCGTCGCCCGCCGCGTGTACTGCGCCCCCCCCACCGCTGTCACCATCACCAGCGATCGGCAGGGGTCACCTGTCCCTCGGGAGGCTGAGGCAGATGTGTCTGTCCAGCACGTGCCTCCCGGGGATGGGGACGAGACCCTGCCCGTGGGGGGGGTCACGGAACAACCCGCGGCAGAAATAGATATACTTTCTGTGCCGTTACCCCTCGCCGGGTCGGGCAGCCTGGGGTCTGGGTCGGGCGAGCTGGAAGAAACTGAGCTCGCCCAATGCGACCCGGACATTTCCCAGGGGCTGCTCGACCTGGTTGAAATTTTAGTCCAGGACACCCCATCTGCTGGGTTGGAGACTGGTGGCGAGGAGGAGGAAGGCCCCCTGACTGTACCTCTGGCGCCGGACGCCCTGGTGTAATTTCAATTTGTTTTCTCCCCGATTTCTCCGGGCGTTCTGGCGTCTGGGGCGGAGGGGGACTACGAAACGCCGCCGTCTTCTGGCCCGGCACCCCCGGAGGATCCCAGGCAGGAATCCTCTGCCACCGATCCTGGGGGTGGGATTCGGGCGGAGGCGGGGCCGGCCGTTGCGGACGAGCCGTTCGCTGCGCAGTGCACGACGGATGGGTCGGCCGCTGGTGGCGACCCCCCGGAGGAGGATGGGGACTCAGTGATGGGCGCGGAGGTCGAGTTGGATTCCATCGCCGACGAGGCGATGGATGACCTCATGCCCCTCGCCGAGTCTCCCCTCATTCCCATTAGGGAACTCTGGGATTTTGTGGCCGTGTGCCAGTGTCATCGAAACAAGACCCGGCTGGCCCTCGCCAGGTGGTTGGAGCTGGTGTTGCTCATCGGGTCGGTCCGCGCCGCCGTCAAGACCATGGGCGCGGATGCGGACGTGAGCCCGCTCGAGCTGCGTCGGCTCAGGTCGTTCCTCACTGGGCTGCTGAAGGAGTGGCGGTCGACTAGCGGCTGCGCTCCCTCCTCCCGATAGATGTAGGTAGAGGTTGCACTATGCTTCTGATATGAAGATAAACATAGCCAGCCTGAACATCAATGGCAGCAGGGAGGCTAACCGTAGATTTAATAACCTTTCGGTCCTTCGGGACGGGAATTATGCGGTGTGCTTCCTGCAAGAAACCCACACCATTCTGGGAGATGAGGCCACGTGGCTCCTGGAGTGGCAAGGAGGTGTCAGCATGAGTCACCTCTCCAGCGTTTCAAGTGGGGTGGCTATTTTGCTGTCCAAGCATTTTCAGCCGGAGATCTTGGGGGTCAAGGAGCACGTGCCGGGCCGCTTGCTCCAGGTCACTGTTCGCCTGGGGGGCGTGCCACTCCATCTGGTGAATGTGTACGCCCCTCAGGCCGGTGCGCAGCAAGTGCGCTTCTTTGAAGAAGTGTCCGCTCTTCTGAGCTCCATCGGCGTGGGCGAGTGCCTCATCCTCGGGGGGGGATTGTAACTGCACCCTCGAGGCGATGGACCGTCTGGGTCCCCCGCGATGCCCGGCGGCGATGGAGAAGTTGAGGGACCTGGTCGGGTCCTTCGACTTGGTGGACGTCTGGCGAAATCTTCATCCCGACTCCAGTGTCTTCACTAGAGTGAGGTCTGGAGGAGGAGGGTCCAGAATCGACCGCCTTTACATTTCCCGGGCATACGTCTCCTGCATTCCTGCGGCTTCCATGCGGCCGGTGCCGTGCACGGACCACCACCTGGTGTGGGCGGAGCTCGTTCCGCTGCGCGCGCGGGTGGGGGTCCGGGTACTGGCATTTTAACAACCTCCTGCTGGAGGACGCGCGGTTCCGGGATTCGTTTCGACGGTTCTGGGCCGACTGGAGAAGGAAGCAGGGGGGCTTCCCCTCCTTGAGGCTATGGTGGGATGTGGCCAAGGCTCACGTCCATCTCTTCTATCAGGAGTACGCGAAGGGGTCAACCAAGAGGCGGGAGGTCCGGGTCGGGCGGTTGGAGAAGGAGGTGCTCGACCTGGAGTCCCATCTCGGTCAAGTCGTCGAGGACCCGGCTATGCGGAAGGTGTATGAAGAGAAGAAGGGCGCGCTGAAGGACCTGCAGTTCATCAGGTCGCAAGGCACGTACGTGAGGTCGCGGATCCAGTTCCTGCGGGACCTGGACCGTGGCTCCCCCTTCTTCTACTCGCTGGAATAAAGACGGGGGGTCCGTAAGCAGCTCTTGGGGCTGCTGGCCGACGACGGATCTCTAGTCTCGGATCCGGAGGGAATCAGCGCGGAGACCCGCGCTTATTACGGGGCTCTGTTCTCTCCAGATCTGTCCAGAGAGGATGCGCGCAGAGTTTTGTGGGAGGACCTGCCGAAGGTCGGCCTGGAGGGCGCCGAAAAATTGGACGCTCCTCTGAGTCTGGAGGAGCTGACCGGCGCCCTCCGCCAGCTCTCCAGGGGAAAGTCCCCGGGGCTGGATGGGCTGACCGTGGAGTTCCACAGGGCATTCTGGGGTGTCTTGGGGGGCGACTACGCGCGGGTCCTGGGGGAAAGTTTGGCGACCGGGGAGATGCCCCTCTCTTGGTGCAGGGCGGTTATTGTCCTGCTGCCTAAGAGGGGCGATCTCCGCCCCCTTAAGAACTGGCGCCCGGTCTCCTTCCTCAGCACGGTCTATAATATTTTTGCCAGGGACATGTCTGCTCGCCTTGGCGCCGTGCTGGCCCACATGATCCACCCCGACCAGTCCTACACGGTCCCGAGCCGGACTATTCACGATAGCATCCATCTGGTCCGTGATCTGGTCCACCATTCCCAGAGGACTAGTCTGTCGGTCACCTTCCTTTCCCTGGATCAGGAGAAGGCGTTCGACAGGGTGGATCACGAGTATCTCTTCGGGACTCTGCGTGCATTCGGGTTCAGGGCGCATTTTGTTGCCTGGATCCGAATTCTGTACGCTGCCGCTGAGTGTCTGATTAAAGTTAACGGGTCCTTGACGGCGCCCCTTCGCTTCGGGAGGTGGGTGCGTCAGGGATGCCCCATGTCCGGTCAGTTATACGCCATTTGCGTAGAGCCTTTCCTGCGCCTCTTGCGGAAGAGGTTGACAGGACTGGCTCTGCAAGGGCCGGGCGTGGAGGTGGTCCTCTCCGCTTACGCCGATGACGTGCTCCTCACGGTCACGGATCCCGCTGACTTGCGGAGGATGCGGGAATGCCAGCAGATTTACTCGGATGCATCCTCCACCAAGATCAACTGGGAGAAAAGTTCCGGACTCCTGGTGGGTCAGTGGCGGGTGGACTCCCTGCCGGAGGAGTTCAGGCCCTTCGCCTGGAGCACCACGCACCTCCTCTACTTGGGAGTCTACCTCAGCCCTGCCGAGGACGCCTGGCCGGCGAACTGGCAAGAGTTGGAGGCCAAAGTCACCACTCGCTTAGGACGCTGGACAGGACTGCTCCGAGTGTTGTCCTACAGGGGTCGAGCGATGGTCATAAACCAACTGGTGGCCGCCATGTTGTGGTACCGGTTGGTCACTCTGATCCCTCCCCCTGCCTTTGTCGCCAAGATACAGAAGAAGCTCATCGACTTCTTCTGGGGCAAAAGGATGCACTGCGTCTCTGCTGCATTTCTGAGTCTCCCGATTAGGGAGGGCGGTCAGGCGCTGGCATGCCTTCGCACCCAGGCTGCGACTTTCCGTCTTCAGACGCTGCAGAGAGACCTGTATGTCGAGAATCCTCTGAGATGGTGTGCGCTGGCGACGTATTTATTCCGCCAGTTGCACGGCCTCAATTACGTCATGCAGCTCTTGTTTGTGAAAGTGGGTGGCACGTGTGCCAGCCTGCGGGAGCTGCCTGTCTTCTACCAGGAACTGCTATGGGTTTGGAACTATGTTGCTTCCAGGCGGAGCTCTCCCCCGTCAGGAATGGCGGCTGTCCTTCGGGAGCCGCTGTTCAGGAATCCGTACCTCCATGTCTGCCGGTTCTGGTGGCTGGTGGAACGAAGGGCTGTGCCTTGCAAGGTGACTAGAGTCGGGGACCTGCTCGATGGCGGTGGAGCGGGCTGGATGGCGCCGGAGGAGTTGGCGCGGCGCATGTCTTGGGCCAACGTCCGGCTCGCGGTCAAAGCCATCGAGTCGATGAAAGCGAAACTGAGCCCCAGCGCCACAAGGTGTATCGAGGCGGCTCAAGCGCGTGGGGCGATCCCGTCCGAGCTTTCCCCCGTTCGGACGGAATTCCTTATCGGCGCCCTGCCCCGAAACTCCCCTCGGGGACTAGCGCCTCACAACTTGAGCCGTCTCGAGGAAATATATTCCGTGCCTTTTCATTCCGCACGGAGGTGTTTCCTGCACGGGCTGCTCCTGCACACTTTCCACTTTGTCATCTTCGCCTGCTGTCCGGACATGCCGTCTTGCCTTCCGGCGGAGGCGGAGGTCCCCAATGGAGGGCTTTCTATGTGGGAGTCCTCCCTTGTTCTATTGGGGACTTGGCCTGGAGGGTGTTGCACGGAGCAGTCCCGTGCAATATATTTTTAAGTAGGTTCACGGACTCACAGGCCGCCTATTTGTTCTGCTGCCTGGAGGAGTTCGTTTTTCACATTTACACGGAATGTGAGAGCTTGCAGCCCCTCTTCCATTATTTGAAGTGGCTGCTCCTTGATTTTTGGTTGCACTTCAGTCCCACGATCTTGATCTACGGTCACCCGGTGCGGAAGGGAGCGGGCAGGTTGGAGGACCTCCTCGTGGGTCTGGTCCTGGGCCTGGCTAAGAAAGCCATCAATTGGTCCAGGCAGCGGGCGGTCGAGGGGGTCATCCAGCCAGATTGCCTCCCTCTCTTCCGCGGCCATGTACGCGCCCGGGTGGCCCTGGAGATGGAGCACGCGGTGTCCACCGGCACGTTCAAGGACTTCCGTGACCGGTGGGCGCCGCGGGGACTGGAATGCATAATTGATTTGGATAACCAAATTCTAATTTGATTCGTTAACGTTTATTTAAAGTTCTATTAGTTACAGTTTATTTGTTTATTTTTGATTGGTCCTACCAAAAGAGGAACAACTTTATTCATTCTTTGCCTTGCTCTCTGTGCTGCTGGTTCACCCAAAGGAGAGTGGAAAGTGGTGGTCTCCTTGACCAGGGAGTGGTGGAGAAGGAGAAACGTCAGACCACCACTACCACAACAGCAACTACAACTGAGGTGCCTGGAGAGAGAGGACAGAGGGAAAGTCTTTAAATCAATTAATACATCGTTAAGACCTGGTGTAGGACTGAGCCTGGGCATCTCCAGCTTTCCCAGGTGAAGACATCTTCTCCCCCTGCCAGAAGACCACCAACAGAGACTTTGTTTTTCCATCGGAGAGTGCACCCCTGCTGACACCCACCCACCTACTATCCTGAGTGGCGACCCTGCCTTTGCGCCCTCCCTCCTTCCCACTCCCCTCTCTCTCTCTCTTTGTCTCTCTCTTTGTCTCTCTCAAGAGGCACCTCTTTTCCACCTTTTAATTAATTGCCACTTGAGCAGAGGGGAAAAGGCCCCTCCCCCAATTCCAATCAATAAGGGGAGAGGTGGGCCTTTAATTTAACAGCTCCCTCTGCTCAAGGGAGGACTTTAAAAAACTGGAGGCCATCTTCAACATCTCAAGGCCTGTGACTTGGGGTGGGTGTAGCTCTTTTTAAAAAACCACCCCATGATGGCGTCTAATTCTTCACCGGTTGCGGCGCCGGCTAGGTCATATGCGGCGGTGGCAGCCACAGACACGGCTGCTCCTGCCGCCTCTGCTGCCGCTTCACCTTTCTCTTTAATAACTAAAAAGCTTGGGGTGAATAGCTACACCCACCCCACAATGACAATTGAGGCGTGTGTAAAGGCCATGGCTGGGGTTGTCGGCCCTTCAGTCATCCTCGCTGCCTCAAAAATTTACGGGAAGGCAGTGTTCTTCCTGGGGTCGGAGCGGGCGGTGTCCCTGGCCATCACCAAGGGGCTCACCATGGGTGGGACCTTCCTGCCGGTGGACCCCCTCGAGGCCACCGCGCAGAGGGTGGTTATTTCCAACCTCCCGCACTTTGTTCCTGGTGAGCTCCTCCTCCCCAACTTACGTCAACTTCGGGAGGTGAGGTCGGGGATTACACCCATCCCGCTCGGCTTCCGGGAGGCCAGCCTTCGCCACATTTTCTCCTTCCAGTGCCAGCTTTTTATCCAGCTGGCGCGGGAGGAGGACACCGACGGGGCTTTTGTCGTCCTCCACGAGGGGACCACCTATCGCGTCTTCTGGACGTCATACGGTGTGTGGTGCCATGCCTGCAAGGAGGTGGGGCACATCAGAAAAAACTGCCCCGCCTCCAAAGCCGACAGATCGTCTGACGTGGCCGAGGCTGACGCCGCCGCCGCTCCGCCACCGGATCTGTCCGCGCGTCGGTAGTCACTGATGCATGGTCGACGTCGGAGGCCGATGCCACCAGGGCGTCCGGCAGGGGGGAAGGAGCCCATCCGGGTGGAAGGAAGTCGCGGCGTAAGACGAAACACCTCAGGGCGGGTCCCCCCGCGGAGGGTAGACCCCTAGACGTAGAGCCCCTGACTCCCGCGCTCCTCGCGGAGTTGGTCGTGGCAGACGAGGGCGGGAGGGGCCTCGTGCCAGAGCCTGTGGCCGCAACCGCCATAGCGGAAACGCCATTACCTGCGGCCGAGCTCGGGCCCGAGGAACCCGACACCAGCTACGCCGGAGGGAGCAGAGGAGGAGGCCTCTGCAGACATGGAGGTCTCCCTCGCTCCCTCCGCGCTATGAAGAAGGCGCGACCCCCTGGAAGATGAGGAGGACCGGGAGGAGGAAGGTCCCTCCGAGCAGGGGGTGTCATCACCCCCCGCGGGTACTGCTCCCCCCCCCCGCTGTCACCATCACCAGCGATCGGCAGGGGTCGCCTGTCCCTCGGGAGGCTGAGGCAGATGTGTCTGTCCTGCACGTGCCTCCCGGGGATGGGGATGAGACCCTGCCCGTGGGGGGGGCGCGGAACAACCCGCGGCAGAAATAGATATACTTTCTGTGCCGTTACCCCTTGCCGGGTCAGGCGGCCTGGGGTCTGGGTCGGGCGAGCTGGAAGAAACTGAGCTCGCCCAATGCGACCCGGACATTTCCCAGGGGCTGCTCGACCTGGTTGAAATTTTAGTCCAGGACACCCCATCCGCTGGGTTGGAGACTGGTGGCAAGGAGGAGGAAGGCCCCCTGACTGTGCCTCTGGCGCCGGACGTCCTGGTGGAATTTCAATTTGTTTTCTCCCCGATTTCTCTGGGCGTTCTGGCATCTGGGGCGGAGGGGGACTCCGAACCGCCGCCATCTTCTGGCCTGGTGCCCCCGGAGGATCCCAGGGAGGAATCCTCTGCCGCCGATCCTGGGGGTGGGATCCGGGCGGAGGCGGGGCCGGCTGATGCGGCCGAGCCGTTCGCTGCGCACTGCGCAATGGACGGGTCGGCCGCTGGTGGCGACCCCCCGGAGGAGGACGGGGGACTCGGTGATGGTCGCGGAGGACGAGTTGGATGCCATCGCCAACGAGACGATGGATGACCTCGTGCCCCTCGCCGAGTCTCCCCTCATTCCCGTCAGGGAACTCCGGGATTTTGTCACCATGGGCCAGGGTGGTCAAAACAAGACTCGGCTGGCCCTCGCCAGGTGGTCGGAGCTGGCGCTGCTCATCGGGTCGATCTGCGCCGCCGTCAAGACCATGGGCGTGGACGCGGACGTGAGCCCGCTCGAGCTGCGTCGGCTCAGGTCGTTCCTCACTGGGCTGCTGAGGGAGTGGCGGTCGACTAGCGGCTGCGCTCCCTCCTCGCGTCAGGTGTAGGTAGAGGTTGCACTATGCTTCTGATATGAAGATAACCATAGCCAGCCTCAACATCAACGGCAGCAGGGAGGCTCGCCGCAGATTTAATAATCTTTCGGTCCTTCGGGACGGGAAGTATGCGGTGTGCTTCCTGCAAGAAACCCACACTGTTCCGGGAGACGAGGCCACGTGGCTCCTGGAGTGGCAAGGAGGGGTCAGCATGAGTCACCTCTCCAGCGTTTCCAGTGGGGTGGCTATCTTGCTGGCCCTGCATTTTCAGCCGGAGATCTTGGGGGTCAAGGAGCACGTGCCGGGCCGCTTGCTCCAGGTCACTGTTCGCCTGGGGGGCGTGCCGCTCCATCTAGTGAACGTGTACGCCCCTCAGGCCGGTGCGCAGCAAGTGCGCTTCTTTGAAGAAGTGTCCGCTCTTCTGGGCTCCATCGACGTGGGCGAGTGCGTCATCCTCGGGGGGGATTATAACTGCACCCTCGAGTCGAGGGACCGTCCGGATCGCCCGCGATGCCCGGCAGCGATGGAGAAGTTGAGAGATCTGGTCGGGTCCTTCGACTTGGTGGACATCTGGCGAAATCTTCATCCCGACTCCAACGCCTTCACTAGCGTGAGGTCTGGAGGAGGAGGGTCCAGAATCGACCGCCTCTACATTTCCCGGGCGTCCGTCTCCTGCATTCCGGTGGCTTCCATGCGGCCGGTGCCATGCACGGACCATCACCTGGTGTGGGCGGAGCTCATTCCACTGCGCGTGCAGGGGATGTCCGCGTACTGGCACTTTAACAACCTGCTGCTGGAGGACGCGCGGTTCCGGGATTCGTTTCGTCGGTTCTGGGCCGACTGGAGTAGGAAGCAGGGGGGCTTCCCCTCCTTGAGGCTATGGTGGGACGTCGGCAAGGCTCATGTCCGTCTCTTCTGTCAGGAGTACGCGAAGGGGTCGACCAAGAGGCGGGAGGCCCGGGTCGGGCGGTTGGAGAAGGAGGTGCTCGACCTGGAGTCTCGTCTCGGTCAAGTCGTCGAGGACCCGGCCCTGCGGAAGGTGTACGAAGAGAAGAAGGGCGCGCTGAAGGACCTGCAGCTCGTCGGGTCGCGAGGCGCGTATGTGAGGTCGCGGATCCAGTTACTGCGGGACCTGGACCACAGCTCCCCTTTCTTCTACTCGCTGGAAAAAAGACGGGAGGTCCGTAAGCATCTCTTGGGGCTGCTGGCCAACGACGGATCTCTGCTCTCGGATCCGGAGGGAATCAGCGCGGAGACCTGCACCTATTACGGGGCTCTCTTCTCTCCGGTTCCGTCCAGCGAGGATACGTGCAGAGTTTTGTGGGAGGTCCTGCCGAAGGTCGGCCGGGAGGGCGCCGAAAAATTGGATGCTCCTCTGAGTTTGGAGGAGCTGACCGGCGCCCTCCACCAGCTCTGCAGGGTAAGTCCCCGGGCTGGACGGGCTGATCGTGGAGTTCCACAGGGCGTTCCGGGACGTCTTGGGGGGCGACTACGCGCGGGTCCTGGGGGAAAGTTTGGCGACCGGGGAGATGCCCCTCTCTTGGCGCAGGGCGGTTATTGTCCTGCTGCCTAAGAGGGGCGATCTCCGCCTCCTTAAGAACTGGTGCCCGGTCTCCCTCCTCAGCACGGACTATAAAATTTTTGCCAGGGCCATGTTTGCTCGCCTTGGCGCCGTGTTGGCCCACATGATCCACCCCGACCAGTCCTACACGGTCCCGGGCCGGACTATCCACGATAACATCCATCTGGTCCGGGACCTGGTCCACCATTCCCAGAGGGCTGGTCTGTCGGTCGCCTTCCTTTCCCTGGATCAGGAGAAGGCGTTCGACAGGGTGGATCACGAGTATCTCTTCGGGACTCTGCGCGCATTCGGGTTCGGGGCGCATTTTGTCACCCGGATCCGACTTCTGTACGCTTTTGCAGTGTGTCTGATTAAAGTTAACGGTTCCTTGATGGCGCCCCTTCGCTTCGGGATGGGGGTGCGTCAGGGATGCCCCATGTCCGGTCCATTATACGCCATTTGCGTAGAGCATTTCCTGCGCCTCTTGCGGAAGAGGTTGACAGGACTGGCTCTGCAAGGGCCGGGCGTGGAGGTGGTCCTCTCCGCTGACGCCGATGACGTGCTCCTCACGATCACGGATCCCGCTGACTTGCGGAGGATGCGGGAATGCCAGCAGATTTACTCGGACGCATCCTCCGCCAAGATCAACTGGGAAAAATGTTCCGGACTCCTGGTGGGTCTGTGGCAGGTGGACTCCCTGCCGGAGTAGTTCAGGCCCTTCACCTGGAGCACCACGCACCTCCTCTACTTGGGAGTCTCCCTCAGCCCTGCCGAGGATGCCTGGCCGGCGAACTGGCAAGAGTTGGAGGCCAAAGTCACCACTCGCTTAGGACGCTGGACAGGACTGCTCCGAGTGTTGTCCTACAGGGGTCGAGCGACGGTCATAAACCAACTGGTGGCTGCCATGTTGTGGTACCAGTTGGTCACTCTGATCCCTCCCCCTTCATTTGTCGCCAAGATACAGAAGAAGGTCATCGACTTCTTCTGGGGCAAAAGGATGCACTGGATCTCTGCCGCAGTTCTGAGTCTCCCGCTTAGGGAGGGTGGTCAGGCGCTTGTGTGCCTTCGCACCCAGGCTGCGACTTTCCGTCTTCAGACGCTGCAGAGATACCTGTACGTCGAGAATCCTCCGAGATGGTGTGCGCTGGCGACGTATTTTTTCCGCCAGCTGCACGGCCTCAATTACGACATGCAGCTCCTGTTTGTGAAAGTGGGCGGCACGCGTGCCAGCCTGCGGGAGCTGCCTGTCTTCTACCAGGAACTGCTATGGGTTTGGAACTACGTCGCTTCCAGGCGGAGCTCTCCCCCGTCAGGAATGGAGGCTGTCCTTCGGGAGCCGCTGTTCAGGAATCCGCACCTCCACGTCCGCGGGTTCGGGTGGCTGGCGGAACACAGGGCTGTGCCTGGCAAGGTGACTAGAGTCGGGGACCTGCTCGATGGCGGAGGAGCGGGTTGGATGGCGCCGGAGGATTGGCGCAGCGCATGTTTTGGGCCAACGTCTGGCTCGCGGTCAAAGCCATCGAGTTGATGAAAGCGAAACTGCGCCCCGGCGCCACAAGGTGTATCGAGGCGGCTCAAACGCGTGGGGCAATCCCATCCGAGCTTTCCCCCATTCGGACGGAATTCCTTATTGGCGCCCAGCCCCGAAACTCCCCTCGGGAACCGGCACCTCACAACTTGAGCTGTCTCGAGGAACTACCCACCGTGCCTTTTCATTCCGCACGGAGGTGTTTCCTGTACAGGCTGCTCCTGCACACTTTCCACTTTGTCATCTTTGCCTGCCATCCGGACACGCCGTGGCGTGCCGTCTTGCCTTCCAGCGGAGGCGGAGGTCCCCAATGGAGGGCTCTCTATGCGGGAGTCCTCCCTTGTTCTATTGGGGACTTGGCCTGGAGGGTGTTGCACGGAGCAGTTCCGTGCAATATATTTTTAAGTAGGTTCACTGACTCCCAGGCCGCCTGTTTGTTCTGCAGCCTGGAGGAGTCCGTTTTTCACATTTACACGGAGTGTGAGAGGTTGCAGCCCCTCTTCCATTATTTGAAGGGGCTGCTCCTCGATTTTTGGTTGCACTTCAGTCCCACACACTTGATCTACGGTCACCCGGTGCGGAGGGGAGCGGGCAGGTTGGAGGACCTCCTCGTGGGTCTGCTCCTGTGCCTGGCTAAGAAAGCCATCAATTGGTCCAGGCAGTGGGTGGTCGAGGGTGTCGTCCAGCCAGATTGCCTCCCTCTCTTCCGCGGCCATGTTCGCGCCCGGGTGGCCCTGGAGATGGAGGACGTGGTGTCCGCCGGCACTCTCGAGGACTTCCGTGACCGGTGGGCGCCGCGGGGACTGGAGTGCATAATTGATTTGGATAACCAAATTCTATTTTGATTTGTTAACGTTTATTTAAAGTTCCATTAGTTACAGTTTATTTGTTTATTTTTGATTGGTCCTACCAAAAGAGGAACAACTTTATTAACTAGCCTAATTCCTCTGATGAGATCAATTACTCGAGAAACAGGTGAGGAGAGGTGCCCAGTAGGCACGGCAGCAGTGCACCGAGGCCTCAAAAACCGCCCTCAGGCAGTGAGCAGAGGGAAGTGCCGCTGCAGCCATTACAGGTACAGACCAGTTGAGCCGACTGGCCTGTTTCTGTGCTGTAAATTCCATATAATTCGTTCTATAATTTCTTAGCTGCTTCCTCCAATTTCACTGGCCCTCCAAGTTTGGTATCATCTGCAAATGTAATCACTTTGCATTGAGTTTCTCAATCCAAGTCACTTCCATAAATTAGAAACAGTAGTAATCCTAACACTGAGCCCTGGGGTAACCCACTTAAAAGCTCCTTCCCATCCCAACATAACCCTCTAATCAGTACTCGCTGTTTACTGCTGTTCAAACAATTTCTTATCCACATCTAAGTTTTAACCTGAATCCCTATGGCTTTGAGTTTAATTAATAGCCTTTTTCTATGGAAGTTTATCAAAAGTCTTTTGGAAGTCATCGTCATGGCAAATTATAGGCCTTGCCATCGTTCACTTTGGGTTGGGATATCGATCAGGGGGTGATTTAAATCTATTTCAATCAATTCCCATGTTATAATGACAGTCTTGTACGGAATATGTAGAAGTCTTTTATGCCACTCTGACTAGCCAGAATCTCCTGTAAAATACAAATTTGGATGGGAGATGGAAAAATGATCCCTGCTTGATTTCCCTGCACACATATGCAAAAGGACCGCTTACCAGAAAACCTACCCCTGTATTCCTATAATCCAAAGTGAGATTGGAATGCAGTCCAGTCCAGCCTGGTGAACTGCACAAAATGAGGATTGACTGATATTGAGGGAATGAGTCAGATGAGCTTGACAAATGCCAAAAGAATTGAATCATTTTTTTAAATTTGTTCATGGGATGTGGGCATTGCTGGCAAAGCCAGCATTTATTGCCCATCCCTAGTTGCCCTTGAGAAGGTGGTGGTGAGCCTTCTTCTTGAATCGCTGCAGTCCGTGTGGTGAGGGTACTCCCACAGTGCTGTTAGGGAGGGAGTTCCAGGATTTTGTCCCAGCGATGATGAAGGAACGGTGATATACTTCCAAGTCAGAATGCTGTGTGACTTGGAAGGGAACTTGGATGTGGGAAATTTACCTTTTATTTATGCTGCTCACATACTTACTAAAGAATAGTAAGAATTTTGAAAACAATGTCACCATTATTTATCTAACTCAGCTTAATTTACAACTTTTAACAATCATAGAATCGAAGAGCACAGAAGGAACCCATTCAGTCCATTGTGCCTGTACCGGCTCTTTGAAAGAGCTATTCAGTTAGTCCCACACCCTGCCCTTTCCCCATTGCCCTGAAAATGTTTCCTTTTTAAGTATTTATCCAATTCCCATTTGAAAGTTACTGTTGAATCTGCTACCACCACCCTTTCAGGCAGTGCATTTCATATCATAACAACTCACTGTGTAAAAAAAATTCTCCTCAGTCTGTGAAGGAATAAACCATAAAACCCATTCAGAAAAAGACACCATTCCAGGAAAGAATTCTGGCCTTATTTAAACATGACAAACTGGGTCTGGAAATCTAGAAACCTAACGATGGAAAAGCTGTGAAAGCATTCTGGCTATAGAGATAAGATAGTTGTTGACACTGAATTAATAACCTTATTGAAACAGAAGGTTAAAGGCTCCGGTAGGCTGACCTTTCAGAATGAAACAATGGTTCACCCTGGACAAGGTGTTCTAATTTACACTTCGTAAAGAAGCACATAAAAGTAAGAAACATCTGCCTTCGTAAAAATGACATCAAGTAAAAAACAGACCTGCCGTAACACCGTTTTTATGGTAAACTTAGAACACCTAGAGAAGAGACATAATTCTGTAATGCTACCAGCTGAGGTGACTGTAGGAATTGCAGGGGTCAGCAGAAAAATGACTACTTTGTGTTACATAGGCCTAGAAATTCAGTATAGCCACTTTTGGGGCGGTAAAGTCGGGCGGCCGCTAAAGTTTGCGCCCGGCGGAAAGTGGAGGCCACTTCGCCGATATTCAGTAGCTTTGGCCAAGGAGTTTGCTCGAGCGCTAAAACTGGCGTTGCACGGCTATCTTTAGGCGCTAAGCCGGCGGTGCAGACTGATACCGCCGAGGCCGGGCGCAGCGCAGGTGCGGTCATGTTTTGATTGACAGCAGACACCCTGACACCAGCCAGCTCTTAAAGGGGGAAGGGTCGACTTGGTCTGCTGCCACGCCCTGGATACTGCAGCCCTCCAGCTAGGCCTAAACACTGCTGCTGGAGAGAAATAGCGCCAGCAACGATGCAGAGGGCCCGTGAGCGAGCGCAGCGCTTCTCTGCCCATGATTTAAAGGTGCTGGTTAGGGCTTTGGAGAAGAAAAGCCATATCTTGTTCCCGGACAGTGGCAAGAAGCCTCCCAAGAGGGTGTACAGGAGAGCCTGGAGGGATATCGCCCAGAGGGTCACAGCCAACAGCGATGTCCCCAGGACTGGTGTCCAATGCCGGAAAAAGTTTAACGACCTCACTCGGATTGTCAGGGTGAGTACCCTTTCCAGTGTCCTCCTCATCCTTGCATGTGCACCTCACATTATGGGCAAAGGGACCTCAAAGGACTAATGGCCATCCCTCATCCAGCAGCTATGGCACTGGCATGAACATCAATTGCACTTTCTGCACTTTACACACTGGCCAAGCTATTCGACCATGGGAGGCAGTGCACACAACAACAGGGCACCACACTGGCCAAGCTATTCGACCATGGGAGGCAGTGCACACAACAACAGGGCACCACACTGGCCAAGCTATTCGACCATGGGAGGCAGTGCACACAACAACAGGGCACCACACTGTACTTAAAGGCCGTCCTTTCTCTTGCAGGCCAAGCTGGCCCAGAATCTGAAGAGCCGGACTGTCACCGGGGGAGGCCGTGCCCAGTTCCAGCAGCTCAGTGACCTGGAGGAGCGCGTGGGTCGACTCATGGGTGCCCGGGTGATTGGCCCCGTTGCAATTGGAGATGCCGACCCTGTGCTGGGCCCCAATGGTAAGGACATGACCGTTTGGAGCTCTCTCGTTCCCCTTGCGCTTCAGATCTACATCCTTTGCCACTGTCCGACCAATGCGCAGAATGCCACCACTCATGCCTCCCTCGCTGATGCCCTGTCCTCACTCTAAAGCTACTCTTGTGCCTTCCTGCTTTCAGCTGGTGAGGAGGAGGTCCCTGAAGCTGCGAGTGTCAGTCCCTCGGAAGAGGAGGACGAGGAGGAGCAAGAGGAAGGCAGCACATCGGGGGAACCCTCATCCGCGCCAGGGGATGGCAATGGAGGGGACACGTCTTCCCTGGAGGAGAGCCAGGGGGAAGTGTTGCAGGGGGGTGTAGCTCCTGTGCCTAGTGGCGTCCAGCCACGCGGGAAGGGTCGGGCAGCACGGCTGCCTTCTCCCCATGGGGGGGAAGTGTTGCAGGGGAGTGTAGCTCCTGGGCCCAGTGGCGTCCAGCCACACGGGAAGGGTCGGGCAGCACGGCTGCCTTCTCCCCAGAGGGGGGAAGTGTTGCAGGGGAGTGTAGCTCCTGGGCCCAGTGGCGTCCAGCCACGCGGGAAGGGTCGGGCAGCACGGCTGCCTTCTCCCCAGAGGGGGGAAGTGTTGCAGGGGAGTGTAGCTCCTGGGCCCAGTGGCGTCCAGCCACGCGGGAAGGGTCGGCCAGCTCGGCGGCCTTCTCCCCAGAGGGAGAGTCCGGCCTCCAGTCCGGAGACGGTCCTCGCCCAGCAGGTGCGCCTCCTTGATCAAATGTCCGCGGACTCGGATCGTCGGCACACCGAGTTCATGGGGGTTGTGGCACGGTTGCCTGAGGCCATCGAGTCCCTGGCTCATAGTGTGTCCGATTTCGGGGCCTCACAGGCCAGGGGTTTCGAACAACTCGCGGCAGCACAGGACGCGAGTCGGGCCGAATTCGGGGCATCACAGGACGCGAGTCGGGCCGAATTGAGGGCAGCACAGGACGCGAGTCAGGACGAATTCAGGGCAACACAGGCAGCGAGTGGACAGTTGATCAGTGGTGCCGTGCAGTCACTGGCTGGTCTGATGCGGGCACAGACCAGGGCAGTACGGGCACTCACTGCTGCCACACTCGCTGTGTCAGGCAGGCATCGCCAGGGCACCCGCCGCGCTGCAGCAGCACAGCGGTCTGGCCTTCACCAGATTGCTGCGCTTGCTGCAGTGCCAGCCCGTCCGAGTGCCAGTGTCTCAGGCGAGCAGCGAGCGCCTGGCATCAGCCAGCTTGACCCCATTGCTGCAGCCGCCACTGCCACTCCCCCAGCGAAGCTGCGACGAGCTGCTGGAGGGACTGATGCTGCCCAGCCACAGCTGCAGCAGTCAGCAGCCGGCCCCTCGAGGGCCAGAGCTCGTCTAGGCCGACCCCCAAGGGCATCTGCCGTCACGCAATGTGCCCCTCAGGAGCCTTCCCCCAGCCTTGCAGCACCCACAAGGCCCAGGTTGAGGCGGAGCAGCAGGTCGGCCAGGGGCCGGAAAAGCCTGGACAAGGACTCGCCCTCTCAGCACACAAAGTAGAGTGTGTTCGCAAATGTTTTTTTATATGGGGGTGGTTGTCTTGTCTATGGGGGGGGTTCTTTTGCTATGGCCGAGGATGAAGGCCATTTGGATGGACAAGTTTTGTTATTCCTCCCCAGGTTGTGGGAGTGAGATATGTATTTGAGTGTTTTTTGGGGGTGTTGTCTGTTTTTCGGTTTCATGTGGGAAGGGCCCTGAGTTTGTTCAATAAAGCTTTTTCTTTATTCAGCTTGTCCATGTGTGATGTTTCAAGTGGTTGTTGCGTTAACCGGCTGAGGGCTTGCGGAGCGGCTGCATTCATGTGCGTTCATTGCCACAAGCCATTCCCTGACAGGGGGCCTAGAAGTGTCGTTCAATAAGCCGCCGACGGATGGCCCTTGGACCTTGTGGCTCCCTCCTGGGCTGGTATTCCTCCTCCTCCTCCTCCTCCTCCTCATGGTCCTCCTGCTCGTCCTCCTGAGGTGGTGGTCCAACGTGAGGTGGCAGTGCCTGAGTCCTGCGGATAGCCAGGTTGTGCAGCATGCAGCAAACGACGACGAACTGGGAGACTCTATCCGGCGAATACTGCAGAGATCCGCCGGAGCGATCCAGGCAGCGGAACCATTGCTTGAGGACGCCAATCATTTGCTCTATGATGTTCCTTGTGGCTTGATGGCTTTCGTTGTATGCCTCCTCAGCAGGGGTCCTGGCCGCGCGGAGCGGGGTCATGAGCCATGTACACAAAGGATAGCCTTTGTCCCCGATAAGCCATCCTCTTGGGGGAGGCTGTGCCTGGAACATGTCAGCCACAGTAGTCTGTCGCAGGATAAATGCATCGTGGCTGCTGCCTGGAAAGCGGGCATTGACAGCTAGGATGCGCTGCCTGTGGTCACACACCAGCTGTACATTGAAGGAATGGTAGCCCTTCCGGTTGCGGTAATCCTCGGCATTGTCGATAGGTGCCCGCAAAGCCACATGCGTGCAGTCAATGGCGCCCTGCACCATGGGGAAGTCGGCGATCCTCGCAAATCCGACTGCACGCTGCTCCTGCCTCTCTAGGGTCATGGGGATGGAGATGAATTGGTGTCTCCTTGTGAAAAGGGCATCGGTGACCTGCTGGATGCAGTGATGCACGGCGAACTGGGAGATGTTAGCTATGTCCCCAGCAGCGGCTTGGAAGGAGCCGCTTGCATAAAAGTTCAGAGCCACCGTGACCTTCACTTCCACCGACAGAGACGTCCTGCACATCAGCTGTGGACGCAGATCTCTGTGAAGCAGCTGGCAGATCTCTGCAACCACCTCCCTTCTGAAGCGCAGCCTCTTAACACACTGCGCGGCAGTCATGGTGAGATAGGACACCTGCTGGCGGTATTCCCTGAGTGGGTAAGGCCTACGTTGCCGACGCCTGATGCCCCCTCTGCGTCTAGGCATGGCTGCCCCTCTCACACAGCGTCTGCGAGCCCTTCGCACATAATGCTGGAACTGAGGGTTGGAACCCCATGCAGCCCCCATAATATACTTGCAAACAGTGAAATCACAATGAGTCAAATTTCCAAGCTCTGGCCAGAAGCCAAAAATACCTCTCCTATGTTGGGCCAAATCAGTAAGGTGTCTTCCTTGGTCTCTGTCCAGAAATCCGTTGCACTAAAGTCATTGCAGCAAAATGGCTGGCCTTTATAGTTCAGTGTAAGTGCCCTTTAATTAGCGCTCCCCGAGGCCCGCAGGGCCTCTGCTGCGTTCCACTTCACAGTTCTTAACACCGCCACGCCCACATTGGGCGGGCGCGACTGAAGTTCCGGTTTGGGGCGCACAAAGGGCGTTGCACGACGAAATGACGTCATAAGTTGCGCGCGCAGCTGAGCGCGCGCAAACACTTTGCGCCGGCGCTAAATGTCTACTGAAGTTGGGCGTAGGCGCAAATCGTTCTGCGCCCGGCCGCTAAGTGCCTAGCGCTCGAGATCTACTCCTCCTAAGGCGCTAACGGCTGGCGAACGCAACTGAATTACTAGGCCATTTAGCTTACATCAGCAGAAAACCTTAAAGGAAATACCACTGGAAAGGGTATAAATATTGAACTCTCAAATGGGATAAGAGACTCACTTTAAAGGGGCAAAGCAATTCTCAGCTTCAGAGGTGGCTCTGTAAGTCTCCAACTCTTTGTACCTCGGAGATCAAAGGTATTTGGATTTGGTGGATATCCTATAGAAAACTAAGAACTGTAAAACTTTAGCGAAGTTATGATTTGAAAGTAGGATTGTAAGCTTTCTCTTTTTGGAACTGATAATGTTGCGATTGACTCACCAACTGTAAATTACATGTCGGTTCTTTAATAAATCTATATATTTTTAGAATTGTCTCATATAAGACTTCTGTATCAAACTCGCAAACTCATTTCTATACACACTTTGGTGAGGAGTTGCAGAATTCTGGGGGAGTTTTCCGGATCCTCATAATATCCAGAACGTTACAATCTAGCTAAACTTATTAAAAGTGCTATCTGGAGGACCATAACATTTTTAGGTTGTTCCTTTCCTTTTGGGAGAGATAGCCCAGACCTTTAGACCCAATTAAGCATCTTTTGGATTCGGCTACCTCAAACTTTAGTTGAAAGTGAATGTCTGAGGAATACGCCTGGTCCGGGGTAGCCCTAAAGGGGCTAGGTCTAGTAATTATCCCTTCAAGTTCCCTCACGTTCATTTGTCAATTACCTTAAATCTTTGTCCTCTGGTTACTGACCCTCAAGCCAGTGGAAACAATTTCTCCCTTTGTACTCTATCAAAACCTCTCATAATATTGACCTCTATTAAATCTCCCCTTAACCTTCTCTCCTTGAAGGAAATCAATCCCAGCTTCTCTAGTCTCTCCACATAGCTGAAGTCTCTCTTTCCTGGTATCACGCTAGTAAACCTCCTCTGCAACTTCTCCAGGGCTTTGACATCCTTCCTAAAGTGTGGTGCACAGAATTGGACATCATTTTCCAGCTGGGGTCTAACCAGTGATTTATAAAGGTTTAGCATAACTTTCTTGCTTTTTTACTTGATGCCTCTATTTATAAAAGCCAATGATCTTGTATGCTTTTTAAACAGCCTCATTAACTCGTTCTGCCACCTCCAAAGATTTGTGTAAACCCCCAGCTCTCTCTGTTCCTGCACCCCTTTTAAAGTTGTACCATTTATTTTATATTGCCTCTCCTCATTATTCCTTCCAAAATGCATCATTTTACACTTCTCTGCATTAATTTTCATCTGCCATGTGTCTGCCCATTTCACCAGTCTGTCTATGTCCTCCTGAAGTCTGCTACTATCTTTTTCACTGTTCACTACATTTCCAAGTTAAGGATGCGGCACTGATCTGACAGAGAAATAATTCGGTATAAGTTTCCGCTCGTTTACGCCAGAAATATCAGCGCAATCCGAGCGGAATCGGCCGAACCAGCGCAAAAGATCACTGCATTTTAATCATGTCATCTGTAAACTTTTAACTGATGCCTTGTATACCCAGGTCCAGTTTATTAATACACATCATGGTACAAGGGCACCCCTCACCTGCTCTTCTGATCCTTCACTCATACACGTCTTCAAAGAAGACTTCTTTCTCCAACATGAAAGATTGAATTAAAAGGTTGAGGGGGAAAATAGTGGTAAAGTGAAACACCCAGAAAATGATAACTATCAGTTTACAGGGAAAAAAACAAAACCAGATGCCCTCCACTCTTCCATACTCTTCTACATGTACACAGAGAGCCTATCTGTGACCTTCCTTCATTATTCCCTTGTGGGTTGTTTGTTTGGCAAAATTGATGTTAAAATTTCAATTATCAGAATTCATATTTATGCATCTCGAAGCAGTTGTTTAATGATTTTTCTTGATTGTATGATTCATCTTTACTCTCAAGACCTCTATAGTCTTCTTCGGCCCATTGAACCTTTCCTCTGCTCCTCTCAGGAATTTATTTTTTCATGATAATGTTGCACGCTGATGTATATTATCATTATCTATCAGCCCTGCTCTATTGTGAAATATTGTGAACGTGCTACCACTTATACTCATACACGTACAATAGTACAGGCAAAGGATGTGGCATTGATCTGGCAGAGAAATAATTCAGTAGAAGTTTCCGCGAGTTATGTTAGCGCAATACGGGCGAAATCAGCCGAACCAGCACAAAAGATCGGGGAATGTTAAACTTAAGTGAGATATGCCCAAAACCTCTTATGCTCGTATTTTCCACAATCTTTTATGCTTGCTTAAGATTCAATTTGCCAGGATCAGGCCCCGCCCACTGAATTGCCCCGCCCCCCAGGTGGAAATTGCGAGATTCCACCAGTTGCGCTGGTTTGGGAAGGTTCTTCAAATTGCGCTCATTTTCCAATGAAACTATTAAATGGTTCAGTTTAGTTTTTTTCTAAGTCATTTTCAGTGATTTTAAACCAGGTTACTCACAGGTGGAGGACTGGACACCCTGATTAAAAATGCTTATTTTTGTTGATAAATCCATTTTCAGCTGTATTAATAAAACGGCACCAGTTTACCAATCTTAAATACATCAAGGAATACTTTTTAATGGAAAGAAAAAAAATTAAAATGATTACGTTCTATTATGTGGCCCGATTGCGCTGGTTCATGGTAGATTTTACGTTTGTGATTATGCAAATGAATTTCAGTGGACACTTGAAGCTAACCTAACCAATGCAATTTCAAGAGCATTTTGGGCACCATTTTCCGATTGCCCCCAAAGCGGAAACTGTACCCCGTAATGTTGAATGCAATTAATGATGCAGAGAGGCTGTTTCCCCTCGTGGGGTGTAAGTTGTTTTAGCTCTGAGATCGCCGAGGTTTCTCTCGCCAGAGGCCTCTCTCTCTCTTTTGCACAGTAAAACCTTGAGTGGTTCAACCCACTCGCCCCTTAGGTTCTAGATACTGGCCTTAGGTGCAGGAACTACAATGCAGAGAAGACTCTTATAGACCAAATTTAATGAATCAAAATGGAATTTTATTGCATATGGAAAAACAAATCAAATGCAAGCAAATAAGAGGGTACATGGGAGGGAAAAACAAATCATAACAATACAGTACTAGCTAAAATAAATACAGGCATATTATACCTTACAACAGTCATTATGGAATGGGGAAACACACGGAACATCGAGGGACAACAACTCATGTTAATTATACCCAAAATGACCACCCCCTTTACCCTATCTAGATCCGATTATGAAGGGCCAGAAACATGCTCACCAATCCAGTTGGAAAAGTATAGAGTTTTGAAACAGGTCTGCATTTTAATCCCCTCAGGCGTCCTGTTTCCTCATGGTCAGTGGAGCCACAGCGGGCTGCACCACACCTCACTCTCTCTCTCTCTCTCTCTCTCTCTCTCTCTCTCGAGGTGAAGGTCATGGACAGGCTGGACACTGACGGGCCTGGATGTTGGCGGAGATCATCTGCTTGACCACGGTTGGAAGCCCCTAGCCGGCTTTCATATAGATTTCTTTGGTAGTTTTTCTACCCTCCCGTTTCGTCAATGGCCCGGGGTTGGTCGATGATCTCCCGATGTTTTACCCCGGGGCGGGACGCCAACTCGAAGCGTCTTCTTCTCCGAACTCCAGCTGCTATCGAAGGTAACGGCTATTACCAAAGGTCCTACGAAGATGATGAAGAAAAGGAGCCTCTCTCTTCCCAATATCTAAGATGGAGCATTTTTTTTGCTACCCCGGGTGTCTCCAATTATACTTCTCAGAAGAAGCCTTTATCTCCCACCAAATCAAGGTTAGTCTTTGTTTAACTTTTGGCGGGCTTATGGCACAGTGGGGTAGTTATTATATTTAAACTGCTTTCGGGATGGCCGGTGATGGCCATCTCTGGTCTGGAATGACTTGGTAATGTTTTAATGTCTTCTTGATGTCTTTAACGGGTCCTTGATGCGTTCTTTATGAATATGGAACTGTTCCCCTTTGTCTGGGTAAACATTTAGATGGCCTTTATCTACAGGCCGATCTGACTGGATCTGCATCCAATCTTTATGTATGTGTTAAAGTCAGGTTTTGTTTTCTCAGAAACGGCTTCCAGAACTTACTATGGGTTGAATCCACAAAGGCTGCCTGGGGACTGCAGGAACCATTTTAAAGTGTCCCAATAAGCTAGTCAAATGGTCTGGCAGCCATTTTGTGTGCCCCTTTTCTCGGCTTCTTTTAATACAGTCTTTTAAAAATCACGGCCTCTTCTGCCAGAGGACCCTTATAATACAATATTAATTTTGCAAATTCTACAGGGGAAATCTAGAACACGGGGGCATAGTTTTAGAATAAAGGGTCGCCCTTTTAGAACTGAGATGAGGAGGAATTTCTTCTCTCAGAGGGTTGTAAATCTGTGGAATTCTCTACCCCAGAGAGCCGTGGAGGCTGGGTCATTAAATACATTTAAAGTGGAGATAGACAGATTTTTGCAAGATAAGGGAGTGAAGGGATATGGGGAGCGGGTAGGGAAGTGGCTTTGAGGCCAGATCAGCTATGATCTTATTGAATGATGGAGCAGGCTCGAGGGGCCAAGTGGCCTATTCCTGCACCTATTTCTTATGTTCTTATTAAAGCAACATTGCAGAAAGGAACTAAGCTGTACACAGTTCAGTGTGGATGATTAGCAATCTTGTTGTATGAGGCCCCTTGGGATGGAGCGATCATAATATGATTGAATTCTTCATTAAGATGGAGAATGAAGTAGTTGACTCAGAAACTAGGGTCCTCAATTTAAATAAAGAAACTACGATGGGCCTGAGGCGCGAATTGGGTAGGATTGATTGGGGAACGTCACGAAAAGGATTAACGGTGGATAGGCAATGGCAAACATTCAAAGACCGCATGGAAGAACTACAGAATTTGTTCATCCCAGTTTGGCATAAAAATAAAACAAAAAGGTGAGTCAACCGTGGCTAACGAGGGAAATTAGGGATAGCATAAGATCCAAGTAGAGGACATATAAATTGGCTAAAAAAAGCAGTAATCCAGAGGATTGAGAGCAGTTTAGGATTCAACAAAGGAGCACAAAGGGATTAATTAAGAAAGGGAAAATAGAATGAGAGTAAGCTTGCTAGGAACATAAAAACTGACTGTAAAAGATTTTATAGATATGTGAAGAGAAAAAGATTGGTGAAGTCAAGCGTAGGTCCCTTGCAGTCAGAATCAGGGGAATTTATAAGGGGGAACAAAGAAATGGCAGACCAATTAAATACATATTTTGGTTCTGTCTTCACAAAGGAGGACACAAATAACCTCCCAGAGATGTTGGGGAACATAGGTTCTGATGAAAGGGAGGAACTGAAAGAAATCAGTGTTTGTAGGGAAATGGGGTTAGGGAAATTGATGAGATTGAAGGCCGATAAATCCCCAGGGCCTGATAATCTACATCCTAGGGTACTTAAAGAAGTGGCCCTAGGAATAGTAGATGCATTGCTGGTCATCTTCCAACATTCGATGGAATCTGGATCAGTACCCATGGATTGGAGGGTAGCTAATGTTACCCCACTATTCAAAAAAGGTGTTGGAGAGAAAACGGGGAATTACAGACTGGTAAGCCTGACATCAGTAGTGGGGAAAATGCTAGAGTCCATTATGAAAGATGTAACAGCAGAGCACTTGTGTAGGGGGTTTCTCTTGCTCGTTCTGGTCTCCTGCCAGGCTTTGTGCAATAATTACCCTTGAGTGGTTCGACCCACTCTCCCCTACGGTTCCAGACCTTGGACTTAGATGCAGAGAACTGTAGTGCAGAGAAAGGACTCAATAGACCAGGTTGAATAGCACGAAATGGATGCTTTTATTTTTAAACAGTTTGAAGCATTACAAAATACATGTCATAGGCACAGATTAAAGCAACTACAATCATGCACAAATTTATGAACTTGACTCTATGGAAATGGGGAACACACGGCACGTCATAAAAGGGGAAACACATTACGATTTAACCTTACTCCCTCCCCTAATACCTAAACTAAGTTTCGACTTGAGGAACTTGGGATCATGCTCACCACTATCAGAATCGCAAAAAAGAAGGGGTTCGCAGCCTTTCTGGCACAGCTTTCCGTCGTCACGTGGATTTGGAAACTTCTGGCGCAGCTTGTTTTTCTCTCTCTCTCAGGCGATGAGGCAGTGGACACAGCCTCGGTGAGCGCTCGTCATGGCTGAAATCCACCAAGATTCTGTCTGGATTTGGTTTCCTGAAAACCTGTGTTGTTGAGGCACTGGGGTGCTAGGCCCGGAGTGTCCTTTTCTCTGGCCTGGATCGTCGTTTTTCCCGAGGGTGTCTTCTCCTTTGGCCTGGGTCGTCGATGATCTCCCGACAACAGCACCCGGGCCACCCTCGTTGTCTTCCCGTCGTGGCCGAGCCTTGTCTGGCTGAACACCGACCACGTTGTCTTTTTCACCGAAATTGTCCGTCCGAAGCGTCTTTAAAAGAAGAAGCGTCTTGATCGATTCCGAAGCTACCGAGGTAGAAGAGGCGCTGGTGGACTTTTCAAAATCCATAGTTATACCCTTTTTGGGCCAGCCTTATCTCCCGCCAGATCATAGTCCAGTCTTTGTAATATTTTGGCGGGCAGAAATCTCTGCAGGGGTGCTTTGTCTTGTAACGAGAGCTGGTGATAACTTAACTGGCCTTCCTGGCTGATAATGTCTTTTAATGTCTTTTGCATTGTCACCGTGACTCGGTTCGCATATTGATCGGTCTGGAGATTTCCCTTGATGGCTGTTAAACGGTTTCTCCTTTGTACATTAAATGGGTTTAAGTGTTCATTCATTGTCCGCCCATATCTTGATGGGCCCCATCCTGTTTGCCTGAAACTGTCTTGTACTTAGAATCCATTGAATATGTATGTTGTTTCCCTGAGTTTCGGTTTCCCGATACTGGCTTTCGCGGGCTTACTCTCTTCAATCCACAAGCCTGTCTGGCTTGCAGTAACAGAAATCAAATGGTCCAGAAACTGATCACGAGGCCCGGCGGCCATTTTGTATGCCCTTTTATCAAAGGTTTTTCTGTGCAAGCTTACTTTGGTCAATAAACAGTCTTATTTTATCCAGTTTTCTTGCGTGATTTTTGCTGAAAATTTCGAATCTTACAGGCCCCCCTGTGATACTGATAGCTTGCTAGAGGTATCAATGATCCTTGGTGAGCAAATTTTCCCTGATTCCCCACATCCAAACATTCCTGGCACTTAACTATCTATGACCCCCACGACACATGCAGTTCCCATTTCCGAAAAAAATGAAAATTACCTTGTGCACATTTGGACAATCATAGGCAGTACTTCTTAAACTATAACACATTCATCTGTCAGATGTGCAGGGGTTGATGCCCTCCTGCACCACCTGCATACACCTTTTATTAATCCAAAAACTTAACAACGACTAATAACATAACAATATTCATACACTTAAAAGAAAACGCGCAAATGGCCAAAATCTAAAAATGGAGGGACGCCTAACTTTCAATACTAGCAGCTTAAAGTGGGGTGTCTTCTTCCCCCATTCGCACATAGCGTTCTCTCCATTCTCCTGTGTTCTCGTGCCTCTGGAGGCGTTTGCCTCTCTTGCAATGCACGGACAGCAAAAATATCACAATTAAAACCTGACACCCTACTAGGATGTGGGATGCTATTCTAATCCAGGCCGGGACCTCTATGTTAGTGAACAAGTCCCACCATGGTGGGATGACTATGTCCAATATGTCTTTTCCTATCTCTAAAGTCTTCTGCTCCAGTGTGTAAAAATGTTTCTGTGAAACTATAACGGCTTTTAAAATCTTGGTGAGGTGTTCGGGAAGAGGGGGAATGACATAACCAAAATGCGCGATGAATCGTTGCAAGTCCGTGAAATTCTCTTTTACTGTGAGGTGAATGGTGGAGGGTGCAGGAATGGGGACAATTCATTGTTGTGCCACTTGAACCTCGGCCCTGGCTTTGAAACAGAAACTGCTATCACTGATCGAACACCACTCGTGCTGTCCATAGCGGTAGTGAGGCGCTGCCGTGGTGACGCAGTATATCCCACCCCCGATATATGCTACCTGCGGGGGCACATGGTCCTCTGCCATTGCCTCCATGGTGCAATTTATCGGCTTCACGCTAGCGGTTCTGAACCCGCACTGTGGTTTCAAAAAGGCATTCAAGTGCTGGGGACACAGGATGATGTGTGCTCCCCGACTCCGACACCCCGAGAGGTCGGTGCCTGTCATCGTACGCTCCCATCTGATGACGTAAGGCGGGACCACTGCGTAACAAATGTGCGCGCCCCCCTGAATGACTCCAATGTTCTCCACCCTGTATACCAGGGCAGGCTTTGCTGCGGGACCCAACACCGGCATTCTTACCACTATTCCCATGATAGTATGATTCGAACGTCCGCAGTCCACTGGGACTGGGTACGCTTCTGCAGCTAGTCTGAGCTGGCACGGGCTTAATGCATTCTCAAAAGGGTGGAGCGCTTGCAAGTGCTTGTTGCTGATCCAGGATGGGACCAAACCCTGTTTTAAATCCTCAAGATTACTGCGGCCCTCGCCCAGTAACCACGCCCCGTATAGCACACAGGCCTCGTTTTGCGCAGCTTGATCGGACGCATTCCGATCCTCCTTAATGAGCGCATTTACCGTTCTCGCGTGTTTCTCCAGCTCAGCTATTATTTCCTTAAAGTGTAGTGTCATGGCCTGGTCTTCATGTAACTCAGAACCCACTACCTATTTTCGTCTGTCAGTATGTTCCTTAACTGGGCTTTTAAACCGTTGATCTGTGTCTGCAGCTCCACGTTATCTAGAGCGTTGACGACAGATGTCCCGGTATTAAAAGCAGTGAATATGTCATTTACTGTACCCCTTCTTTGCCTCCCGACTCGATCCAAAACTTCCGGTGGTGTGGTGTATAATTTGTCTTTGTCGATGTCGGCAAAGTCAAACTCGTAAAACTGTCTAAACATTCGGGTTAACAGGACCTGGTATAATTGTTCCGTTTCTTTGGGACACCACTCCGGCAATCGTACCTCAGTGAGGTTTAAAATCACTGAGGCCACCGCGTAGTGTACCCCTTGGTACAGCACCTGACCGGTGGGTACCAATACTAAACCGTTCCCGGGTCCCTTGGTGGTGGTGGGGCACCCTTCTTTCTGGGCTAGTGCTACCGGAAGCGTGGGCAGGGGCTTGCGTGGGCGGGTGATGAGTTCAGTGGCGTTTACCGGAATAGGGGAGTATGGGGCTCCGCACGCTCGAGTGCTGACATCCCATCTCATCCCCTTTCCTTCATCCTGCCACTGCCTCTGGAAGAAGATGGATACACCCTTGGGGCAAACGCGTTTTGAACCCCACATACAGACATATATTCCTTCATCTGGTTCCCACCATTTGTCCCAACACACACGTAATTGTCCGTGAGTCCCCGTAATAGTCCGATGGGTATTAGTACCCAGTCGCTCCCACTCGACCGTAGAGTTCTTCATGTCCTTTCCCAGCTTTCGCAGCCACCACCATCGCCTTAGTGGTACGTTCCCATTACACACCAGACAGATCCTCTTTCCCACGGTAACGCTGGCTCTGGGTGCAAGGATGCTCACCCGAGGGCACGTTAACGAAGTCTCTTGGTAGGCAAAACCGAAATTGCTGGAGTATTCCGTAGAATTCGTCCCCAGCCAACCTGGCAATCTCCCCTGGTGGAAATAGGTGGCAGTTTCCTTCACCTCTCGCTCCCCTGTCCCATCCGTCGCGATGGGGGCCGTGTCCCCGGAACACCCGAAGATGATGACGTCCTTGGTGCAGCCTCGGTAGGCCCACCCGCACCCGATCGCCACGAACACGATGAGAATCTTTTTCATCATATCCCAGGTTTCTGTAACCAATAAAATGATGTAGCCAGGCTCCCAATAGGTGCTGGCCTAATTAAATGGGCGCGCGGGTTCCTAGACCCCGCTTCCAAACAAGCACACATACCGGGCAGACTTCAAAATTGTACTCTTAACATTTCTTAACACTGTAAACTTTATATTCCTTAAACTATCATCATAATTACCTAACTTAACTTATGTACAGCGCCGCCCTCCGCCGGGCGGCCTACTGAATTCCTGTGAGGGCTGCAGCGTGCCGCACCCTGTGGTGGGGCTGCACTGACCTTCGGCTTTGATCCCCCGCAGCCTGTCGCTGTTGAACGGGAACCATGCCTTTCTGGGGCTGCTCTAAACCGAGGTTGGGAAGGATGGGGAGAATCTGGCCAAAACTTTCTGGGCTGGGGCGCTCGAGTCGACCTACAAGGGGCTGCTTTGGGTGAGGCTCCCGGGGCTGATGGACCGGGGGTTGGGACTGTCACCGTCACAGCCTGTCGTTCCACCACAGCTGCCGGCTCCAGCTCCCCTCCCTCAGGCTCCGCCCCCCCGGGGCCGGGATTTGTGGCTTCCGACTCCACCTCACCTGTCCCTACAGGTAGTGAGTCTCCGCCCCCTTTCCCTACCTCCCCCAAGCTTGAGTCGAGGGCGGGATCGTCGTCCTCTGACTCTTCCTCCTCCATGATTGGGTCTAAGGCGAGGTTGAGCTGTTCGGGCTCTTCCTCGTCCGAATCCCAAATTAGAGGGGAGACCTCCCACTCCGATGGGGTGGCCCCTCCCTTCACGCAGGCTACTGTTCCAGCCTGTGTGGTCTGTGACTCTGTTACAGGCTGAGGATTTTTGTTCTCAGACCTGATCCCTGTTGTTGGCCCTTGTGCACCCGATTTAAACAGTTTACACTGGTTAATGTGAAACCATTTGGTACGTCGGGGCACCTTCACTGCATAAACCATGGGGCTGGCCTTGTCTACAATGCTGTAAGGCCCCATGTACAATGGTTCAAAACTCCCTACCCTGGCATAGTTTCGGACCATGACCTGGTCTCCGACTACCCACTCTTGTTGCTTACGAGGTTCCAGTAACAGTCGATGCTGTCTTCCCATGTTCCCAGCCGCCTGCCCATAAATCTGTTTCAGGCGCTCCAAAAGGGTTTGGACGAATTTGTCTCGCTTCACCTCTCGGAGCTGGCCCTCAGTGAGCACCGGGGCTAGTACATGGGTGGGTGTTCGCATGATCCTTCCAGTCATTAATTCGTGCGGGGAATACCCCGTACTTTTGGACTGGCTGGCCCGGATCCCCATGAGGACTAAAGGCAGGACCTCCGCCCATTTCTGGGGCGAGCCCATTGTCTCTTTCCTCAGCTTTTCCTTGAGGGTCCGATTCATGCGTTCAACAATCCCGGATGACTGGGGATTGTATGCTACGTGCCACTTCCCCTCAATGCCCAAGAGCATGAGGGCGTTCTGCATTACTTGACCGGTGAACTGACTCCCTTGGTCGGACTCTTCAAAACGGGGGAGTCCCCACCGTGAGAACACTTCCCGAATCAAGATCTTAGCAGTGCCCAGTGCCATAGCTGTTCTGCACGGGAAAGCTTCTACCCATTTGGTGAACATATCTACCAGGACAAGGCAGTACTTATATCCTCCCTGGGCGGCGGGCAGGGGCCCTATGTAGTCGACCTGAATCGACTGCCATGGTCCCTCTACCCTCCTGATGTGCCCCATGGGCACCTTCCTTTTGTGGGGGTCTGGGTTGTTTGCAGCGCACACAAGACAGCTTGTGCAGAACTCGCGGACATCGTCCCGAAGTCCCGGCCACCACCCCGCCTGCTCTACCCGCTGCCAGGTAACCTCAGGCCCGGGGTGTCCCGCCCCTGGACCCTCGTGGGCCAGTTGCAGGAATTCCCTCCGGTGCTGCTGCGGCACAACCCACTGCTCCTCTCGGAACAGCATGCCTTCTTTGACTGAGAGGGCTGCCGTACTCTTCGGACCCTCTACCTGCTTGCCTTCTGTGATGGCTTTTAGGACTGTTTTTAGGGCAGGATCCAGGGTTTGGACGGTCTTTAGGTCTGGGGGCGGTGTCACCCCTGTGTTCCCTGGAGT
Organism: Somniosus microcephalus; assembly: GCF_052327205.1. Classification (NCBI taxonomy): domain Eukaryota; kingdom Metazoa; phylum Chordata; class Chondrichthyes; order Squaliformes; family Somniosidae; genus Somniosus; species Somniosus microcephalus. The sequence continues at coordinate 279,368,471 of NC_140987.1, forward strand.
TCCCTCCCTGCCTTGGATCGCCGCCACGGGTCCGGGTCCATAGGGGTCCCAGAGAATGCCGTTGCGGGCACCCTCCCTGGCTAGCGCATCCGCCTGCTGGTTGCCCTGACTGCGGGGTTCTGTGGTGGAATGAGCCTTCACCTTATGGATGAACACTTCCCCTTCCTCCCCCACAGCTGCCAGGATCTTTTCCAGCAAGGGCTTAACTGTTAAAGGCCGCCCGTTCGCGGAGGTATATCCGCGGCGGGACCAGATGGCGAGGTACTCCGTACACGAATTGCATGTGAACATGCTGTCTGAGCAAATCATGTATGGGGTTGGGAAAATCTCGGGGTGGGTAACCACGTACGCCACCGCGGACAGTTCAGCCTGCTGTGCGCTCACAGTGCTGGGGAGCTTAATTGCCAGGGCAATGTTTGCCGCAGGGTCATAAACTCCACACCCTGTGAGTCATTCGCCAGCAGATACAGTGCTGGAACCGTCTACGTAGATTTCGCGGCCTGTGGGGTGTATCCCGGCCCGTAAACCTATGTTGACCTCCCATACCCCTTCTACGGAACACCGATGGGCTGTTCCGGGATATACCATGTTGGCTGCGAGCTTTGGCTCGCAGAGGCCTTTAACTTTGAGATCCATCTGGGAAAGGAGGAGGGTGCAGCGCGCAATCCGAGCGCTGCTTACGGTCCCATCCTTAATCCTTCCATCCAGAAGCATCTTTGTGGGGGTGTGATGGGTGAGGAGCGTGATGGGAGAGGTTCCTGTGAAGATCACTGATCTGTTCACAGCCCAATGCGTGGCCAGGAGATGCCGTTCGCAATTGGAAAAACTCCTCTCTACATCCGTGAGCACCCTGGAGGAATAAACTACCGGTCTCAGCTTGCCGTGCCGCTCCTGGAGCAGCACGGCACTCAGGCTGTCCCCACTAGCAGCTACCTCCAGGAAAAACTCCTCTCCCCCATCTATGGCCCCTAGGGCTGGCGCGGTCTGCAGATCTCTTTTCAACTTCTCAAATGCTGCCTGGCACCCCTCATCCCAAGACTACTCGATTCCCTTGTGTAAGAGTTGGAGTAGCGGGGCTGCTGTGGCAGCATAGTCCTCGATGAAATCTCTGCAGTACCCGGTCAATCCCAAAAAGGACCTTACACCCGTTACTGTGTTGGGGATCGGCAGATCTTGTACTGATTCCCTTCTGGCCTTATCTATGGCTCTTTCTCCAGCGCGGATGGCCAGACCCAGGAATTTGACTTCCTGCTGGCCGATCTGTGCTTTCTTTGGGTTTACTTTGAAACCCTCCCTTTCTAACAGCTCCAATAATTCGGCTAATAGTGGGCCGTGCTCCTCCCTTGTGTCCGTGAACAGGAGTAAGTCATCCACATACTGTACTATCTGGTTGGGCTGGCTAAATTCTTTTAAACTCCCCGCCATGCATTGATGGAAAATGCTGGGGCTGTTGTGAAAACCCTGTGGCAAGCAGTTCCAAGTGTACTGTTGCCCTTTGAAAGTAAAGGCAAACTTGTACTGATCCTCCCGCCGCAGCGGAATGGACCAAAAACCGTTCGAGATATCCAGCACCGTGAACGTGGTCGCCGATGCTGGAATACTCCCTATTAGGTCTGCAACTGCTGCTACCGTGGGCGCGCAGGCTGGGATGTTACTATTGAGGACTCTGTAGTCCACCGTGGCTCTCCACGAATTGTCCGGCTTCTTTACCGGCCATAAGGGGGAGTTCACGTGAGTGGCTATTGGTCTCAATACGCCCTGCTGCACCAATGAAGATATTGCGGTCTCCATGTCGGGTTCTGCCTCCTTGGGGAAGTTATACTGCTTTTGGGGTCGGATCATGGGGCCCCCGTCTACGCTGACTTCAAACCCAGTGACTCTCCCACAGTCGTGCTTGTGGGTGGCAAACGCGGTCAGATTTTCCGACACACACGCCTGCAAGTCCGTTGGGATGTTCGCTACCATGAGCTCGAGATCGTAACCTCCTGATGGCTTCATGGTGCACAGGGCCCCCTTTATTTCCCTCCCTGGGATTACAACTACCTTACCTAAACCGCTCTCAGCTCCCCAGAGACAGTGATTTCTCAGGTCCACGAGGATCCCGTGTTCCACCAAGAAATCAGCCCCGAGGATGCCTTTTCCACCCCCCTCACTCCACTTCAATAGGGTACACGTCCATGTGGTGTGGAGTGCTCCCAAATGAATGGAGAGCGGGATGGAGTACGCGCCAGCCTGTTCTCTGCCTGTGAAACCCGCTACTGAGAATGGAGCCTGGGTGGACAGAGGTGAGGCAAAAGGTCTAGCTGTGTGGATCACGGTGCACGAAGCTCCCGTATCCAACAGGTAACTACCCTTTTCCCTTTCCACCTCCATTTCCACCACAGGTCTGCTCCAGGCGTCATAGCGGAGCGGACACAAGTAGACGGGCTGCGCAGACGTCAGTCATTTAGGTGCTTCGGTTGGGGTCTCGGGAGAGATAGGGCTGTTGGCGACTGCTACCTTCCCCTGCGAGGTCATCAGAGACCGCATAGTCTCTAAAATTGACTCAATCGTAGCGGGATCCACAACCACACCACCTCCTGTTGCTGGGGCAGGGGCTACGGTTGGGTTTTGGGCTGGTGCTGGGGCAACGGTCTGGGCTTGGGCTTGGGCTTGGGCTGCGGGGAATCTCCCTCTATTATCCTTCCATGGATTTCTACAGTCCTTGCGCCAATGACCCTCCTTCCCACACCCGTAACAACTGCTTTTGGCTTGGGGAGGGCGATTCCCCTCCTGATGCCATTCCTTTTTAGCAGAAGCTGCGGGCCTTGCCTCATGTACCTTTCCTTTTAAAGCAGGCGTTTTCCTACCCTTGTTGTTCCTGTAACTGATCGTGAGCTGATCGAGCACTACGTCTTCCGTGGAGCGGGCGTTAGTGGGGTCAAACCATGCTTTGGCCTGCTCCCTCACTATTGGCAAGCAACCTGCTACCAGGCACCGGAGCCAATGAGCCCTTTGTTCATCATTTAGCGCGTTCCGGTCCGGTCCTCCCGGGCAGCTGCGCCGATACACGGGCCACAACCTTCCGGCGAAAACCCGTGGGGGTTCTCCTTCTAGCTGCACTGTCTTTTCTAAACGGAGGAACGGAGTTCCGTCACCCTCTCCTATAATCTCCAGGATCTCGTCCCGTAACAATCCATATTCCCTGTGCCCTCTCTTGCTCTCGTCAGGGAGACACTGGAGGAGTGAGCTGTCCAGGGAGAACAGCAGCATCTTGGACTGTTCAACCCCGTCGCAGTCATTAACGGCTGCGGTCTGCTCCACGTCCCTAAAATGGACGGAGGGATCTCCTGACTCGGAGAGTTTTGGGATGTGACTTATCATTGCCCTCAGCTGTTGTGCGCTGTGGGGCATTATGATCTGATTCACAAGGGGTCCGTCCTCGCCATCATTGGCGCCAGGACCGAGCCTCCGGTGTCGCGTGGGACACATCGGTGCCGGTCCTGGCTCTTCCTCAAGAATCTCTTCATCTACCATCTCCGTTTCCTTTCCCGGAGTCCAAAACTCATCATAAGCAGGAGGCGCAGAGGGTTCGGGGGTTGGTTCCTGAACTATCTCTTGTGGAATCGGTCTTTTGGATTCCTTGGCTAGCAATAGCTGGCTCGCTGGTGGGCTTATGAGACACACCAACCCGTTTGCCTTGGCTAGGGCCGTTCTCAGGTCCGCTTGCTCCCGGCGGCAAGCGCTGTGGTCGGTGCTCGCAGATCTATCCTCCATGGCCATCTTATCTGCTGCCCTGGCTCCCAGAAGTTTTTCCTCTTGGGTCTCTACTTGCTTAGCTAGACGGAAACACCTTTCTCTCATTCTACCTTCACAGGCCTTGGCTTCAATGACCTGACATTTTAAATACTCTACCCGGGTTTTGTGGCGGTGAGTTGTGGATTGGCGTTCCTGATTCAGCGCGTTAAGCGATTCAATCAGTTTTTGACCTCCCGCAACCTTTTCCTCTACTTCTGTAAGCAACCCTTTGATCTGGGCTGTCTGTGCTACAACTACTTGGTCCAAAAGCTGGACTTGCTTCTTGTAGCACATCAGCCAGATCTGTATTTCTACAGATTTCTTATGCTCTTTACCCTCTGTCCACTTGATGGCTGCGTCTAGCGGGCGCCTATCCCTTAATAGGTCAGATATCCATTGTTTTGTGAGGTTTATCTTTCCAAAAACATAATCCGCTATTCTTTCATCCATCACATTTCGTTTATTCAGACCTTGATCTAACAAACTACTTTCCTGCTGCCAAGGTCCTGCCGCGGTCGCCATTTCTGTAGGGGGTTTCTCTTGCTCGTTCTGGTCTCCTGCCAGGCTTTGTGCAATAATTACCCTTGAGTGGTTCGACCCACTCTCCCCTACGGTTCTAGACCTTGGACTTAGATGCAGAGAACTGTAGTGCAGAGAAAGGACTCAATAGACCAGGTTGAATAGCACGAAATGGATGCTTTTATTTTTAAACAGTTTGAAGCATTACAAAATACATGTCATAGGCACAGATTAAAGCAACTACAATCATGCACAAATTTATGAACTTGACTCTATGGAAAAGGGGAAACACATTACGATTTAACCTTACTCCCTCCCCGAATACCTAAACTAAGTTTCGACTTGAGGAACTTGGGATCAAGCTCACCACTATCAGAATTGCAAAAAAGAAGGGGTTCGCAGCCTTTCTGGCACAGCTTTCCGTCGTCACGTGGATTTGGAAACTTCTGGCGCAGCTTGTTTTTCTCTCTCTCTCAGGCGATGAGGCAGTGGACACAGCCTTGGTGAGCGCTCGTCATGGCTGAAATCCACCAAGATTCTGTCTGGATTTGGTTTCCTGCAAACCTGTGTTGTTGAGGCACTGGGGTGCTAGGCCCGGAGTGTCCTTTTCTCTGGCCTGGATCGTCGTTTTTCCCGAGGGTGTCTTCTCCTTTGGCCTGGGTCGACGATGATCTCCCGAAAACAGCACCCGGGCCACCCTCGTTGTCTTCCCGTCGTGGCCGAGCCTTGTCTGGCTGAACACCGACCACGTTGTCTTTTTCACCGAAATTGTCCGTCCGAAGCGTCTTTAAAAGAAGAAGCGTCTTGATCGATTCCGAAGCTACCGAGGTAGAAGAGGCGCTGGTGGACTTTTCAAAATCCATAGTTATACCCTTTTTGGGCCAGCCTTATCTCCCGCCAGATCATAGTCCAGTCTTTGTAATATTTTGGCGGGCAGAAATCTCTGCAGGGGTGCTTTGTCTTGTAACGGGAGCCGGTGATAACTTAACTGGCCTTCCTGGCCGATAATGTCTTTTAATGTCTTTTGCATTGTCACCGTGACTCGGTTCGCATATTGATCGGTCTGGAGATTTCCCTTGATGGCTGTTAAACGGTTTCTCCTTTGTACATTAAATGGGTTTAAGTGTTCATTCATTGTCCGCCCATATCTTGATGGGCCCCATCCTGTTTGCCTGAAACTGTCTTGTACTTAGAATCCATTGAATATGTATGTTGTTTCCCTGAGTTTCGGTTTCCCGATACTGGCTTTCGCGGGCTTACTCTCTTCAATCCACAAGCCTGTCTGGCTTGCAGTAACAGAAATCAAATGGTCCAGAAACTGATCACGAGGCCCGGCGGCCATTTTGTATGCCCTTTTATCAAAGGTTTTTCTGTGCAAGCTTACTTTGGTCAATAAACAGTCTTATTTTATCCAGTTTTCTTGCGTGATTATTGCTGAAAATTTCGAATCTTACACTTGGAAAACAGTGACATGATCGGACAAAGTCAACGTAGATTTACAAACGGCAAATCATGCTTGACTAATCTACTGGAATTTTTTGAGGATGTATCTAGTAAATTAGGTAAGGGACAACCAGTGGATGTGGTGTATTTGGACTTTCAGAAGGCTTTCGATAAGGTCCCACATAAGAGATTAGCGTGTAAAATTAAGGCACATGGGATTGGAGGCAAGGTATTGACTTGGATAGAGAACTGGTTGGCAGAGAGAAATCAAAGAGTTGGGATAAACGGGTCTTTTTCCGAGTGGCAGGCAGTGACTAGTGGGGTACCGCAGGGATCTGTCCTTGGACCCCAGCAATTCAAAATGGCCCAGTAATTCGGGTCCCAACGCGTGAGTATGGATGGGGTACTCACGCGTGGGCCTGATGGAATTGCCGGTTTTCAGGATGCACAGCGCATGCGCTGAAAACCGGCATTTCCTTTGCTCGTAACCAAGGGGTTAAGAGGCGGAACGCGTGCGTCATTTCAGGCAGCGCGTGCGAATTAAACTTCGGCATTTTCATCAATGGTTTGAGTGAGGGTGAGTCCCCAAATTTTACACGTGAAAAAAGGATGAGTAAAGCCACCGAGAAGCTGTGGAGGAAGAACTATTTAATCAGTTGTGATTCTGAACGGCACATTTTTGGTTGGGAAAGGGAGGAAACTTATTTTAAGAAAGTATGAGGTAAGTTTTAAACTTTAATTTTTTTTTTAAACGGGTTTTGAGTAATGTAGGTATAAGGAGCAATTGTGGCTGAGTGCAAGGCCTAATTGAATTTGATGTGTTTATTAAATGTGAAAATGACTGCTTAACCATGAATAAAATGCTTAAAAAATGAAATTGTCAGCAGTAATATATCTTATTTTTCGTAAGTATGTATATATGATTGTGTGTATGTCTGTATATGTTCCTTGAAGGATGTGCATTTATGTATGTATTCCTTTCAGTATGTGGATGAATGTATGTAGGTAATGATGACTTTCTGAAAATGTAAGTTATTGGAAAAGGATATCGGCCTGTGATATTCATCAGGCGGGTAAGACGTGTTCGCAAGCCGTTATCGCATGTTTCCTGGCATAGGCCGAGTTGATTTTATAGCCACTCAATTTAGTAAAATAACTGTAACAACTATTTCCATTTCCTCCTTACAGGTACGTCTGTGTGAAGAGGAGTCCTGTGAGCAAGAAATATGTCCTCTTATAGAAATGTTGCCGTGATGCTCTGTGTGGTTTTGCTTCAAAGAAATCGGAATGTCAGGGAACAACGTAACATAGAAACATAGAAGATAGGAGCAGGAGTAGGCCATTCGGCCCTTCGAGCCTGCTCCGCCAGTCAATGAGATCATGGCTGATCACCCAAATTCAGTACCCTGTCCCTGCCTTCTCCCCATATCCCTTGATCCCTTTAGCCTCAAGAAATATATCCAACTCTTTCTTGAATATATTTAATGAACTGGCCTCCACCGCCCTCTGTGGCAGAGAATTCCACAGGTTCACCACTCTCTGGGTGCAGAAATTCCTCCTCATTTCAGTCCTAAATGGCTTACACCTTATCCTTAGACGATGACCCCTGGTTCTGGACTCCCCGGCCATCAGAAACATCCTTTCTGCATCTAGTCTGTCCAGATCTGACAGAATTTTATAGGTTTCGATGAGATCCCCTCTCAATCTTCTAAACTCCTGTGAGTATAAGCCCAATTGACACAATCTCTCCTCGTACATCATTCCTGCCATCCCAGGTATCAGCCTGGTGAATCTTCGCTGCACTCCCTCCATGGCAAGATCGTCCTTCCTCAGGTAAGGTGACCAAATCTGCACACAATACTCAAGGTGCGGTCTCACCAAGGCCCTGTACAACTGCAGCAAGACATCCTTGTTCTTGTACTCGAACCCTCTTGCTACGAAGGCCAACATACCATTTGCCTTCTTAACCGCCTGCTGCACCTGCATGCTTACCTTCAGTGACTGGTGCACAAGAACACCCAGGTCTCTTTGCACTTCCCCTTCTCCCAATCTATTGCCATTCAAATAATAAACTGCCTTCCTGTTTTTGCCACCATTATAGTGCATTTGCCATGTTTTTGCCCAATCACCCAACCTGTCCAAATCATACTGGAGTTTCATGACATCCTCCTCACAGCATACCCTCCCACCCAGCTTTGTGTCATCTGCAAATTTGGAGATATTACATCCAATTCCCTCGTCCAGATCATTAATATATATATTGTGAACAGCTGGGGTCCGAGGACCGATCCTTGCGGTACCCCACTAGTCACTGCCTGCCACTCGGAAAACGACCCGTTTATTCCAAATCTTTGCTTTCTGTCCGCAAACCAGTTCTTTATCCAAGTCAATACCTTGCCCCCAATCCCATGTGCCTTAATTTTGCACGCTAACCTCTTATGCGGGACCTTATCAAAAGTCTTCTGAAAGTCCAAATACACCACATCCACTGGTTCTCCCTTATCTATTTTACCAGTTTCATCCTCAAAAAATTCCAGTAGATTAGTCAAGCATGATTTACCTTTTGTAAATCCATGTTGACTTTGTCTGATCCTGTCACTGCTTTCCAAGTGCTCTGCTATTACATCTTTTATAATGGACTCTAGCATTTTCCCCACTACCGATGTCAGGCTTACCGGTCTATAATTCCCCGCTTTTTCTCTGCCACCTTTTCTGAATAGTGAGGTAACATTTGCTACCCTCTAATCCATGGGTACTGTTCCAGAGTCTATTGAGTTCTGGAAGATGACCAGCAATGCATCTACTATTTCTAGGGCCACTTCCTTAAGTACCCTGGGATGTAGATTATCAGGCCCTGGGGATTTATCGGCCTTCAGTCCCATCAATTTTCCTAACACCATTTCCCTGCAAATACTGATTTCTTTCAGTTCCACCCTTTCATCAGACCCTATGTTCCGCGGTATTTTTGGGAGGTTATTTTTGTCCTCCTTTGTGAAGACAGAACCAAAATATGTATTTAGTTGGTCTGTCATTTCTTTGTTCCACATTGTAAATTCCCCTGATTCTGACTGCAAGGGACCTACGCTTGACTTCACCAATCTTTTTCTCTTTACATATCTATAAAAGCTTTTACAGTCAGTTTTTATGTTCCCTGCAGGTTTACTCTCATATTCTATTTTCCCTTTCTTAATTAATCCCTTTATCCTCCTTTGTTGAATCCTAAACTGCTCCCAATCCTCAGGATTATTGCTTTTTCTGGCCAATTTGTATGTCCTCTCCTTGGATCTTATGCTATCCCTAATTTCCCTTGTTAGCCACGGTTGAGTCACCTTTTTTGTTTTATTTTTATGCCAAACTGGGATGAACAACTTCTGTAGTTCATCCATTCGGTCTTTGAATGTTTGCCATTGCCTATCCACCGTCAACCCTTTGAGTGCCATTCCCCAATCAATCCTACCCAACTCGCTCCTCAGGCCATCATAGTTTCCTTTATTTAAATTGAGGACCCTAGTTTCTGAGTCAACTACTTCTTTCTCCATCTTAATGAAGAATTCGATCATATTATGATCGCTCAGACCCAAGAAGAGTGAGGAACCATAACCGTCTCCTGATCAGAAGGAACAACTACCCACCCCACAGAGTGTACAGGGAGAGGCGATCATTTGAGATGCTGTCAGAGGAGTTGTGTGTCAGGAGGCTGCGCTTCAGTAAAGAGGCCGACTATGTGACATGTTGAAGGCGGACCTGGAACCACGCTCGAAGACCGGCACTGCCTTGTCAGTGAACATGAAGGTTACTGAACTTCTTTGCAAGTGGGTCATTTCAAGCAGGCACCGGTGACATAAGCAACATCTCCAAGAATGCTGCGAGGCTCTGCATTCACCAGGTCACAGAAGCCATTTGCCATAGGCTTTCAGATTTCATTAAGTATGACTTGTCCACTCGACATCAAAAGGAGATGGCCTTAGCATTTCATCGCATTGCTGGATTCCCCAAAGTGTTTGGGGCCGTCGATGGAACCCATATTGCATTGAAGGCACCAATGGATGTACCTGTGACATACATAAACAGGAAGGGGTATCATTCATTGAATGTAATGATATTATGTAATGCGCACCTCAGGATCCTAAACGTGAATGCAGGGCACCGGGGAAGTAATCATGTCTCCTTCATCCTCCGTAACTCTAAATTGTATGATGCTCTCAGCAAATTGCCTACAGGATCCGCATGGATATTGGGCGACAAGGGCTACCCGCTAAGACCATGGCTGATGACCCCCTACCGCAAGACCAATAATCAGTCTCAGGCGAGATACAACCATGCACACGTGTCCACATGTCAAGTAGTGGAGAGGACAATAGGACTTCTGAAATCACGCTTCTGGTGCCTGGATAGGTCAGGGGGCACCTTGCAGTATTCTCACCAGAAAGTGGCAAGGATTGTGCTGGCCTGTTGTGTTTTGCACAACCTTGCCCTGCAGGAAGGACTGATCCTTAACACTGCAGAACAGCTGCCTGTTGAAGTGGAGGATGAAGGCGATGGCAATGTGCATGTTGCCAGGCCTCATGGGGAGGAGCCAAGTGCCGCCAAAAATAAGGCTGCTTGGGAACTGCTGGTAGCCAACACCTTCATGAGGTAGTGTCGCCTTGTACCTACCCCTCCCCCCGCAAGGCAAAGACAGGAGCAGACACATATTAAAGTGAAACAGTGACCTTTTATTGCATCATCAAAAAGTTTTCAGCTTCAGTTTCGTTGTATAAAGTTAATAACTTGTAAATTTTAAGTAGCGCTTCTCTAATTTTAAAACATTTGTGAACAGGAACAGTTAAGAAAAAAATGTGTAAACAGTTTGTATTTAAATGTCTTTCTTTCTTCGTGCAAGTAAGACATTGAGGATGTTAACTACCTCTTTTCGGCAGTTGAAAAATATGAAAACGTTAAAAGTTTGGTCACACTTTGTAAACAGGTTTAAGTCTTTTTCTTTGGTTTCTTAGTGCAATTACAAAATTGAAGATGTTAACCAACTATTTTTAAGTTTTCAAACATGTGCAAACTGATAAATGTTAGAACAAAAATTGTAAACATTTTACAGTAATTATTTTTACTTTCTTACTGCAATACCAACATTCAAGGTGGAAGCTAGCTATTTTCTACTTCTGTAACAGTTGTTGTCAATTTTTTTTTACTGGAAAAAAGTTGAAATTCTTTTCACATTGACTGCTGGGTGTACTGCTTAAAGGAAAAGGTAACATATACTTTCATTCAAAAATAAGCATTTGAATTTAAATATGTAAGAAAACATTTAACATTTAAATAAAATGAAAAATTAAACAATTGAACGATTTGGCCACTCACTTCTGTGACTGAGGGTTGAAGGAGGCGCAGTGAGCTGAAGGTGCCACCCTAACGTTTCCTGCGCCTTTTCACTCCCCGTGACTGGAGCCCTCCGTAGCTACTTGCAAGGCCCCTCTGAGACTGTTCCTGCTCTTCAGCAGTTGCCTCATGAAAGGGTTGTTGCTGATGCAAGTCTACATTTCCCTGCATCATGACTGGCGCAGCTGCTGGCTCCTGTGACCAAAGTCGCTCTGCACTGTGAGCTGGGAAGGGCCCTTCTGCTGGAGTCAGAGTAATGGCAGTAGTTATAGGTTCATGCGAATGAACTAGTGCAACCATATTCTCATTAAGCGCCGCCAACTGCAATGTCACCTGATTAAGTGAATTCTCATTAAGCACTACCAAATGCGATGCTACCTGATTAAGTGAATTCTCATTAAGCAACACCAACTGCGATGCTATCTGATTTAGTGTAATGCCAAGATTATCGATTCCCTGCCTGATAGAGTCTCTAGAGTCAACAACCTTCTCAGTACGAGATCTCAGCAATTGACTGAAACCTGCAATATGTTGCTCCTCATCTTGTAGATGCTGTTGTACTGAATGTCTTTCTGCTCCTCCCACCTGTGCTGAAGTGTCAATATGGTGTCTGTCTGTGGATCTACAGTCAGCAGTGACTCGCACAGAGCCACAGGGGCCAGGAGATGGTGAGATACTGGGCAGCAACACAGGGTCCATGCACTCCTGCTGCACTTGCTGACATAGGACAAGTTCCTCCTGTTCCTCAACCACCTCAGCAACTGCTGCCACTGCATCAGAAACACCTTCCCCAATGCCCTCTGCGGCCGCTGACTCCACGCACTGCTCATCCCGTGTGTGAGAGGTATACTGTCCAGCTGTGGGAAGGAAGCAGAAAACATTTGCAAAGGTAAAGCAGGATGTGCCACATCACAGATATTCAGCACACACCTAACCTTCTTTAACATATGGCTGGCCAGGACAACTCACGGTCATGTTCAACAATGTCTGATTAAGATTCATCCGCGGGCCGATTGCTAGTAAATCCAAACATCTGCTGGACCCGTTCCTCATGTTCGGTCAAAACCCTCAGCGTGGCAACACCACCGCCTGTGAGTGTAATTTCCCTGGAGTTGTGAGCACTTTTACTCTGAAATGGCAACAGAAAAAAGAGAATCACACAGCTGCATTTCTGACATGGACAGCAAAGGCTTGGAAGACTGGGTTGGGTGTTTCTTTAAATCTCTGATTGAAAATTTACAGCTCAAAGCAATGGAATCAAGATAAGAGAACAATAGATAACCCTGAGCTGGCCCCAAAGCCATAAAGTTTTATTGCTACCTCAGGTGACTTGACCAAGAAGTCACTTGACTAAAGTACATGCATTGAAAGCCTTTTGAAATCTAGTTAACTTAAACTCTAGCAATGTTAAAGTACATTTTTGCAATAACTGTACAAACCTTGACAGATCGCAACAAGTCACTGAATTTCTTGCGGCATTGTTCCGCTGTACGTGGAATGGTGGAGGTCGCGCTGACAGCCTGGGCAACTTCCGACCAAGCTACCATCTGACCATTTCGCGGTGCCCTCGACTGCTCATTCCCAATGATGCGCAGGCGCTTCGCCTCCACCTCGTTGAGGAGATTGCTGAGGTCACCTTCAGTGAAGTTTTGAGTTCTTTTAATCACGTGAATTGTGCTCATTCCAGCCATTTCACTTTGCTAATTAAATGAAATGAATAAAATAATGTTTTCAAGGCTTTCAAAACTGTTTAAATAGCTTCAAATCTCTTCAAAACTATCTCAGAGTCATCAAAATCATGTAAACGTAATTAAAAGTTCAAAAACGTTACCAAAACATTCATAAAAATACAAAGAACCTACTTGCACTGCTGCTCTGTAAGTACGAAGCCTCTCCAGCTGTTTAGAAAGATTGGGGGCGTGTTCTATTAAAATGAGACCTCAAGGGGCATGTCTCACTTACATTCCGCGCTCCAGGCTTCGCGCTGGCTGCACTCCTGGGCGGCGTGACGTCAGACGCTGCCCGGGAGTCATCATATGTAAAAAGGAATTCCACGCGTCCCAGGAGCAGAACGGCCGGCGCGCCGGGTAAGTGCACATCGGGGGCTTGCATGCGCGGCAAGCCCCCGAACCTAATTTCTGGGCCAATATATATTAATGATCTAGAGAAGGGAACTAGATGTAATATCTCCAAATTTGCAGACGACACAAAGCTGGGTGGGCGTGTGTGCTGTGAGGAGGATGTCGAGAAACTACAGGATGATTTGGACAGGTTGGGTGATTGGGCAGAAGCGTGGCAGATGCAATATAATGTGGATAAATGTGAGGTTATCCACTTTGGTGTCAAAAACAGGAAGGCAGATTATTATCTGAATGGCAATAGATTGAGAGAAGGGGAAGTCCAATGAGACCTGGGTGTCCTTGTGCACCAGTCGCTGAAGGTAAGCATGCAGGCGCAGCAGGCGGTTCAGAAGGCAAATGGTATGTTGGCCTTCATAGTGAGAGGGTTTGAGTACAAGAACAAGGATGTCTTGCTGCAGTTGTACAGGGCCTTGGTGAGACCACATCTTGAGTATTTTGTGCAGTTTTGATCGCCTTATCTGAGGAAGGATATTCTTGCCATGGAAGGAGTTCAGCGAAGATTCACCAGGCTGATACCTGGGATGGCAGGAATGACGTATGAGGAGAGATTGGGTCGATTGGGCTTGTACTCGCTGGAGTTCAGAAGAATGAGAGGGGATCTCATTGAAACTTATAAAATTCTGGCAGGACTGGACAGATTAGATGCAGGGAGGATGTTCCTGATGGTCGGGGAATCCAGAACCAGGGGTCACAGTCTAAGGATAAGGGGTAGGCCTTTTAGGACAGAAATGAGGAGGAATTTCTTCACCCAGAGAGTGGTGAACCTGTGGAATTCTCTACCACAGAAGGCAGTAGAGGCTAATTCATTAAATATATTCAAGAAGGAGTTGGATATATTTCTTAAGGCTAAAGGGATCAAGGGGTATGAGGAGAAAGCAGGGACCAGGTACTGAACTTGGATGATCAGCCATGATCGCATTGAATGGCGGAGCAGGCAAGAGGTGCCGAATGGTCCACTCCTGCTCCTATCTTCTATGTTTCTATGTTTTTATGTTTCTATGATTGGTAATCCAATACAGATAGTCTCTGAATAAATGTTTGCTAGCTGTGTTACAAATAAACTGAGATCTTTAGTTCAATTAAAAAAAAATGCATGTTATGTTTTAAATTCAAATTCGTATTTCCCATCTGCTACAGTAGTAATGAACAGTTGAAATCAGTGTTTCTGCAAATCCCAAAGTCATTTTCTAATTATATTGCTATGTTTGTTTAGATGAGAAAAGTCTTACAGGTTTCTGTTTGAGCCGATGCTGCTAGGTGTAAAGGTCTGGCAGTATGAGATTAATTCTGCAGCGCTAAAGTAAACAACGCTGATTTTGGAACAGATTATGTTGACTCAACAGTAGCCACCATAGATTTGTAAACTCTTTCTTTGACTATTCTTTGAAATAACTAATGTGTTCAAGGAATGCTTCATCAATGGGATTCCATGGTTCCACAGTGCAATAAATATTCTGAGTAACAGGCCCACTGATGTAAAGCACTGAAGTGATCTGTATAATTAAAAATCTTAGCTCTAGTGCATTGCACAATTCTTTTCAAAGGCACTGAAGACACGGTTTCAGAGATGTCGCAACTCTGGATGTCACATCTCCAAAGTGTCACACCTCTGTCGGGCAACAACATGATTCCTGACTGGCTCAAGTAGCCATTTATCTGTTAAGTTACCAATCAAATATTCAATCGACTAAATGTAAACAAATCAAAAGCAGCAGAAACAAGTATCATAGCATCATCCAATCATAGAATGGTTACAGCACGGAAGAAGGCCATTCAACCCGTCGAGCCCGTGCCGACTGTTTCCCCCATCCTTTCCCCATAGCCCTGCAAATTGTTTCCTTCAGGTACTTATCCAACTCCCTTTTAAAAGATAAGATTGAATCTCCCTCCACCACCCTTTTAGGCAGTGCATTCCAGATCTTAACCATTCGCTGTGTAAAAAAGTTTTTTCTGACGTCACCTTTGGTTCTTTTGATAATTACCTTAAATTTGTGTCCTCTGGTTCGTGACCCTCCTACCAATGGGAACAGTTTCTCTCTATCTACTCTCTCCAGACCCCTCATGATTTTGAACACTGCTATCAAATCCCCTCTCAAACTTCTCTCCTCCACGGAGAACAACCCCACCTTCTCAAGTCTAGCTACGTAACTGAAGTCCCTCATTCCTGGAATCATTCTCATAAATCTTTCCTGCACCCTCTCTAAGGCCTTCACGTCCTTCCAGAATTGGACACAGTGCTCCAGTTGGGGCCAAACCAGTGTTTTATACAGGTTCACCATAATTTCCACATTTTTCTACTTTATACCTCTATTTATGAAGCCCAGGATCCGTTAAGCCTTTATAACTGCTTTCTCAACCTGCCCTGCCACCTTCAACGATTTGCGCACACAGGTCACTCTGTTCATGCACCCTTTAGTTTATATTTCCTCTCCTCATTCTTTCTATCAAAATGTATCACTTCACACTTTTCTGCATTAAATTTCACCTGCCACGTGTCTGCCCATTTCACCAGCCTGCCTATGTCTTCCTGAAGTCCATTACTCTCCTCCTCACTGTTCACTATTCTTCCAAATTTTGTGTTATCTGCAAATTATATCAAGAAAAGCAGTGGTCCTAGAACCGACCCCTGGGGAATACCACTGTATACCTTCCTCCAGTCCGAAAAACAACCATTCACCATTACTCTCTGTTTCCTGTTACTGAGCCAATTTTTTACCCATGCTGCCATTGGAACCAGTCAAAAATCAGGCAATCAAATTCCTCAAATATTTTTTCAAAGCTGGCATTCACAAACCACCAAATAATGCCAAACCGACTAACCAGGTCATTGTTCTCCTTCACATATGTTAATATGTTCAGCCAGAGATACAATTTATAACATAACTGTGATAAATAATTATATATTTTTGTGGAATATTGTGGTAGCTGACACTTTAAAACTCGGTCATTGTGCATGGGGAGTTTATCAGCCAGCCAAAGCCCGTGCTGAGACAATCTTGTAAGATCTGTTGCTGGAAACAGGCTTGAGAGAGATTTCCAGCATACAGTTTTCAAAGATGTGCAGACTGATGCAGTCTGATGTACTTGACTGACAGTTCCCTTTTGAATTTGAGGGATCACATATTAAAATCCAAAATATCCCGTTACCGTTTTCCAGATATAAATTAGTTCAAATTGGTTTCAAATTGGGCAGTTAGCAATTGGAGAATTTCATTGACAGTCAGAGAATCTCATCAGAAAAAACAGCTTGAAAATCTAAATAAAAAACAGCCAGGAGACAATTTTGAAAACAATCGGTAAGATTGATATTCCTGAAAGATAGAAAAATGCCACGTGCATTTGAAAATCAGTTCTAAAAGATTATCTTGGCTCTTACAGTTGTGATCTTTAATTATTTTAGCTACTTGAGATAGGTAAAATACCTTCTATTCTATTCACTTGTTCAATTATTGTTTCATAAATTGTTTCATATTTTAAACTATATATGTGGTCCCATATCATTTAAAAAAAACTAAAGTGAAAGCTTATGGAGACATAGAATAATCCATTACATAAACCCAACGTCAAACAGGGTTTCCTCTTTGATAACTTGGAAGCTTACCTAATCTCAAGGCAAGCATAGACCCTCTCAAACCTTAAGGGACTCATAAGAGTTATCTAGGATTTTGGAGACAAAATAATTCAGAGTAAGTAAGAACATGCAGAGTGCCTTTCACAAGGTCAGGATGTCCCAAAATGCCTCACAGCCACTGAAATACTATGGAATTGTAGGCCGCAATTTCCCCTATCTCAGTGGGTCCGTGGCAGGTGGCGTCGGTGGTGGGTCCTGACCCCACTGCTGGCTCCTGCCAGCTGTTCAAAATTATTTTCCCCTGATTGGAATTGTTAATTTGCCGGTCAATTGAAGGTAGTGGATCTGATGGCGACACTTGATGACATGTCATCAGCCGGTTTCTTTAAAGGGACCATGCGCAAATTGATTTCGGCAGTTGTGTTGTCAGTGTTCTACAGCATTAAGGTGCTGCAAACACTGACAATGATTACACAGATGCACAGGGCTGCATCCAGGCTCTCCCATGACTCCCTCCATCTGCTTATGGAGGGAGTCATAGCATGCAGGGAGGTCCTCTTCCGTTCCAATGGGTGGAGAAGACCTCCTCAGGAGATCAACACAGCCTGGTTGCACATTGCAGATGAGGGCACAAGCAGGGATGTCATCAGGAGGATAGCAAAATACTGCAGATGTTGGAAATCTGAAATAACAACAGAAAATGCTGGAAAAACTCAGCAGGTCAGGCTGGCGGACCATCAGGAGGACCAGGCTGCAGTGGCACAAACCTTTCAATGATCTCTGTTGATCACAAAACGTTAGTACAAAGCCACATTCAACCTCACCCTGCTGTGCCTCTCATCACATCCCCATCACGCTGCCTTCCCTACCCTACTACTGCACATCCTTACTCACACCAACTTACCTTGCACCTCCACCCATCCCTCTCTATCTACATTTTCACTTCTCCATCTCACTAACCACCCCTCACACTCACCCTCATCCTAGTCCAATCATATCAAGTAACAACATATAAGGGTGGGCGCTTGGATGTTTTAGCCAATGTTCATGTGAAGTTTCTGGTAATGTGCTGTCAAACATTGACATTTTTATTTTCAACACTTTGCATTCTTGGAGAGATTTGTGTGCACCTTTGGAAGTGGCTTAGTGAGTTGCAGTGAATGGTGAGATATAATGTTACCCCCCCATAATGGTCCTGAGTGTGAAAGGAATGGCTTGGGCATTGTACGGATGCTTTATGGTGTTGTTGTAGGGTGGTACCAAACTGGCACATCATGTGGCAGCCAGAGTGTACAGTGTTAAGTGAAGTAAACCTGGCTATGGTGAGGCCATCCCTGGCCTCCTGGGCAACAATGTGGCCAGGTGCTGATGCCCTGTGTTCTGTGCAGCATCAGTTGATTGCGAAGAAGTTTGGTGTTGTTGTTGGTGCTGCTGGTGTGCCTGGTGCTGCGGGTGTTGGGGCTGATTGTGGTGGGATTTTGAGGACCAAGGTGACATAGCTTCAAGGGCACCGATGCTGATGTAATAGATGGCAGATGAAGTAGAGATGACAGAAGCGATCTGTCAATAGTGAGAGAGGTTCTTCCAATGAGGTGACACTGGATAGAGAGTTTACTCCAAACACTTGCAAGCTGCATAAAGCTCAATCTGTCTTGCAAATGCAGCAACAGCTTCTGAGCTTCGAAAGTGAACAGCTGTGAGACGGGAGCTTTTATAGCACATTTGCAGCTGTGAAATAAAGAGGTGATTCCATGGTCATACAACTCCCGACCTGCTTACCTGACTTGATCCCCGAGCAGCATGGACCCCGAGGACAACCTCATAAAATGCAAATGTGAGCTCAAAATAGCTCTTAATGGGCTTTTAATAATGACCTGAATTGCCTCCTCCGCCACTGCATGTCGGGTCTGTTCAGCACGGATAGACCCAACATCTGGGAAAGGCACGTGGCAGTGGGTTGAGAGCAGAGTCCCAACCCACTATATAAAAAAAACATTTTTTCACCTGATCCGCCACCGAACATGCCCACTGACCGAAAAATTCCCCTCGTAGTCACTGTAGCAGCCAATTTGGGCACAGCAGTGCCCCATAAACAGCAGTGAAATAAATGACTTGATAATCTGTTTTAGTGATGTGGTTGAGGGATAAATGCCAGCTAGGACACTAGAAGAATTCACCTGCTCTCCTTCGAATAGTGCCCTGGGATCTTTTATAACCACCTGAGAAGGCAGACGGGACCTTGGTTTAACATCTCATCCATAAGATGGCACCTCCAACATTACAGCACTCCCTCACTACTGCACTGGAATGTCAGCCTAGATTACATGCTCACGTGAAGGCTTGAACCCACAACCCCTCTGACTCAGAGGAGAGAGTGCTACCCACTGAGCCACAGCTGACACCTGTATGGAATGAATAACACAAAACATAATAATAACAAAACATAGATAAAAATAAACAATTCTGAAACAAGTTACTAAATTTACCCATAAATTTTTTTATTTAATGTAAGAAATGTATGAACGAAATGCCCTTGTTTGCTGCGTAGGGCTTGATTTGGAAATTATTCCATGATATTTGTAGACAGCCTTTAATATCAAGAACATTCCAAGGCACTTCACGAATAGGTGTATGGAAAATCAAGCAAGCCATGAAGGAAGAGATTAAGAAAAGCGACCAAAAGCTTTGCCAAAGAGATGGAGTTTGAGGAGATTTTTAGATACGGCGAGGTGAATTGTTTTAACTAACGACCTCAGAGAGTAGGGCTGAGTTGGCATATGATCTGTGCCAATGGTGAATCAAAGGAACAAGGGAATGTATAGAAAGCTAAAGTCAGAGAAACAGGTCACCTGGGAATGCATATAGATGTGAGTGAGATTGCAGATAGGATGGACAAAGCCACACAGAGATTACTTTAATCCCTATTGGGGGATAGAGAGCCAGCATAGATCAGGGATAATAGATTAACGGGAGAGTGTAGGGCAGGATGTCTGCACAAAGTTGGAGTTTATGGAGGATCGAGATTCAGAGGCCAGCAAGGAGAGCTTCAGTGTAATCACATCTGGAGGTGACAAATGTAAGCATAAGGGTGTCACTGGCAGAGGGGCTGAAGTAGTGGTGGAGGCAGATAACATCGTGGAGATGGAAGTAAGCTGTTTTGGTCATGAAGAGGATGTGTGTATTAAAGTTCAGCTCAGGGTCAAATGGGCTGCCAAGGTTGGAAACAACTGGTGAGGGGAATGGAATCAGTGGCACAGAAGCAGAGTTTTTGATGGGGGCCAAAGATGATTGATGGAGGAAGTGGATTCATCCAGTACTTGATGTTGAACAAGTATTCAGATAACAGAGAGGCAATCGAGGGGTCAAGAGAAGTGGTGGAGTTGTACAAAATATTTGCATCAGAAGTAAAAACTGGGAAATATTAATATTGGGCCAGAACTTGCTGTCATAAGAACAGTAAGGCTAATGGCATTCACCTTTATTTATGTGTAAATGGTACAGCAACTTCAAGTGAGGGACAGATAGATGCGTGGTTAAATGCGAAAATCCAAACGTTGCAGTCCGAGTTGCGCCGCTCCGCCATTAGCTTCTCGAGAAGAGCATTTTGTTGTCTGGCCCACCATTGACATGCATCGAATGTCATGACATTGCTGTGTTTGCATGGTAGGTACGAACTAAACCCACCCCAGGTATTTAATGCTAATAATTAGTGGCGCAAATAACCTTTTAACAACATGATAATTGTTAACTACAGCCAATCAACTATGCTGGCACTGGGAATTAGTTATTGCAAGTGTGGAGTCTCACTCCTTCAGGTTTTGAATTTTTCAGGCAGATTTTTAAATGTCAAAATTATTATTTTCTTCTTACTTTCCTCTCTGTCTCTTTTTTACTCTCTCTCTCAATCAGTGATGGGCAAACCACTGTCACACTTAAACTGTAGGGAACAACTGGAAACATCACAAACCACAGTCCAGGTCCCAGACTGCCTGTGACCAAGAATTGAGAATTCAATTAGTCTCGATGGAAATGAGAGATGTTATTAGGAAGGAAACATTTGAAATGTATTTCTAACAAAACATGCTTGTTAAATGATGTGTGTTCTGCCATTCAAATGTTTTATTCAAGTCCTTAACTCTAACAAAGGAGTAAAATAATTACCAGCAGCTTTGCCTGGCAACTCTGTTGTGTTCTTCCAGCTAAAGTTCCCTGTGGGCTTCTCTTATTTAGGTAGCTGTCTTCTGGTCAGGATTTGCTGTAACCATGGATGCGATTTGAATCTATGCCTTAGCTGCTGGAGATTTGTATTTTATGTTGTTGAAAACATTGTGGGTTTTGTTTTGTTTTTTGTTCGTCTATTTTCGCAGGTCCCTTGTGCTCCCTCCATCATCCCCTCCAGCTTGAGAGAGCAGGGCCATCCAAGCCATGGCTATTGTCCGCATCAGCACCCACATTTCTTATCTGAAGAGCTATTTGAACATGGGATCAGTCAGAAAGGGCTCGGTTGAGTGGGGAAGCCGAGACCGTGCAGCTCACCTGAAAGGCATCATCGGCGCAAGGCCCAGTGGATTTCAACCACCGGGCATCATTACAGCAAAACCCTCGCTCACCTTTTCCTCCGTGATTTCTGGCTGGAATCCCGAGGCTACATGTTTAAAGGGTGAATGTACTTCATAAAGGGAGGTTGCGTTCATTGGATTTAAAGAGTGCTTTCATCTATAATTCTCATTGTGCTGCATGTTGGAGATGGCTGGAAGGAGGGGAAAGTTTGCTCCAAGGTTTTCTGACACCTCCCTGGAGGTGTTGCTGGCAGCAGTCAGAGCCAGGAGAGATCTGCTTTTCCCACCAAGTGGGAATAAGATGTCCAACTGCCTCTCAAAGAAAGCTTGTTAGGAGGTGGCAGAGGAAGTGAGCTGCAGGGGCATCACCCCAAGGACCTGGATCAAGTGCAGGAAGAGATTCAATTACCTCACACGATCAGCAATGGTAACTACAGCCCCGCCTTTCCCCATCTCTTGCATGGAACCAGGATACAGTCCCTCTTCTCGCTCCTTCAGCATTGAGACCAATGAGCACTGTAGGAATTAGCACACACGCTAGCGGGGTTGGGGTTATTGTCTCTGGCCAGTCAGAAGCCTCTGAGCTGCTCCAGGGACCCCCGTGCAGTTTCAAAGCGCTCCCCTATTCCTGGTTCTGACCGCTGGACTTATTCTGTAGAGATGTAGACAGAAAACATGACTCATGGTTTGGGTGCAAAACAGACCAGCATTTATTGAAATGAAAAAGAAAGAAACAACTTAAAATAATCGATACAGCACACCTGTGCCTGGTACAGCACTTTTGCTTAATGCAGTACATTTAGTGTCCACTAGAGCGCTCTTTGCTCAGTGCAACACTGCTTTATTTAAATACAGCAATTTTAAATATAGAAACACCTTGCTCACTACAGCACCTTTGCTTAGTGGCTTTTACTTAAAAAACCTCACTTTAATACAGAATCCTTAGTGTCCACTGAAGCACTTCTCTGCTTAGTGCAACACCCTTTTTAATAGCACTTTTAATATAGAAACACCTTGCTCACTACAGCACCTTTGCTTAGTGGCTTTTACTTAAAAACAGCACTTTAATACAGAACCCCTAGGCCTAGAAATTTGGTGGGCTGCGCCATCAATTAGCATCTAAAGAGGGCACTCAGTGGCTTTAGCGCCACTGGCCACACCTTCCACGATATTTAGCTGGGGCACTAATGGCGGCATTAGCCTGTTGCACTGCGCTGCCACCGATGATGTCATCGGTGTGCAAAGTGCCCCGCTACCGCCCCGATCTCGATACTCGGTAGCGCCCGCCTCTGTAGCACTGTTCGCAAATCACGCCCGGTTCACGGGGCCTTCCTGTGGCGGCAGTGGTGCAAATTAAGGTGGAGGTGCGGGGCGGCTGTTTTTTTTGGCAGCCGCCTGCCAGCACCTCTGTCCCCGGCCTCCTGATCGCCCCCCGCGGCAGTGCCGGCTGTTTTCTGAGAGCCCAGCACTTCTCCTCGGTGCCAGGCTCTTTTGCCAGCACTTGCGATCTCCGATCGCGCTGGTGCAGGCCCCTCCCCCTTAAGAATGGGAGGAAGGCCTGCAGTACTGCAGCACACCATGCCGCAGCGTGTGGTGCTGTGGTACGTTGCACTGAGATATCCAGTTTCAGCGCACTAAGAGGGATGCGGAGTGCCTCGAGCCTCGCCCCGTGTCCCTCTTGGGGCGCTCAAGCTGAATTTCCGGCGGTCGCAACTGCTCCGATCGCTGCGCTAATTCCGGCACCCAGGCGAGCTTGGCGCCCCGTTTGCGGCTCCACCGAATTTCTCCCCCCTAGTGTCCACTGAAGCACTTCTCTGCTTACTGAAACACTCTTTTAATAGCAGTTTCAATATAGAAACACGTTGCTCACTACAACACCTTTGCTTAGTGGCTGTTACTTAAAAACAGCACTTTAATACAGCTACTTTCAGTGTTCACTACAGCCTTATCTGCTAGTGCAACACTGTTACTTAAATAGGGGAGGAGAGAATGGACACAACGAGGGAAAATCGACTAAAATCACAGTTCTAACAAAATTCCCACGTAATTCCCACCCCTATACCTATTCCAAGTTGCCTTGTAATGGGCCAGAAAAATATATGCTCACCAATGAAAAACACCTGCTCCGTGCCCTGCGATCTTTGATCTTCACTGCCCCGAAGTAAAAAAACTGT
The DNA here is from genome assembly GCF_052327205.1 of Somniosus microcephalus. Lineage (NCBI taxonomy): Eukaryota > Metazoa > Chordata > Chondrichthyes > Squaliformes > Somniosidae > Somniosus > Somniosus microcephalus. The sequence continues at coordinate 279,392,028 of NC_140987.1, forward strand.
ATTTTAAAAGTAAACTGCTGGTGTTCCACTCCTTTAGGCAGGCTCCCACGTTGTAGAGGGCATGGAGGCGAGGCCACAGAGAGAGAGATGGCTTCTGAGAAGCTATCTTTTATACCTCATTTGGGGCCTGCCCAAATCTGGATGTATCTGGGCTAAACAAAAGGGATCCAAAATGTCCCCATTGTCTGTGATGGGCTTTGGATGAATTACCCATTCGTTTAAACTTTTTTTTCAGTTAAAATATGTCCTCATTGTTTGTGATGGGCTTTAAATGAAGCTGCCGTGGTTTGAAAAAAAAGCATGTCTATTTCCTTGATTGCTTGAGTAGCGTAAACAAAAGTCATTGTCCTTGTGGTCAGACTGAAACCACAGTAATCCTTTGTGTAAACATTGTAGCAGTTTCTGTAAACACATTGATTGTCTGCTGCAGGGAGGGGAACTCCCTGAACTGTCTGGAACCAGGATACAGTCCCTCTCCTTGCTCCTTCAGCATTGAGACCAATGAGCTCCTCTACATCACCTCCTTCACCACCAATCACATGATACCACTATGCTCACTCCTAACACACACTCAGCTACTGCTAGCTGCCTTCACTCCTTCCATTGACAGTATGCAGAACCTGCATCTTCCTCAATTCAAACTCAAGCCACTTACCTCCCACTCAATACCTCCCCATTATCCCATCATATTGCTTCTTCTCCCTCTCAGCTTACAAACTAAATGCAGGACGACCACACATGTTCACTTGCCTTCACAATAGCAATTTTTATAAAATTTGTTTTTATGGGATTTGGGCATCGCAGGCAAGGCCAGCATTTATTGCCCACCCCTAATTGCCCTTGAGAAGGTGGTGATGAGCTGCCTTCTTGAACCGCTGCAGTCCGTGTGCTGAAGGTACTCCCACAGTGCTGTGAGGGAGGGAGTTCCAGGATTTTGACCCAGCGACAATGAAGGATCGGCGATATATTTCTCAGTCAGGATCATGTGTGACTTGGAGGGGAACTTGGAGGTGGTGGTGTTCCCATGCACCTGCTGCCCTTGTCCTTCTAGGTGGAAGAGGTGCTGCCGAAGAAGCCTTGTTGAGTTGCTGCAGTGCATCTTGTAGATGGTACACACTGCAGCCACGGTACGCCGGTGGTAAGGGAGTGAATGTTTAAGGTGGTAGATGGGGTGCCAATCAAGTGGGCTGCTTTGTCCTGTATGGTGTCGAGCTTCTTGAGTGTTGTTGGAGCTGCAATCATCCAGGCAAGTGAAGGCTATTCCATCACACTCCTTACTTGTGCCTTGTAGATGGTAGAAATGCTTTGGGGAGTCAGGAGGTGAGACACTCACCACAGAATACCTGGCCTCTGACCTGCTCTTGTTGCCACAGTATTTATGTGGCTGGTCCAGTTAAGTTTCTGGTCAATGGTGACCCCCAGGATGTTAATGGTGGGGTATTCGGTGATGGTAACGCCATTGAATGTCAAGGGGAGGTGGTTAGACTCTTGCTTGTTGGGGATAGTCATTGCCTGACACTTCTGTGGCGCAAAAGTTACCTGCCACTTATCAGCCCAAGCCTAAATGTCACCCAGGTCTTGTTGCATGTGGGCATGGAGTGCTTCATTATCTGAGGAGTTGTGAATGGCACTGAACACTGTGCAGTCAACAGCAAACATCCCCATTTCTGACCTTATGTTGGAGGGAAGGTCATTGATGAAGCAGCTGAAGATGGTTGGGCCTAGGACACTGCCCTGAGGAACTCCTGCAGCGATGTCCTGGGGCTGTGATGATTGACCTTCAATCACCACAACCATCCTCCTTTGTGCTTCATAACTCACTTCTGCAGGAGCAGACAACACACAACACCAGGGAAAGAGAGAAGATGGGGAGAGAAGCATCCGTCTCCATGGCCCTAACCCAGGTGAAGCAGGAGGCTTGGGCAATAAGTCTTGTCTCTTTCCTCTAGGTCCTTCTCAGCAGCAAGAACCTTCTGATGAAGCTTCTGAAGATGACACCTCAGAGGAGAAAAGCCCTCCTGAGGAAGCACCGTCATGCACTCCAATCCTCCCAAGCACCAGCGCAGGGATTGATACCCCAGGTGGGATAGATAATGAATCAGAGAGGCCTGCAACTGGAAAAACACAGAACACAAATTCGCAGGAGCAGGCGCTGGTGGTAGGGCTAGCCCAGGAGATGGCTCGCCAGGGGATGATGTTCTCTCCTAGCTCTGCGAAACCGGGCAGAGATGAGGACCTCCGACGTTCAGCCATGAAAGCAGAAATGCTTGAGGCACAGTAACAATTATATGATGTATCGAAGCCTTGCTGAAGACTTTGAGGACAATGTCTGAACGTATGAACAAGTCTAATTGCACAGTATTTCTGCTCTGCCATCTACCTTGGAGCGTGTGGCCACATGTAGATGGTTTATCTCTGTTGCCAGCCATTAATTCTATGCAAAGTGATTCTGTGTCTGCCCTTTCCTTTTCTATATACTCTCTCACTTGTGCTTTAACAGTGGAGTTTTAATATACTGCCACACCACCTCCTTTTCTACCAATACAGTCTCTTCTAAACAAGTTATATCCATCCAATAATGTATCCCATTGATTGAAATCATTCCACCATGTCTCTGTGATGCTAACAATGTCTAATCTTTCACCCCCTGTAATACCTACCAGGTCACTCATCTCAGCTCCATGGCTTTTTACCTTTCCTACTTAACATTTTTACTTTCATTTTCTCGGCCGGTGTCGGGAGCAGCAGGAGAGCAGCATTACAGTGAGTATTTAAACTCACTTTCGCGGGCTTTTTTCAGAGGCTGGTGTTTGGCGCAGCAGGAGAGCGGTGTTACAGTGAGTATTTAAACTAACTTTCGTGGGCTTTTTGCAGAGGCTTACCAATCTCACAGACCGGCGGCGGTGTTCCAGAGCCATGTCACAATACAAAAAGTGACGTGGACAAGAGGAAGCAGCAGATTGAGTGAGTACGGCTAGTTGAGTATTTATACTACTCTATAGTTTGACAGTTAAAAGTAATAGTTTATAAAGTTTAGAAGGTCTTAATTTTTGTGGTTTATAGTTTCTAAGGTCTCTGTTGTGTAGCGGGGAGTGCTAGTAAACAAGGGACCTTGAGTATATCATTTAATTGTAGTGTAATTAGTGGTATTGATTTAATTTAATTTAATTTGAATTAATTAAAGGGTAAGTCATGGCAGTACAGCTCGTCCCTGTGGCATGCTCCTCCTGCACTATGTGGGAAATCAGGGAAACTTTCTGTGTCCCTGACGACAATGTGTGCGGGAAGTGTATCCAGCTGCAGCTACTGGCAGACCGCATTGCAGTGCTGGAGCTGCAAATGGATACATACTGGAGCATTCACGATTCTGAGGACGTCATGCATAGCATGTTTAGGGAGTTGGTCACTCCGCAGGTAAAGGCTGCACAGGCAGGAAGGGAATGGGTGACTGCAACGCAGAGTAGTAGGCACAGGCAGGTAGTGCAGGGGTCCGCTGTGGCCATCCCCCTCTCAAACAGATATACCGCTATGCATATTGTTGTGGGAGATGGCTTATCGGGGGAAGGCAGCAGCAGCCAACTTCCTGACACCATGGGTGGTTCTGCTGCACAGGACGGGAGGATAATGAATGGGAGAGCTATAGTGATAGGGGATTCTATTGTAAGGGGAATAGATAGGCATATCTGCAGCCGCAAATGAGACTCCAGGATGGTTACCTCCCTGGTGCAAGGGTGAAGGATGCCTCGGAGTGGCTGCAGGGCATTCTGGAGGGGGAGGGTGAACAGCCAGCTGTGATGGTGCATATAGGTACCAACGATATAGGTAACAAATGGGAAGAGGTCATAAAAGCTGAATATAGGGAGTTAGGAGGTAAATTTAGAAATAGGACCTCAAAGGAAGTAATATCAGGATTGCTACCAGTGCCACGTGCTAATCAGAGTAGAAATAGAAGGATATTTCTGATGAATAGGTGGCGAGAGGAATGGTGCAAGGGGGTGGGATTCAAATTCCTGGGATATTGGAACCGGTTCTGGGGGAGGTGGGACCAGTACAAACTGGACGGTTTGCACCTGGGCACAACCAGGATTGATGCCCTAGGGGGAGTGTGGGGTAGCATTGCTGGTTAAAGAGGAGATCGACACAATAGTAAGGAAGGATATTAGCTCTGATGATGTGGAATCTGTATGGGTAGAGCTGAGAAAAACCAAGGGGCAGAAAACGTTAGTGGAAATTTTATACAGACCCCCAAACAGAAATGCTGAAGTTGGGGATGGCATTAAATGGGAAATTAGAGACAAGTGCAATAAGGGCACAGCAGTTATCATGGGTTATTTTAATCTACGTATAGATTGAGCTAACCAAATTAGTAAGAATACCGTGGAGGAGGAATTCCTAGAGTGGATACGGGATGGTTTCCTGGACCAATATGTCAAGGAACCAACTAGAGATCAGGCCATCTTAGACTGGGTATTATGTAATGAGAAAGGATTAATTAGCAATCTTGTTGTGCGAGGCCCCTTGGGGAGGAGTGATCATAATATGATAGAATTCTTCATTAAGATGGAGAGTGAAGTAGCTGACTCAGAGACTAGGGTCCTGAATTTAAATAAAGGAAACTGTGATGGTATGAGGCACGAGTTGGCTAGGATGGATTTGGGAATGTCACTTAAAGGGTTGAAGGTGGATAGGCAATGGCAAACATTTAAAGATTGCATGGATGAACTACAGAATTTGTTCATCCCTGTTTGGCATAAAAATAAAACAAAAAAGGTGACTCAACCGTGGTTAACAAGGGAAATTAGGGATAGCATAAGATCCAAGGAAGGACATGTAAATTGGCCAGATAAAGCAGCAAACCTGAGGATTAGGAGCAGTTTAGGAGTCAGCAAAGGAGGACAAAGGGATTAATTAAGAGGGGGAAAATAGAGTATGAGAGTAGGCATGCAGGGAACATAAAACCTTACTGTAAAAACTTCTGTAGATATGTAAAGAGAAAAAGATTGGTGAAGGGTAGGTCCCTTGCAGTCAGAATCAGGGGAATTTATAATGGGGAACAAAGAAATGGCACCAATTAAATATATACTTTGGTTCTGTCTTCACAGAGGACACAAATAACCTCCCAGAGATGTCAGGGAACAAAGGGTCTAATGAGAGGGAGGAACTGAATGAAATCAGTATTTGTAGGGAATTGGTATTGGGGAAATTGATGGGATTGAAGGCCAATAAATCCCCAGGGCCTGATAATCTACATCCTAGGGTACATAAGGAAGTGGCCCTAGAAATAGTAGATGCATTGCTGGTCATCTTCCAAAATTTTATAGATCCTGGAGCAGTTCCCATGGATTGGACTGTTGCTAATATAATCCCACTATTTAAAAAAGGTGGTACAGAGAAAACAGGGAATTATAGGCCGGTAAGGCTGACATCGGTAGTGAGGAAAATGCTATAGTCCATTATAAAAATGTAATAGCAGAGCACTTGGAAAACAGTGAGTGTATCGGACAAAGTCAACATGGATTTACAAAAGGTAAATCATGCTTGACTAATCACAGAAATCACAGAATCACAGAAACCCCACAGTGCAGATAGAGGCCATTTCAGCCCATCGAGCCTGCACCGACACATATCCCACCCTATCCCTGTAACCCCAACACATATCCCACCCTATCCCTGTAACCCCACCTATTTAATCCCCCTAACACTAAGGGTCAATTTATCATAGCCAATCAACCTAACCCGCACATCTTTGGACTGTGGGAGGAAACCGGAGCACCCGGAGAAAACCCACGCAAACACGGGGAGAATGTGCAAACTCCACACAGACAGTTGCCCGAGGCCGGATTCGAACCCGGGTCTCTGGCGCTGTGAGGCAACAGTGCTAACCACTATGCCACCGTGCTGCCCTACTGGAATTTTTTGAGGATGTGACTGGTAGAATAGATAAGGGAGAACCAGTGGATGTGGTGTATTTGGACTTTCAGAAGGCTTTCGATAAGGTCCCGCATAAGAGATTAGCGTGCAAATTTAAAGCACATGGGACTGGGAGTAAGGTACTGACTTGGATAGAGAACTGGTTGGCAGACAGGAAGCAAAGAGTTGCAATAAACAGGTCTTTTTCTGAGTGGCAGGCAGTGACTAGTGGGGTACCGCAGGGATCGGTGCTAGGACCCCAGCTATTCACAATATATATTAATGATCTAGATGATGGAACCAGATGTAATATCTCCAAGTTTGCAGATGACACAAAGCTGGGTGGGCGTGTGTGCTGTGAGGAGGATGCCGAGAAACTCTAGTATGATTTGGACAGGTTGGGTGATTGGGCAGTTGCATGGCAGATGCAGTATATTGTGGATAAATGCGAGGTTATCCACTTTGGTGGCAAAAACAGGAAGGTAGATTATTATCTGAACGGCAATAGATTGGGAAAAGGGAAGTGCAACGAGACCTGGGTGTCCTTGTGCACCAGTCGCTGAAGGTAAGCATGCAGGTGCAGCAGGCGGTTAAGAAGGCAAATGGTATGTTGGCCTTCATAGCGAGATGCTTCGAGTACAGGAGCAAGGATGTCTTGCTGCAGTTGTACAGGGCCTTTGTGAGACCACACCTTAAGTGTTGTGTGCAGTTTTGGTTGCCTTATCTGAGGAAGGATGTTCTTGCCATGGAGGGAGTGCAGCGAAGATTCACCAGACTGATACCTGGGATGGCATGTATGACGTATGAAAAGAGATTCGGTCGATTAGGCTTATATTTGCTGGAGTTTAGAAGAATGAGAGGGAATCTCATTGAAACTTATAAAATTCTAACAGGACTAGACAGACTAGATGCAGGAAAGATGTTCCCAATGGCGGGGGAGTCCAAAACCAGGGGTCACAGTCTAAGGATAAGGGGTAAGCCATTTAGGACAGAGATGAGGAGGAATTTCTTCACCCAGAGAGTGGTGAACCTGTGGTTTTCTCTACCACAGAAGGCAGTTAAGGCCAATTCATTAAATATATTCAAGAAGGAGTTAGATATATTTCTTAAGGCTAAAGCGACCAAGGGATATGGGGAGAAAGCAGGGACAGGGTACTGAATTTGGGTGATCAGCCATGATTTCATTAAATGTCAGAGCAGGCTCGAGGGGCCGAATGGTCTACTCCTGCTCCTACCTTCTATGTTTCTATTTTTCTCCCACCATTGGAATTATTCTTATTAAAGTTTGATTTACTTTGCCTGGTTGGTTATGACCTTTTGTTACATAATGTGCTGAATTATATCCATGAGATCCAATAATTGAGGTGAACAATTCAAGGTTTCCCGAGTGTAATTATTAATAGGCCTAAATATGAGATTTTTGGAAGGATCTGACCCAATATTTGCACATATACTGTTAGCGGATTTCTCCATGGTAACTGTTGCAACAAAAGCTTGTTAGTCTGGTGATAATATCTGTACTCAGATTCACGCACGAGTGGTTTTATACATTACCAGCTTTAATAGACATTGGCCTAGAAATTTGGTGGGCTGCGCCACCAGTTAGCGCCTAAAGAGGGCACTCAGTGGCTTTAGCACCACTGGCCGCGCCTCCTGCGATATTTAGCTGGGGCGCTGATGGCAGCGTTAACCTGTTGCGCTGCGCCGCCTCCGATGACATCATCAGTGTGCACAGCGCCCCGCTACCACCCCGATCTCGATATTTGGCAGCGACCGCCTCTGTAGCGCCGTTCGCAAATGGCGCCTGGTTCACGGGGCCTTCCTGTGGCGACAGTGGCGCAAATTAAGGTGGAGGTGCGGGGCGGCCGTTTTTTTTGGCGGCCGCCTGCCAGCGCCTCCGTCCCCGGCCTCCTGATCACACCCCGCGGCATTGTCGGCTGTTTTCCGAGAGACCGGCACTTCTCCTTGGTGCCGGGCTCTTTTGCTGGCACTCGCGATCTCTGATCGCTCTGGTGCAGGCCTCTCCCCCTTAAGAATGGGAGGAAGGCCTGCAGTACTGCAGCACGCTGTGCCGCAGCGTGTGGCGCTGCGGTACGTTGCGCTGCGATATTCAGTTTCAGCACCCTAACAGGGACGCAGAGCGCCTTGCCCTGTGTCCCTATTGGGGCGCTCAAGCTGAATTTCCGGCGGTCGCTACTGCTCCAAACGCTGCGCTAAATCCGGTGCCCAGACGAGCTTGGCGGCCCGTTTGTGACTCCACCCTATTTCTCCCCCATTGACTATTAACAGTGTTCGGTTTTTATATACCTGTTCTTCAGTATTATATTAAATGACAAGATGACATGCAAATAATACAAGCTGGTTCCCAGGCCCGGAGTGATTACTTTCGTCTCTCTCAGCTGCCTGCATGGCTGTGGGCTTCCGACTGAACCTGAGAGCGCTCTGACCCCCAAGAGCATAACACAGCACGGTCCCTGGGCCTGGTGTGACCAGCTCCAGCCCCCTAGACCGTTGGCACGGCTGCTTGACTCCTGACCACACGAGAACGCTCTGACCTTTTAGAGAAAAATGCCTCGTTCTTATACTATTCGGCTATCTTGGGCAGAGTCTAAGCACAACACATGCGTAGATGCACATTTGCTAAGGTCACGTATTTAGGTGTTTACCCTGCTTCTAATCTCTCGGCCATCATCTCTGTTCTACAAGCTTTGTTTTTGGTCCTGGAAAATGTGTAAGCCAATTGGGCTTGTATGTCATGTTATAGCAACTGCTCCCTTATCTCAGTATGGGCCTTCTCCTGTCATTCTCTGTCTAGTGTCCAAACTGTCTTTGCTCATACATGTTTTCCTTTGCTCCACACCTGTTCTTGGGCTATAACACTAAAAAGCATTCCGGTATACTTTGACAAATTTAAACCATTTTAAGGTAGTCTAACATATACCTAATTATTAGAAAGTTTCTGCTGGAAACGTGTTACCTCGGACTGTGAAAAGGCAAACGTAAGCAACCCAAACAGAATAAGAATGGAAGACCCTAGGTGGCTCAAATCTAAAATCACTAAGTATATCACTTATTTTTTTATTCGTGAATGTTTATGCTCATGAAGGGGAGAGACATTTTAATGTTGGAAAATGAAACAATACCCTGTTTCTATCACCCAGTGCCAGGATTAACCGCCTCTGGATCAAATATGGAACTTCAGCACAAAACATATGAACATAAGAAATAGGAGCAGGAGTAGGCCGATCTTCTACCTCATCTCCACTTTCCTGCACTATCCCCATATCCCTTGATTCCCTTAGTATCCAAAAATCTATCGATCCCTGTCTTGAATATACTCAACGACTTAGCATTCACAGCCCTCAGGGGTAGAGAATTCCAAAGATTCACAACCTCTAAGAAATCTCAGTCCTAAATAGCTGACCCCTTATTTTGAGACTGCGAAGCCCTCATTCTAGACTCCCCAGCCAGGGGAATCATCCACCCAGCATCTAAACTGTCAATCCCCTTAGGCGGAGTTGGCCATTGTGCCTTTGAAGGGATAATTACTGTCCTAGCCTTTTTGGGCTATCTCAGATCAGGCGTATTCCCCAGACATTCACCCTCAACTTAAGATAGAGATAGCCGAATTCCATAAGACGCTTAAATGGGTCTAAAGGTTCAGGCTATCTCTCCCTAAAGGAAAGGAATGACTGATGATGTTACCATCCTCCAGATAGTACTTTTAATAAGTTGAACTAGACTGTAACCTTCCGGATATTATGACGGTCTAGAATACCCCCGCAGAATTCTGCAACTCCTTACAAAAGAGTGTACAGAATTTGGGTTTGCGAGTTTATACTGAATTACTCTTTGAGACAATTCTAAAAATATAGGCCTAAAAATTCAGTTAAGGCCCGCCAGCAGGCTAACGCCCAAAAGTTAGCGCTGCGCGCGGAGCCCGTTGCGACCGCCAGAAATTCACTTTTAGCGCCCCAATTCGGAACCGGGCGCTGTTCCAGGGTGTGCCCGCCTCCTCTTGGGGCGCTGAAAGTGAATTTCAGCGCTCCAGCTGCCGCTGTGCCACCCGATGCGGTGCGGCAGGCTGGGGTACTGCAGGCCTCCTCCTTCTCTTAAGGAGGAGCTGCCTGCAGCCGTGAGATCGCCGCTGGATTCTGCCAGCAAATGAGCCCAGCACCACGGAGAAGTGCTGGACTCACGGGAATCAGCCACCAATGCCGCGGGGGGGTGGTGGAGGAGGCCGGGGAGGGAGGTGCGGGCAGGCGGCCGCCGAAAAAGTGGCCAGCCGCACCTCCACCTTAAAGCGCCCCAGTAGCGCAGCAGTACGGCCCCGTTTCACGAACGTTGTTTGCGGCCGCTGCAGAAGAGGCGGCCGCAACTAAATATGGGGTTTGGGCCGGAAGCGGGGCGGTACCGGGGCACTGCGCACACCGATGACGTCATCGGTGTCGGCGCAGCGCTACCGGCTACCGCCGCCATTACCGCAGCGCTGAATATCAGCGCAACCTCTTATACTGGCGCAGAAACCCTCTTTAGGCGCCAACTGGGCGCAAAGCTTGCAGCGCCCAACTGAATTTCTAGGCCATATAGTTTTATTTAAGAGCCGATATTCAGTTAACATCTGTTGAATCAGTCGCAACATTAACAATTCAAAATACAATTAGCTTACATTTCTTATTTCTCAGAGATTCTTGTTCTCAAATCTTTACTACGTTACATTTCTACATTTCTTACTTATTTTTACATCCACCAAAATCAATCACTTTGACTTCCCGAGACTCATAGTTAAAGACTTACAGAGATGCCTCTGAAGAGTTGAGAAATGCTTTGCCCATTCAGCGAGTTCTGACTTTCTGTTAAAAAGGTCTTATTTTTTATGCTTTTGGCAGTGGTTTCTTCTTTGATGTTCTCTGCTGATGTCAGCTAATTGTCTTTATTGATACCCCTGTTTGAATGCTTCCTATCTTACAATCAATTCAACTATTGCATGCATAATTATTTCTCTACCTTTATGTGTTTCAAAAACCATCATAAAAACAATGACAGCTATGGTTTCTGTTTGATGCCTTTCCTACAAAATGCTTTCATTCAATTCTTAATATTGGCTTTACTGGTTTTTAGCAGACATTGTGACTCTGTGCTGCTCCAAGTTCAAAACAAACACAATGTAATTGCTTGATGTCTCCATTGAAGTTATATCTTCAAAGTGTCCTTGTTGGTATGGTTTTTACTATGTATATATTAAAGACACTTTGACCAGAGTGGTTCATGCATTTCTAGCTATCTCAATTGGTTGCATATTTAATTGTGTTTCCTGGCACCCAAGTTTAACATAAAAAAATTTTGACCAGCAGGTGTTTCTTTACTTGATGTCATGTTTTCAAAGCCACATGCCTCTTTTAATGTTTGTGTTTCTGTTTCACGTGTTAGCTCTTAACACTTTAAACTGGGCATTCTCATTGTGTTCGTTGCAAACCGTAGGCCTTTCAGAAGCACCAATGGTTTGCTTCAATCTTTCATTGTTTTAGCATTTTTAACTCATTCCCATTTCAAAGCTTGTTTACAACTTTGTTAACAACTGATCTTTATCTCAGGAGCCTGTTTTCTGTTTGCAGCCTGTGTCTCCGAGGCTTTAGATTTTTAAACCAAGTATATCATGTATTAATAATATTACAAATTTGTTCATGGTATCGTGTATTTCTCTGAATCATGGCTATTCTTTCACACCTTTAGATTAAAGCTTCTGGCACTTTGGCACAACAATATTCCTTGGCTGAAACTTTCTAAAGAGCATCCCTACTGCACTAATAAAACAATTCAATTTCTCACACCAACAATCTCTGGAGCTATTTTGAGTCTAATTGCCAAATTTATGTAAGCCAGCATGAAATTAGAGGCACTTTTATGTTGCCATGCTCACTATGAACAAAGCTGAGAACTCACAAAATTATTTAATGTTGCTCCCTTAGTGCCATCAGCGAGAGGGATCTTTTATCCCATCAGCCTAGTGTAGATTCAAAGTAGGTTCCAATTGTGAAAATATAGCGTGCTCGCCTACTGCGCCACCCACATCCCCATCATTCTGTTTCCTTAGGTTCTTCAATGCAGACCATAGAAACATAGAAGATAGAAGCAGGAGTAGGCCATTCGGCCCCTCGAGCCTGCTCCACCATTCAAAGCAATCATGGCTGATCATCCAAATTCAGTACTCTGTCCCTGCTTTCTCCCCATACCCCTTGATCCCTTTAGCCTTAAGAAATATATCCAACTCCTTCTTGAATATATTTAATGTATCGGCCTCTACTGCCTTCTCTGGTAGAGAATTCCACAGGTTCACCACTCTCTGGGTGAAGAAATTCCTCCTCATTTCTGTCCTAAATGGCCTACCCCTTATCCTTAGACTGTGACCCCTGGTTCTGGGCTCCCCGACCATCGGGAACATCCTTCCTGCATTTAGTCCGTCCAGTCCTGTCAGAATGTTATAAGTTTCAATGAGATCCCCTCTCATTCTTCTAAAATCCAGTGAGTACAAGCCCAATCGACCCAATCTCTCCTCATACATCATTCCTGCCATCCCAGGTATCAGCCTGGTGAATCTTCGCTGAACTCCCTCCATGGCAAGAACATCCTTCCTCAGATAAGGCGACCAAAACTGCACACAATACTCAAGATGTGGTCTCACCAAGGCCCTGTACAACTGCAGCAAGACATCCTTGTTCCTGTACACAAACCCTCTCGCTACAAAGGCCAACATACCATTTGCCTTCTTAACCGCCTGCTGCACCTGCATGCTTCAGCGACTGGTGCACAAGGACACCCAGGTCTCGTTGCACTTCCCCTTCTCCCAATCTATTGCCATTCAGATAATAAGTTGCCTTCCTGTTTTTGCCAACATTTATCCACGTTATATTGCATCTGCCATGCAACTGCCCAATCACCCAACCTGTCCAAATCATACTGGAGTTTCTCGGCATCCTCCTCACAGCAGACACGCCCACCCAGCTTTGTGTCGTCTGCAAATTTGGAGATATAACATCTAGTTCACTTGTCTACATCATTAATACATATTGTGAATAGCTGGGGTCCAAGGACCGATCCCTGTGGTACCCCACTAGCCACTGTCTGCCATTCGGAAAAAGACCTGTTTATTCCAACTCTTTGCTTTCTGTCTGCCAACCAGTTCTCTATCCAAGTCAATACCTTGCCCCCAATCCCTTGTGCCTTAACTTTACATGCTAATCTCTTATGCGGGACCTTATCGAAAGCCTTCTGAAAGACCAAATACACCACATGCACTGGTTCTCCCTTATCTATTTTACCAGTTACATCCTCAAAAATTCCAGTAGATTAGTGAAGCACGATTTACCTGTTGTAAATCCATGTTGACTTTGTCCGATCCTTTCATTTTTTTCCAAGTGCTCTGCTATTACATCTTTTATAATGGACTCTAGCATCTTCCCCAGTACCAATGTCAGGCTTACCGATCTGTAACTCCCCGCTTTCTCTCTACCACCTTTTTTGAATAGTGGGGTTACATTAGCTATGCTCCAATCCATGGGTACTGTTCCAGATTCCATCGAATGTTGGAAGATGATCAGCAATGCATCTACTATTTCTCGGGCCACTTCCTTAAGTACTCTAGGATGTAGATTATCAGGCCCTGGGGATTTATCGGTCTTCAATCCCATCAATTTCCCTAACACCATTTCCCTACAAATACTGATTTCTTTCAGTTCTTCCCTTTCATCAAACCCAAGTTTCCCCAACATCTCTGGGAGGTTATTTGTGTCCTCCTCTGTGAAGACAGAACCAAAATGTGTATTTAATTGGTCTGCCATTTCTTTGTTCCCCATTATAAATTCCCCTGATTCTGACTGCAAGGGACCTACGCTTGACTTCACCAATCTTTTTCTCTTCAGATATCTACAAAAGCTTTTACAGTCAGTTTTTATTTTCCCTGAAAGCTTACTCTCATATTCTATTTTCCCTTTCTTAATTAACCTCTTTGTCCTCCTTTGTTGAATCCTAAACTGCTCCCAATCGTCAGGTTTACTGCTTTTTTTGGCCAATTTATATGTCCTCTCCTTGGATCTTATGCTATCCCTAATTTCCCTTGTTAGCCACGGTTGAGTCACCTTTTTGTTTTATTTTTATGCCAAACTGGGATGAACAAATTCTGCAGTTCATCCATGCGGTCTTTGAATGTTTGCCATTGCCTATCCACCATCAACCCTTTGAGTGACAATCCTCAATTAATCCTACCCAACTCGCGCCTCAGACCATCATAGTTTCTTTTATTTGAATTTAGGACCCTAGTCTCTGAGTCAACTACTTCATTCTCCATCTTAATGAAGAATTTGATCATATTATGATTGCTCCGACCCAAGGGGCCTCGTACAACAAGATTGCTAATTAATCCTTTCTCATTACATAATGCTCAGTCTAAGATGGTGAGGGTCTTCTTTGGTTTATCTGACAGGATTCATTCACTGATCCCAGAATCCCAGCAAGGAGCTGCACTCAGTGGGAGTGCAGGATCAGTGAACAGTCAAACCTGGAATGTTACATCAGGTTTAGTTTCACTGACGATACCCAACTCTACCTCTCCACCACCTCTCTCGACCCCTCCATTGCCTCTGTGCTGCAAGATTGCTTGTCTAACATCCAGTCTTGGATGAAATGCAATTTCAGCCAGCTTAACCTCAGGAGACCAAAGCCGACATCTTCAGCCTCCGCCGCAAGCTCCGTAAGTTCGCAGTTGATGCCAACCCCTCCCCGGCCATTGTCTCAGGCTGAACCTACTTCCCCCCACCATTGACATCAGTTGCTTCTGACCCCCTCAGCTCTTCTGCTGAAATGTTCATCCATGCTTTTGTCACTACCAGATTTGACTATTCCAATGCTCTCTTGGCCAACCTCCCAGCCTCCACCCTTCATAAACTTCAGCTCAGCCAACACTTTGGATGCCCATATCCTATCTGCATCCAGTCCCACTCACCCATCATCCCTCTCCTCACCCTGGTACCACAATGCTGCAAATTTAACCTTCTCATCTTCATGTTTAACTCTCTTCACAGTATGCCTCTCCCAATCACTGTAACCTCCTATGGCCTGAACTCTTTGTTCTGCTGACTCTGGCATTACGCATTGCCCCCTCCCTTCACCTCACCATTAGCAAATGTGTCTTCAGCTGTCTATAAGAACATAAGAACATAAGAAATAGGAGCAGGAGTAGGCCAATCGGCCCCTCGAGCCTGCTCCGCCATTCAATAAGATCATGGCTGATCTGATCCTAACCACCAATCTACTATCACAGAACCATCTCCTGAATCTAACAGAATTAGACACACGAAATAGGAGCAGGATCAGGCTACACGGCCCCTGGGCCCGCTCCGCTACCCACAGGGCCATGTCCGATCCGAACCCCAGGCACTGTAACTCCCTCCCTAAATCTCTCCACCTGTCCACCTTCCGCTCCTCCTTTAAGACTAACCTTAAAACCCACTTCATTGACCAAGCCTTTGATCACTCCTCCTAGTATTCTTTAGTTCAGTGTCCACTTTCTTCTAATTATTCCTCTGTGAAGCAACTTTGGATATTCCTCTACGTTAAAGACACTCTACAAATGTAAATTGTTGTTGTTAGGCATTAACTGCGTTATTTACTGAGAGACCACCTTCTTAGGTCCATTCATAAACTCCATGCCGCAAGCAATGAGTGTAAGCCTTGCACTAGCATATCAGTTGCATATCAGTTTGACACTTTAGAGCTGATAACACTATCTTCCTTGGGCTTCTACGAATGATTGATTTGGTGACTGCATTAACATAAGAACATGTGTTGGGAATGAGCACTGGGTCCATCAAGCCCACTCATTCCACAGACAATGCACAATTTTATTGACTGAGTTTGTAGACTGATATTGGAACAAGGTGATTCCTGTTCCAATATCTTATATTCATCTGTTTTAAAATTTATCAGTCATTCTTCACCCAGCTGCTTAATTGCTCCAGTACTTTGTGGTCTTTATCTTCTCTATATTTGTTACTTGATGACATAATATTGCAAAGAGTACTCTGCTCCAAGCCATTTCTGAATAGTATGAACAGCCATGGGCTCAGAGAAGACCCCCACAGAACTCTGCTCATCGCTGCGGCTTTTCCATTTATCATCACTTCATGCTTCATATTTTCAAGCCATCCTTTAGCCCAACTGGTTCATTTCTGGTTAATTTCATGAGCTTTAATCTTAGCATGTGGAACTTTATCAAATGCCTTATGCAAATCCAAAAACATCCACTAGATAGCCCTGATCAACTAATTAATTTTTCTCCTCTGGAAATCTAGCGGATTAGGGAACCAACGAGCATTGCTTCTTAATCCATGACATCTACTTCTCATGATCTCTCTGAACTTTTGATAAACATGGACAAAATTTCACCGAATGCTTTCGAGCACTTTCTCGACCACAAATGTTGCCTTAATGGGCCTATCATTTTCAGATTTGTGTCAATTTTTAAATATTGGGCTAACATTTGCTGCTTTCCACCCTTCAAGTACAGCTCCAGTATTTATAGAATGCATTAACATATTAACGAGAGCCTTGTCTGTTTACATTTACATTTCATATTTCTGTCAAAGTTATCTCTTAATGTTCAGTTCACATGAAAAGCACTGACATCAGTATTTTTGTTGTTGATGCAAATGTACTTTATACTGCAGTCAATGAACAGCTGAACTATAAAGGGATAGGTCCAGTTTATGAAAAATGTTCAAGAGGTTAAAACAAATCTTTGACCTGAACACATCAAAAAAGCTCTGTTAAAACAAACTTTAGGCGGCATTGAGTGAAAATATCCCTTTTAAAGAGATGTAATTGGAGGGTTATTGTCTGTCAGTTGAAAGGAGAGTGAGCAGGTATGGGCAATGTAGCACGTCCTTTCATCTGTGAATATCTAGTAATGTGCTCCCTTTATAATTCAATGACTGTTCATGGTGCTCCAGATTGCGGTTTTGAATCGTTGCCAGTTTATGGATTCCGAGGTTCAGCAGTGTAATATCTTAGATTGTTTCGCTACAACAATTCCTGATGCTTCTCTTCCCACCCTATTAATTAAGGCTGACCTTTCCTTTCACGTTCTGCTTGCGATATTCCCAGAAACCTAACTGCACTATTTTTCAGTGAGATTCACTACAGTTCCTGCAACTGCTGCAGCACCGAGCACTCGGATTGTGCTGTTAAGTAAATTGTCAATCTGTGGCCGTTGCTAATATTACTACATGTTTAATCAGCGTCATGCTGTTTCCTGCACTGGCTAACAGGATGGAGCCATTTTGTGTAGAGCTTAAAGTTTCTACCCTTAATTAGTCCATTATTTTACCGAGAACTATTCTTAGATGCACATCTGCTATTAGCTGTGTTCCTGTCCTCCGGTTTTGGTTTCTCTGAGAAAAATAAGACATAAAATGAAAGACACATAATATTGGTGTACATGCAACTTCTGTGTTCCAATAACTGCATTAATAATAAAGGAATAAGAGTAATAACTGGCAGCGTAAACCATGCAAGGAGCGGGGATTCTGTGCCATGAGAAGTATGTGGTTTTAATTTGTTCTCAGGATGTGGATGACAGGTCGCATTTATTGTTAGTCCTTGAAACTTCGGAAGACATTAAATGGTGTGGGACTGGAGTCACCTGTAGGACAGACCAAGTAGACGAGGCAGGTTCCTCTGATGGACATTGGTGGGCCAGTTGGGTTTTTACAACCATCCAGCAGATTGGTCATTTAGTTTCTGCTGTAATTCTACCAGATTTATTGAATTGAACTTGTAATTTTAGCATTTGATCTCAGAACTACCATGACCTCTACACCACTGTATCCCTGACAGAACCACTTTGACTTGAAGTGTTTCTGTAGTATAAAGGGTGCATCACTTGTGTGTCTGCCCTCAAGGTAGTTCCCATATTGTGGACTCACATGGAGAGATGTTATCAGCTTCCCAGACAGCCTAGCTTTTCTTAGTTCATTAGGTTTGTTAGCTTAATGATAAGTAAGCAATTTGTTGATTTTCATGCTATGCACTAAATCAGCAGGAGTTATATATTACCCACTAGGTAATAAGTTGGCAATTACAAAATTAATGAATTGAGAATAAACAAACAGATGTAATTTCCTTGCTGCTGTAGGCCTAGCCAGGTACAGCAACATCTCTCCTATTACCCACCAGGATGACAAGGTATTAAAGGGCCGATATTAACCTCCTATACCTGCCCCCACACCCCTCCCACCCCACCCAGCAGAAACAGTGCGGGCGGAGGCTAAGGTGGCAAGGGGGGTGTTTGTCCCGCATTCCCAACTTATTCACACCCCCCACCATTTCTACTTACCCGACTTCAGGCACAGGAAGGCACACCTGCCCCGGAGGAGCAGGGGCCTAATTTAAATGGCAGAGTCACATCCCGATGATGTCACCGGGAGGCGCACGCCATTTTAACCGAGGACCTGATTGTGGCCTGAGCGGTCACTGGCTCACCAGCAAAAGCTGGCGGCATCAAGGATCCAGGCCCTAGTAAGTGATGTTTTCTTCATTTTAAAAGGTTCCTCGTGACCTGGTCCCACAATGATAACTTCAGCCTCCTCTTCCCAGGCTTCCCTCACTCCCCCAATCAGGGACATGCCGCCCCCTTCTAATCTGTATTTACATCGCCGGTGACCATGGGTTCCCTGTGGCAGTCTGACTGGGGCGGCCCCCCCTCCCCCAACCCCGCCCATCCCTCCCTCTGTGACATCATTCCTGCTGGCTTCAAGTGGGAGTCATAGTCGGGACAAGCAAATGAGGAATTCCAGCTGGGGACTGGGGCGGAACAAATGTCCATCTACCACGTGATGTCATAAAGGGACAGAGTCCCCTCCCCACCTCTGGAATTCCTGTAGTTCCCACCTTCTGAGAACCCAGTGATCTGGATGCTGGAAAGTTACCAGAATTTAGGTTCATGGAGGAGTGGGTGCAAGTGGACCATGGGCTGGAACACCTCAGAAGACTTCAAGCAACATCAGACAAATTAGTCCTCTTACAAAGATGGTCTGATTGCCATATTTTAAAAGACTTTTGATTCCAGACCCCACCCTCCCAAATGGATTGGCAGTGCCCCGTCTTCCTTCACCTCCATCTAGCAGGTGCCCGAGTTTGAACTGTATTGATTTCTTTGTGGGTTCAATGACGAGACATTTATGAAAGAGAATGTCTTTTAATCTAAAGTTTGTTCAACTCTGGTTAACAGCCTTACAGGAGACACCATGCTAGAAATCCATCTAAAACGAAACTAAAACTAAACTGCTTGTCTCTGTCACATGCCCTCTGCTGGTCAGGCATAAGTAATCAATCAGGCAAACATGCTGGTAAGGCATCATAATCAAACAGGCAAATACCATCACTATTTGCTGATATCATTACATCTCCCTTTCTTAAAACAAAAGTATTTTACTTTTATCTAACAACATGTTTTCTTTGTATTACTCTGCATTTTAACTGTAACACTTAATGAACTTACATTATCATTATCAAGGTTTTTAAACCTTGCTTTGTGTGTTCACGTGAAATATGTACATACACTAGAACTTGAAGAAAGAATAAGATAACATTACTTCCTTCTATAACAATAGTCCTTAAATTTGCTCAATGAGTCTCTCAGGAGGCTTCACGTGTCTTGAGGATTTTCTGATTGATTGTCCTTGAATCTGAGTTGTTGCCTCAGATGATGGTTTCTCAGCTGTGTGATCAGGTTGTTCAACAGTGTCAGTCTTTTGACCTGCTGTGTGATCAGGTTGTTCAACAGTATCAGTCTTTTGACTTGCTGTGGCTGGTCCCATGAGAAGATCTGGATGATTTCTTCTCAGAACAGCACCTCTGAATGGTGTATGATCTTGGTTGAACTTCACTCAGGACAGTTCCCTTCTGAGTCCTGATATACCTATCAATTCGTCCAATGAAAAGCGACGAGTTAGGAAAGTAACTATAGGTTTTTATTGACTAAATAACAGAGCCCACCCTCATGGGTGATCGGATCCAGCAAGGAGGAATACCAGCCAGTCGACTGCCTTTATACCTGGGCAGGTAGGTGGAGCCATGGGCGGAGTCAGTGATGGTCAGCCCAGGTATAACAGTGTGACAAGAGGCGACCTCGTATAGTGATACAACAGTGAGAACAGTGAGAACAATATAACAGTGATAACTATAGTGTAACGATAGTGAACGATAAAAGTGGTTTACCACATTCACCCCTTCTTTAGATTTGAGTCCGGCGGGGTGAAGTGTACTACCAGTTCTGGTATGTCAGTCTGTCCGGAGGCCTCGTAAGCCTCTCCGATCGTCGCAGCGGCGGTGTTGCATTATCCGGTGTTAATGCTGGTGTCTGCGTGGTCGGCGAAGGCTCGTGGGGTTCCGGCATGCCGTCTACCTGGGCTGGAATTGGGGGGGTGGTGGGGGGGGTAAAGGTGGTGTCTCCGGAGTGCCCGAGAGTGCGAGGTCTCGTAAGGAAACAGTATCCTCCCGCCCGTCTGGGTAAGCCACATAGGCGTACTGGGGGTTGGCGTGCAGGAGGTTCACCATCTCGACCAGGGGGTCCGTTTTATGGGCCCTCACATGCTTTCACAGCAGGACGGGCCCCGGAGAGGTCAGCCAGGTTGGTAGAGTGGTTCCCGTAGTCGACTTCCTGGGGAAAACAAACATTCGTTCATGGGGGGTGGCGTTAACGGCAGTGCAAAGTAGTGACCGGATAGAATGCAGCACTGTCGGGAGGACTTCCTGCCAGCGGGAGGTTGGGAGGCCCTTAGACTTTAAGGCTAAGATGACGGCCTTCCAGACAGTCGCGTTCTCTCTTTCCACCTGGCCGTTCCCTCGGGGGTTGTAGCTGGTGGTCCTGCTTGCTGCAATACCTCTCGCTAGTAGGAACTGGCGGAGTTCCTCGCTCATGAAGGAGGAGCCCTGGTCACTATGTATATAGTTCGGGAACCCGAACAAGGCGAAGAGTTCGTTCAGGCATTTAATGACCGTGGTACTGGTCATGTCTGAGCAGGGGAAGGCAAAGGGGAAATGGGAGTACTCATCAACGATGTTGAGGAAGTACACATTACGGTCGGATGACGGTAGGGGCCCCTTAAAGTCGATGCTCAGGCGCTCGAAGGGGCGGGTGGCCTTGATCAGGCTTGCTTTGTCCGCCCTATAGAAGTGCGGTTTGCACTCGGCACAGGTCTGGCAGTTCCTGGTCATGGTCCTGACCTCCTCGATGGAGTAGGTCAGGTTGCGGGCCTTAATGAAATGGTAAAGTCTGGTGACCCCGGGGTGGCAGAGGTCGTTGTGGAGGGTCTGAAGTCTATCAATATGCGCGCTGGCGCATGTAATTCGTGAAAGAGCATCAGGGGGTTCGTTCAGCTTACCTGGCCGGTACAAGATCTCATAATCGTAGGTGGATAGCTCGATTCTCCACCTCAAGATCTTGTCATTCTTGATTTTGCCCCTCAGCTTGTTATTAAACATGAAAGCGACCGAACGCTGGTCGGTGAGGAGGGTAAATCGTTTGCCTGCCAGTTAATGCCTCCAGCGTCGTACCGCCTCCACGATCGCCTGGGCTTCCTTCTCGACCGACGAGTGTCGGATCTCAGGGCCATGTAGGGTCCTTGAGAAGAAGGCCACCGGCCTCCCCTCCTGGTTAAGGGTAGCGGCTAGGGCGAAGTCGGATGCATCTCTCTCGACTTGGAAGGGGATGGACTCATCCACTGCGTGCATTGTGGCCTTGGCTATGTCTCCCTTAATGAGGGAGAAGGCCGCGCACGCCTCCTCCGTGAGGGTGAAGGATGTGGACTTCATGAGGGGTCTGGCTTTGTCCGCATAATTGGGCACCCATTGGGCATAGTAGGCGAAGAGTCCCAGGGTTCTCTTAAGTGCCTTAGGACAGTGGGGGAGGGGTAGCTCCATGAGGGGGCGCATTCTTTTGGGGTCGGGGCCGATGACTCCGTTCTCTACTACACAGCCGAGGATAGCAAGGCGTGAGGTGTTAAACACACATTTCTCCTTATTGTAGGTGAGGTTCAGCCATTGGGCCGTACGGAGGAATTTCTCCAGATTCACATCATGGTCCTGCCGGTCGCGGCCGCAGATGGTGACGTTATCTAGATAAGGGAACATGGCCTGCAGTCCGTTCTGGTCGACCATCCAGTCCATCTCCCTTTGGAAGACCGACACCCCATTGGTGGCACCGAAGGGGACCCTAAGGAAGTGGTAGAGGCGCCCATTCGCCTCGAAGGCGGTATACTGGCGGTCCTCCGGGCTGATAGGGAGTTGGTGGTAGGCCGACTTAAGGTCGATGGTCGAGAATACTCGGTATTGTGCAATCTGATTGACCATGTCAGATATGCGGGGAAGGGGGTATGCGTCCAGCTGGGTGTACCTGTTTATGGTCTGGCTGTAGTCGATGACCAAGCGATTTTTATCGCCGGTCTTAACGATCACGACCTGGGCACGCCAGGGGCTGCTGCTCCCCTCGATGATGCCCTCTTTCAGGAGGCGCCGCACCTCATAGCTAATGAAGGCCCTGTCCCCGGCGCTGTACCGCCTGCTCTTGGTAGCGACGGGTTTGCAGTCGGGGGTTAGGTTAGCGAACAGGGAGGGTGGCGGGACCTTGAGGGTGGATAGGCTGCAGGTGTTACGCGGTGGGCGGTTTAACATCCGCTGGTTGTCGACTGTGAGTGGGGGGAGGGGTCCACCGTATGCTAGGGTGACACTTTGGAGGTGGGATTGGAAGTCCAGCCCTAGTAGGACGGCAGCGCAGAGCTGGGGGAGGATGAGGAGTTTAAAGTTTTTATACTCCGTACCCTTAACCGACAGGGTCACAACACAGTAGCCGCTGATGTCCGTGGCGTGGGACCTTGATGCCATCGAGATTCGGTTGCGCGTTGGCAGGACAGGGAGGGAGTAGTGGCTCACCGTGTCTGGGTGGATGAAGCTCTCCATGCTTCCGCTGTCGAACAGGCAGGTCGTGGCGTGGCCGTTTACTTTGATGTCCATCATCGACTTGGACAGGTGATGCGGGCGGGCTTGATCCAGAGTGACGGAGGCTAGTGTGTAGCTGAGCGAGTCGTTGTCATCTGCGGGTGAGGCGGTCGTCGGGTCTGGAGGCACGGTGGCAGTCGAGCGTGGTGGGTAAAATGGCGTCTCCCACGAGGTTGGACAAAATGGCTGCCCCCATAACTCACATGAGCACTATTGGGGTCGGTTGCCTTGATCAAAGATGGCCGCCCCCATGACTCACGTGTGGGGATGCTGGCCTCTGTTGCCTTGAAGGAAGATGGCCGCCCCCACAGTTCGCATGAGGCACTGCTGGCCTCTGAAGATCCACTTCTGCAGGCCTTAGCAAGGTGGCCTTTCTTCCTGCAGGTTGAGCAGGTGGAGTTCCTAGCTGGGCAGCGCGACCTCGGGTGTTTCTCCTGGCCGCAGAAAAAGCAGCCGCGGGGGTCCGATGTCGGAGCCGGTACCGGGGGTGGCGGTCCCGATCGGGTCCGGGACGCCGACGCTGAGGTAGGTCCCGGGGGCGGCGCGGTGAAGGGTATTGCGGTAGGGGTCGGGCCCGAGTCCCAGGGTCGCGAACAGTACCTGGAGAACGCCTCCTGGTCCCGATGGGCCACCTCCAGGGAGAGAGCGAGGGCTGCAGCTTTGTCCAGGTCGAGGTCCTTTGCTTCCAGTAATCGCTGCCGTGAGTAGTCGGACCGTAGGCCTTTCACGAAGGCATTGCGGACGTTGTCTTCCGTATTTTCTGCTGCCGTTACTGCTTTAAAGTTACAGTCTCTGCCGAGTGCTTGTAGCACCCGTAAAAATTCCTCCACCGGCTCCCCTGGCAGTTGCGGGCGGGACCTTAGGAGGTGCCTGGTATACATGGGGTTTACCGGGGTTTGGTACTGTCTTTTCAACCGGTTGATGGCGTCCTCGTATGTTTTAAGGTCCCGGATGAGCGCGAATACTTTAGGGCTCAGTTGGGCGTTCAGAACTCTTAGCTTGGATCTCTGAGGCACGTTGGACTCTTCCAGATAGGCTTCAAAGCAGCCCAGCCAGTGATCGAAGTCGAGGGCTGCGTTCGCTGCCCGTGGATTTAGATCCAGGTACGGTGGTCTGAGGGCTCGCAGCCAAGCCGGCTGTTGTGATTGTTGCGGCTCGGCGTCTGAAGGCTGCTGTGGCTGTTGTGGCGGGGCGTCTGGATGAGACATCTTAAAATTTAGTCAGTAAAATTGATATACCTATCAATTCGTCCAATGAAAAGCGACGAGTTAGGAAAGTAACTGTAGGTTTTTATTGACTAAATAACAGAGCCCACCCTCATGGGTGATCGGATCCAGCAAGGAGGAATACCAGCCAGTCGACTACCTTTATACCTGGGCAGGTAGGTGGAGCCATGGGCGGAGTCAGTGATGGTCAGCCCAGGTATAACAGTGTGACAAGAGGCGACCTCGTATAGTGATACAACAGTGAGAACAGTGATAACAATATAACAGTGATAACTATAGTGTAACGATAGTGAACGATAAAAGTGGTTTACCACAAGTCCATATGTTTGTTTTGTCTTTGAACCTTACTTGGTCACCAGTGTGGAGTTCAGGTAGGTTTTGTGTTCCTCTGTCATAGTAGTACTTTTGCTTTTCTTTCTGTTGTTCTTTGAACTTCCTCACTTTCTCCTCCTCTTTTATTTTCAGGAGGTTCTCCGGGATGGGTAGGTTTGACCTTAGCCGATGTCCCATAAGGAGTTGGGCTGGTGACATACCACACTCGAGCGGCGTTGTGCGGTATACAAGCATGCTCTGGTAGAAGTCAGTTCCACTGTCTTTTGCCTTGTACATCAGTCTTTTCACTGTCTGGACCGATTTTTCCACGAGTCCATTGGACTGTGGAAAGTGAGGACTTGACGTTGTGTGGACAAAGTCGCACTCTTTGGCAAAGTGTCAGAAACTTGCATTGTAAAACTGGGGTCCGTTGTCTGTGAAAATCTCGCTTGCCACGCCATGTCTGGAGAATATGGCTTTCATACATGTTATCACCGCATCTGCAGTGGTGGTGTACAGTCTACAAACCTCTGGATACAGGGAGTAATAGTCTGTGACTACAAGATAGTCCTTCCCTTGACATACGAATAGGTCAGTGCTTACCTTCTGGTAAGGTCTGTCTAGCGCTGGGTGTGGCTTTAGTGGTTCTACCGGATTGCTTGCTCGATATTTCAGGCATATTGTGCAGTTTGACACCTCATTTGTCACATCTTGGTTGATTTGTGGCCAGTACATCACCTCACGTGCTCTTTTCTTACACTTTTCGATTCCCAGATGTCCTCCATGGATCCATTTTAGCCTCTCTTTTCTCAGACTCTTTGGGATAACTATTTTACTTCCTTTGTAGATGATGTCTTTGACCACTGATAGTTCCGCCCTGCAGTTCCAGTACTCTGCCATGTCAGGTGAGCAGTCTTGCTTCATGTTGGGCCATCCATCCAAGATGCTTTTCGTCAGTCATCTCATTGTTTCATCTTTGTTTGTCTCAGTCTTTATGAGCTCCATTTTTGCATCTGCTATGGGCAGTGCACTTGTGATCATGTCCACGTAGGCGTTCACTTTTTCATCCATTGTGGTGTTTTCGGGCTCACTTGGGTCAACAGCTCTGGACAACATGTCTGCTGTATACATCAGCTTACCCGGTGCAACATTCAGTGTATAGCGTTGCAGCCTGATCATCATTCTTTGTATTCTAAGTGGAAAGCTATTTAGTGGCTTTTGGAACAATGCAATCAAGGGCTTATGGTCAGTCTCTACACTGATTGCTTGTCCTGCCACAAACTGGTGAAACCTTTCACAGGCGTACGTGATGCTGAGCAGCTCCTTTTCTATTTGAGCATATCACGTCTCCGCGTCTGTCATTGAGCACGATGCATATGCAATAGGTTGCCAGTAGTCATATTTTTGCAGAAGAACGGCACCGAGCCCACTCTGTGATGCATCTGATGATATCTTGATGGGTCTCGCTGGGTCATAAAACCTCAAAACTGGTTCCTCTGTGAGCAGTTTCTTTAGATCGCTCCATGACTTCTCATGCTCATGATTCCATTCCCATTCTATGTTCTTTTCAGTTAGTCGTCTCAGTGGCGACATCTTTTCTGAGAGGTTGGATATGAATTTACCCATATAGTTGATCATTCCATTAAACCTCTGCACGTCCTTTTTGCATTGTGGCTTTGGCATATTCTCAATGGCGGACACCTTTCTGGGATCTGGTCTGATGCCCTCACTGCTAAGGATATCTCCCACGAATGTCAGTTCTGTCACCCCGAGCTGGCATTTCTCTCT
Organism: Somniosus microcephalus; assembly: GCF_052327205.1. Taxonomy (NCBI): domain Eukaryota; kingdom Metazoa; phylum Chordata; class Chondrichthyes; order Squaliformes; family Somniosidae; genus Somniosus; species Somniosus microcephalus. The sequence continues at coordinate 279,418,313 of NC_140987.1, forward strand.
ATTCAGCTTCAGGTTTGTTTTCCTTGTTGCTTCCAGCACTTTTTTCAGTCTCTCGTCATGCTCAGTTCTCGTGGTTCCCCATACTATGATGTCATCCATTGATGTATCAACTCCCTCCAGGTGCTCATAGATCATATGGATAGTTTTGTGATACACTTCAGGAGCTGAGGCAATGCCAAATGGTAACCTTAGGAATCTGTATCTGCCAAATGGACTGTTGAACGTGCACAGTCTTGAACTTGCTTTGTCCAGCTTCATCTGCCAAAATCCTGATGATGCATCTAACTTGCTGAAATACTTTGCATTTGCAAACTGTGACATGATTTCCTCACATGTAGGAAGCTTGAAGTGCTCTCTCTTTATTGCTCTGTTTAGATCTCTTGGATCCAGGCAAATTCTGAGCTTTCCATTCTTTTTGTCCACAACGACGAGGGAACTCACCCACTCAGTTGGCTCATCTATCTTCTGAATCACGTTCAGGCTTTCCATCCTGTCCAACTCTGCCTTCAGTTGCTTTTGAAGAGCAAACAGAACTTTTCTGCCTGGATGTATGACCGTTGGCATACTTTTATCTACTCTGATCGTGTGTTCTCCTGGAAGGCAGCCTAGACCCTGAAATAGGTCATTGTACTCTTGCATGGGTTCATCATAGACTGTCTCTCCTTTGCTTTCCACAACGAGGACTCTCTTTACCAGGTTCAGTCTCTCACAGGTTTTAAACCTAGTATGGCTTGCACATCCTTTGGCACCACGATTAATGCTAGCGTGTGCTCTCTGTCCTTGTGTGTTACTTTGACAATGCATCTTCCTTTCACTGGTATATCAGTACCTGAGTATCCTGTCACTTTCACTTTAATTCCATGTATCTTTGGTCTGGGTCTAATTTTCTTAAAATCAGTCTCTGATATCACATTAACTTGTGCTCCAGTATCCAATTTAAATGGAATGTGTATGTCATTCACTTTTAGTGTCAACATCCAGTCTCTTTTTTCTTCTTTGTTTTCAGACACAACATCTACATTGAACTCCTCTATCTCGCTTTCATCTACTGCATGGACCTTGCTTTGTTGCGCTTGGTTCTTGCAGCAACAGGCATAATGGTTGTTTTTGTTGCAACTATTGCATGTTTTACCATATGCTGGACACTTTCTTGGTGGATGCTGTGTACCACATCGACTAAATGACTTTCGATTGTCCCTTTCATTTTCGTTCGCTGGCCACGCCTCCTTTTTCACATTGGCGCTCTTTTTGTTAAACGGTTTGTGTCCGTTCTTACTCACTGCATCCACGTTGCAGCTATTGTCACTGAACAGCTCCTTTGCCTGCACCTTCACAGTCTCTGTAGCCCTACACAGTGCTATGGCTTTTCCCAGGTCTAGATCTTGCTCTCTTAGCAGTCTTTCCCTTAGACCATTATCTGGAATACTAGACACCAGTCTGTCTTTTATCAGCGAGTCTGTCAGTCCCCCAAATTCACATGTTTTGCTTCAGTTTCTCAGTTCAGTCACATACTGATCAATAGTCTCTCCCGTTTTCTGTACACATGTGAAAAATCTGTGCCTCTCAAACATCACGTTATGTTTAGGTATGCAGTAGGCCTCAAACTGTTCCATTATTTTATCTAGCTTCATATTGTCTCCATCAGCAGCGAATGTGAAGTTATTGTATACCTCCAGCGCTTCATCACCCACGACATGTAAGAACACTGACGATTTCTTTTTATCACTTTTCTCGTCAGCTCCGATTGCCGCTAAATACAACTCTAAACGTTGTTTGAATCTCCTCCAATTTTCAGCCACATTACCTGTCAACTGAAGCTTCGCCAGTGGGAGTAAACCTTCCATTTTTCACTTTGTTAACTATTCTCCAATGGTAAGTAACGATGTTCTCTTTTGGCTTGCTAATATGTGGAGAGCTGATTTAACTTCAGATTTTTCCTCTTCATCTCTTTCAATCACTTCTGACACCATGTATTGATTTCTTTGTGGGTTCAATGACGAGACATTTATGAAAGAGAATATCTTTTAATCTAAAGTTTGTTCAACTCTGGTTAACAGCCTTACAGGAGACACCATGCTAGAAATCCATCTAAAACGAAACTAAAACTAAACTGCTTGTCTCTGTCACATGCCCTCTGCTGGTCAGGCATAAGTAATCAATCAGGCAAACATGCTGGTAAGGCATCATAATCAAACAGGCAAATCCCATCACTATTTGCTGATATCATTACATGAACCATACTGATATAGGTGTTGGCTGGAAATATTTAAAGTTGCTGAATCTGTCCTGACCCCAGATATTCCAGTGAGGTCAGCAGCACAGGTCACAGTTGCAACAGTACTCGTACCCAAGTGCACTTACGGCAATGGAGCAGGTCCAAGGCTTTCCGGCCCTGTCAGTTCTAAGGTTATCAATCAGAAAGACGTTTGTTTTGGACTGCTGAAGGTAAAGTTATAGTCGTTGGCAGTATTTACAGCTGGATGTTCGAGGATACAGACCTTTGTGGTGTAGCACATTGAAGTACAAATGCATTATGTCACTGAGTGGCCAGACAGTCTGTATTTCACCAGTCATTGAGTTCCCTTTCTCAGCCAATCCAGCAGGGGCAGGTGATGAGCAAGTGCTGGGTACCTCCCTCAAAGGTAAGATGGATAACTGGAAGTCAAGATTACAGAACAACACTGCCAGAGGCCTAGCAGTCTGCTTTGCAAGCGGTTTTAGCTGAATTCCATTCAGTCCTCCATTTCCCACAGGGATCCTAAATCTGTGAATAGGTGGCATTGACCATTTTAGCTGAGTGCTGCGAATCTGTGCAGCCACTAATTGGGAAGCAAATCCGCTGTAAAATTTGCATCCGTTTTTGCAAGAGCTTTATCGGTTGTCAGATTAAACTGATTGATTCGGCTCCAGGAAGTACAACTTTGATTACCTTCACAAATGCTGTTAATTCAAATTAATTCTTGTGCGTTGCCAGGAACAACTCCAGTGATGAGGTAAATAGAGACAAGTAATCAATACAGTGCTGGTTCTGCAAAGAAGGGACAGCAGCAGAAATGAAGCATTTATCAGCTTTTCAACCAGACGAAAATAATTAGTAAATAGAAAGACGAATGAATAACAGTTTCCAAGGCATGCTTTCTTACTCATTCAGTTATACCCTTCCATGTTAGTGCTTCATAAACTTACAACAGTTTGATGAATCTTTCTTATTTTCTTTCTCTCTCTCTCTCTTTCTTTAATTCTTTCTGCCTTTTTTCTTTCCTATTCCCTTCTTTCACGTTATTACTATATCTTTCATAGCTTGCATCCCCAACTGTTGAAGCCTGCAGGAAGAAACAAAGGTAAGTAAACATTTTCTATCACTTTTCACTCACCTCACATACTTACCTCTCCACACTTGTACCCATCACTTACCTCCACAGCGCACTTTTGCACACCTCCAACCCCGCAGACCCACTGCTCGCCTCGCGGGGATTCTGTTAACAGACAGTTTAGTGGCTGTAATCCCCTTCCTGCCTCCAGGAGATGGGACCCGGCGCAGGTCGGCTACCCGCCTCCTGGGAAGATGGCACGGAGGCAGGTTGGGGGCGGGATGGGCACCCGCCCCCAGACTCTGCCATTATCCCAGCTGTCCCGCCTCCAAACCCGCCTCCCCGGGGCTGGCAAAATCCAGCCCGTAGAGTCACTAACCAAGGTTCAAAACTTAAGTAAGGCAGATTGCAAAAGAATGAGATGTAAACTGACCTCAGTAAACTGGGCTGAATTGTTATTGGATAAACATACTAACAAACAGTGGGAGGAATTCAAAGATGTATTTGGTGCAATAAAAGACCAGTACATACTTGTAAAAGCCAAAATGCTACTTGTGTAGTTAGGTAACCATGGCCAACAAATAAGGTAAGTACTGTACAGAGCAAAAAGAAGAGGCTCACACAAATGCAAAGAAAAGTGAAATCCAGTGGACTGGGAGAGCTATAAAAAGTGACAAAGGGATACAAAGAAAGTATTAAGAGCTGCAAAAAGAAATAAGAAAAAACATATTTTCAAGGGATATTAATATAATAACACAACAAGAACATAAAGAATAAGAGCAGGAGTAGGTCATTCTGCCCCTCGAGCCTTCTCCGCCATTCAACAAGATCATGGCTGATCTTTGACCTCAACTCCACCTTCCTGCACTATCCCCATATCCCTCGATTCCCTTAGTGTCCAAAACTCTATTGATCACCAACTTGAATGCACTCAATGACTGAGCATCCACAGCCCTCTGGGGTAGAGAATTCCAAAGATTCACCACCCTCTGAGTGAAGGAATTTCTCCTCATCTCAGTCCTAAATGGCCACCCCCTTATTAAGGCTAACAGTAAGAGAAATAGAGTGGCTCAGGGAAATGTGGGCCCATTAATAACAGACATACGTGATACAGTAATCAGCAATAAGAAACTGGCAGACTTGTTCGATCAATACTTTGCATCTGTCTTCACATTAGAGGAAGAGGACAGAAATATCTGTGGTATAAGGGAAACTAAAATAAATCAAAGGGAGGAACTTATTAGATTTAATATAAGCTTTTAAAATGGCAATGGAGAAAATAATGAGACTTAAGATAGACAAATTTCTACGACCTGATGATTTATATCTCAAGATTAAAAGAAGTAGTTGAGGAAATTACAGATGCCTTAGTAATAATCTTCCAAAGCTCTCTTGATTTCGGAATTGTGCTGTTAGATTGCTAATGTCTCTCCAATATTTAAGAAAGGTGAGAGAGAGAAACCAGATAATTTGAGAAATGTCAGTCTAATGTAAATTTTGGTGAAGATACAAGAATCTGTTATTAGGGACAGAGTGACTGATCACTCGGACAGATTTGGGATGATCAGAGAGTCAGCAGGGATTTGTGAAGGGTAAGTCATGTCTGACTAATCTAGTTGAATTATTTGAGAAGGGAATGTCTGTGGATATTATCTGTATGGACTTCCAGAAGGTATTTGATAATGTTCCGCACAAAAGATTATTGACATAAATGAAAATGCATGGAATTGGAGGCAGCCTTGTGACGTAGGTTGGATATTGGTTGGGAGGTAGGACGTAGAAAGTAGGTATAAAGGGTATGTACTTGGATTGGCAGGATGTGACAAGTGGTGTTCCCCAGGGATCAGTACTGGGGCCTTTCTTTTCACCATATATATCAATGGCTTGGATGAAGGAATAGAGAGTTGTATATCCAGGATTGCAGATGACACTAAGTTATAAGGCACAGTGTGTATTGAATGGAAATCTATTTTAAACATGACAAAAACAAGAACTTTATTACAAAGAGAAAATTTAATGATGGCTAAACCACATTAAAATGCAAGTTGAAGAGCAGAAGTGGAGAGCCAGAGCGGCAGAGTACTTTAAACAGAGCGGGAGCGGAGAGCCAGAGTGGCAGAGTACTTTAAACAGAGCGGGAGCGGAGAGCCAGAGCGGCAGAGTACTTTAAACAGTGGGAGCGGAGAGCCAGAGTGGCAGAGTACTTTAAACAGAGCGGGAGCGGAGAGCCAGAGCAGCAGAGCACTTTAAACAGTGGGAGCAGAGAGCCAGAGCGGCAGAGCACTTTAAACAGAGCTGGAGCGGAGAGCCAGAGCGGCAGAGTACTTTAAACAGTGGGAGCGGAGAGCCAGAACGGCAGAGTATTTTAAACAGAGCGGGAGCAGAGAGCTAGAGTGGCAGAGTACTTTAAACAGGGCGGGAGAGGTGAGCCAGAGCGGCAGAGTACTTTAAACAGAGCGGGAGAGGTGAGCCAGAGCGGCAGAGTACTTCAAACAGAGCGGGAGAGGTGAGCCAGAGTGGCAGAGTACTTTAAACAGAGCAGGAGAGGTGAGCCAGAGCGGCAGATTACTTTAAACAGAGCAGGAGAGGTGAGCCAGAGTGGCAGAGTACTTTAAACAGAGCGGGAGAGGTGAGCCAGAGTGGCAGAATACTTTAAACAGTGGGAGCAGAGAGCCAGAGCGGCAGAGTACTTTAAACAGAGCAGGAGAGGTGAGCCAGAGTGGCAGAGTACTTTAAACAGAGCAGGAGAGGTGAGCCAGAGTGGCAGAGTACTTTAAACAGAGCGGGAGCAGAGAGCTAGAGTGGCAGAGTACTTTAAACAGAGCAGGAGAGGTGAGCCAGAGCGGCAGAGTACTTTAAACAGAGCGGGAGAGGTGAGCCAGAGCGGCAGAGTACTTTAAACAGAGCAGGAGAGGTGAGCCAGAGCGGCAGAGTACTTTAAACAGAGCGGGAGCAGAGAGCTAGAGCGGCAGAGTACTTTAAACAGAGCGGGAGCGGTGAGCCAGAGTGGCAGAGTACTTTAAACAGAGCGGGAGCAGAGAGCTAGAGTGGCAGAGTACTTTAAACAGAGCAGGAGAGGTGAGCCAGAGTGGCAGAGTACTTTAAACAGAGCGGGAGAGGTGAGCCAGAGCGGCAGAGTACTTTAAACAGAGCAGGAGAGGTGAGCCAGAGCGGCAGAGTACTTTAAACAGAGCGGGAGCAGAGAGCTAGAGCGGCAGAGTACTTTAAACAGAGCGGGAGCGGTGAGCCAGAGCGGTAGAGTACTTTAAACAGAGCAGGAGAGGTGAGCCAGAGCGGCAGAGTACTTTAAACAGAGCGGGAGAGATGAGCCAGAGCAGCAGAGTATTTTAAACAGAGCGGGAGAGGTGAGCCAGAGTGTCAGAGTGCTTTAAACAGAGTGGGAGAGGTGAGCCAGAGCGGCAGAGTATTTAAACAGAGCAGGAGAGGTGAGCCAGAGCAGCAGAGTGCTTTAAACAGAGCGGGAGAGGTGAGCCAGAGTGTCAGAGTGCTTTAAACAGAGCGGGAGAGGTGAGCCAGAGTGGCAGAGTACTTTAAACAGAGCGGGAGAGGTGAGCCAGAGCGGCAGAGTACTTTAAACAGAGCGGGAGAGGTGAGCCAGAGCGGCAGAGTACTTGAAACAGAGCGGGAGAGGTGAGCCAGAGCGGCAGAGTACTTTAAACAGAGCGGGAGAGGTGAGCCAGAGTGTCAGAGTACCTTAAACAGGGCGGGAGAGGTGAGCCAGAGTGTCAGAGTGCTTTAAACAGAGCGGGAGAGGTGAGCCAGAGTGTCAGAGTACTTTAAACAGAGCGGGAGAGGTGAGCCAGAGCGGCAGAGTACTTTCAACAGAGCGGGAGAGGTGAGCCAGAGTGGCAGAGTACTTTAAACAGAGCGGGAGAGATGAGCCAGAGCGGCAGAGTATTTTAAACAGAGCGGGAGAGGTGAGCCAGAGCGGCAGAGTACTTTAAACAGAGCGGGAGCAGAGAGCCAGAGCGGCAGAGTACTTTAAACAGAGCGGGAGAGATGAGCCAGAGCGGCAGAGTATTTTAAACAGAGCGGGAGAGGTGAGCCAGAGCGGCAGAGTACTTTAAACAGAGCGGGAGAGGTGAGCCAGAGCGGCAGAGTACTTTAAACAGAGCGGGAGAGGTGAGCCAGAGCGGCAGAGTACTTTAAACAGAGCAGGAGAGGTGAGCCAGAGCGGCAGAGTACTTTAAACAGAGCGGGAGCGGTGAGCCAGAGCGGCAGAGTACTTTAAACAGAGCGGGAGAGGTGAGCCAGAGTGTCAGAGTACTTTAAACAGAGCAGGAGAGGTGAGCCAGAGCGGCAGAGTACTTTAAACAGAGCGGGAGAGGTGAGCCAGAGTGTCAGAGTGCTTTAAACAGAGCGGGAGAGGTGAGCCAGAGTGGCAGAGTACTTTAAACAGAGCGGGAGAGGTGAGCCAGAGTGTCAGAGTACTTTAGACAGAGCGGGAGAGATGAGCCAGAGCAGCAGAGTATTTTAAACAGAGCGGGAGAGGTGAGCCAGAGTGTCAGAGTACTTTAAACAGAGCAGGAGAGGTGAGCCAGAGCGGCAGAGTACTTTAAACAGAGCGGGAGAGGTGAGCCAGAGTGTCAGAGTGCTTTAAACAGAGCGGGAGAGGTGAGCCAGAGTGGCAGAGTACTTTAAATAGAGCGGGAGAGGTGAGCCAGAGCAGCAGAGTATTTTAAACAGAGCGGGAGAGGTGAGCCAGAGTGGCAGAGTACTTTAAACAGAGCAGGAGAGGTGAGCCAGAGCGGCAGAGTACTTTAAACAGTGGGAGAGGTGAGCCAGAGTGGCAGAGTACTTTAAACAGAGTGGGAGAGGTGAGCCAGAGTGGCAGAGTACTTGAAACAGAGCGGGAGAGGTGAGCCAGAGTGGCAGAGTACTTTAAACAGAGCGGGAGAGGTGAGCCAGAGCGGCAGAGTACTTTAAACAGAGCGGGAGAGGTGAGCCAGTGCGGCAGAGTACTTTAAACAGAGCGGGAGAGGTGAGCCAGAGCAGCAGAGTGCTTTAAACAGAGCAGGAGAGGTGAGCCAGAGCGGCAGAGTACTTTAAACAGAGCGGGAGAGGTGAGCCAGAGCAGCAGAGTACTTTAAACAGAGCGGGAGCGGAGAGCCAGAGCGGCAGAGTACTTTAAACAGTGGGAGCAGAGAGCGAGTGACAGAGTACTTTAAACAGTGAGGAACTAATTGGAGACACCAGCGACAGTGGCGGGACCTTCCACGATTTCCAAAAATAAGGTGTGATGTCACAGGGCAGCAGTACAGTCTGAGTGAGCAGACCTGCAGGATGAAAGAAGCCAGAGACCGGGGATAAAGGCAGCGCGGAGCAGAGTCCTGGGAGTGTGAGCAAGTGGACTACCTGTGAGGGAGATTGTTGGCAAGTGAAACAACGTCAGAATTCAAAGGTGTCGCTGGCACAAGGGAGCTGAGAAATGAGTATAGGGCGAGTATAGGGCGAGTATAGGGCGACATTAGGGCGAGTATAGGGCGAGTATAGGGTGAGTACAGGGCGAGTATAGGGCGACTTTAGGGCGAGTATAGGGCGAGTATAGGGCGAGTGTAGGGCGAGTATAGGGCGAGTATTTGTGGTAAGTTTTTTTTTGTTCTGTTTTGATTATATTTCTGCTAACTGGTTCATAGCCCATCTTATAGAAGGAGCTGCTGATTGGTGTGTAGCTGTTGAGTGTTTCTTGTTAAGTTTATTTTTGCTAAATTACCGCCATAGTCTGGTAAATAGAGGCATGGCAGGGCAGCTCAGTCCCGTGAGTTACACATCCTGTGCCATGTGGGAAATCCTGGATGCTTCTTACGGCCTGGATGACCACATGTGCAGGAAGTGTCGCCAACTGCAGCAACTCCGGTTTCCAGAGCTTGAGCGGCAGCTGGAGTCAATACATTGCATCCGCGAGGTTGAGATAATACTTGGAAAGCATGTTTCTAGAAGTGGTCACCCTGCAGCCTCAGAATGTACAGGCAGAGAGGGAATGGGTGACCACCAGGCAGAGAAGGGGGACCAGGCAGGTAGGGCAGGAATCCCCAGAGTGCTTCTCACTCGCTAACCGGTTCACAGTTCTGGAAACTGGTCGGGGTGATGGCTTCTCTGGGGAGAGCAGCCAGAGCCAAGGCCACGGCAACACATGTGGCTCAGCTGCACAGGATGGGAGGAAGAAGAGTGGAAGAGCAACAGTGATAGGGGATTCATTGGTTAGGGGAGCAGGCAGGCGTTTCTGTGGACGCAGACGTGACTCCAGGATGGTACGTTGCCTCCCTGGTGCCAGGGTCAAGGATGGCACTGAGTGGCTGCAGGACACTCTGAAGGGGGAGGGTGAACAGCCAAAGGTCATTGTCCATATCGGTACCAACGACATAAACAGGAAGAGGGATGAGGTCCTGCAGGTAAACTATAGGGAGCTCGGAAAGAGATTAAAAAGCAGGATCTGAAAGGCAGTAATCTCCAGATTACTCCCGGTGCCACGTGCTAGTGAGTACAGGAATAGGAGGATAGAACAGATGAATGTGTAGCTGGAGAGATGGTGCAGGAGGGAGGGCTTTCTCACGGGGATATTTGTTAGTGCTGTTGGGGAGGGTTTAAACTAGCTTGGCAGGAGGATGGGCACCAGCATATAGGAGTAGAAAAGAGGAATAAGGTGCATATAAGGGTGAGTGTGTTGGATAGTACTAGAGAAGAAAGTGGTACGAGAGGCGGATGTAGTACCATATTAGATAGGAGCAGAATAAGAAAGACTACGAAAAATTCAAAAATGGGTTTAGAATGCATGTACGTAAATTCACAAAGTGTGGTGAATAAAGTTGATGAGATACAAGCAAAATTAGTTGTGTGGCAATATGATGTGGCAATAACGGAAACGTGGCTTAAAAGCGGTGAGGACTGGGCACTTAATATTCAAGGGTACAATGTGTTCAGAAAAGATAGAGAAGGAAAAAAGGGAGGTGGTGGCAGTGCTGATTAAGGAAGACATTGTAGTGTTGGAAAGGGCGGATGATCTTGAGGGGACAAGGACAGAATCCATTTGGTTAGAGTTGAAGAGCAAAAAGGGTATGGTCACACTATTGGGGGTATTCTACAGGCCTCCATATAGTGAGAGGGAGGTAGAGGAGCAAATCTGCAGGGAAATCGCAGAGATATGCAAGAGCTATAGAGTTGTGATATTGGTGGACTTTAATTACCCAAATATCGATTGGGATAATGCTAGGGTAAAGGGAAAGGAGGGGAGGAATTTCTGAAATGTGTTCAGGAGAATTTCCTTGACCAGTATGTTCTTGGTCCAACTAGGAAGGAGGCATTGCTGGATCTGGGCCAGGTCGACCAAGTGTCTGTGGGAGAACACTTGGGTACGAGTGATCATCGTATCATAAGATTTAGATTAGCAATGGAGAGGAGCAAGGAACAAACTAGAGTGGAAATTCTAAACTGGAATAGGGTTAACTTCAATGGGATGCAAAAGGATCTAGGCAAGGTAAAATGGAACAAAAGACTGACAGGACAAACTGTAACAGAACAATGGGTGATCATTAAGGAGGAGATGTTCCAAGTACAGGCTAGGTACATTCCAACAAGAGGGAAAGGTAAAGGAACCAAAGCAACGGCTCCTTGGATGATGAGGGAGATAGAGAAGATGATGAAAAAAAAAGAGGGTGTATGATGTATGTCAGGCGAATTCTTCAAGGGAGAACGAGACTAAATACAATAAGTTGAGAGGGGAAGTGAAGATGAAAATAAGATTGGCAAAGAGAGAGTATGAGAGTAGAATGGCGGTTAACATAAAAGAGAACCCAAAAATCTGCGACTGGCATGCAAACAGTAAGCGGGTCGTCAGAAGCGGGGTGGGGCCTGTTAGAGACAAAGAAGATAATATGTGCTTAGAGGCACAGGGCAAGGCTAGAATGCTCAATGAATACTTAGTATCGGTGTTTACTAAGGAGGTGGTTGCTGACAAAATATCGGTAGAAGTGGAAAAGGTAGAAGCAATGGAAGGGGCGAAAATTGACAGACAGGATGTACTAGAAAGGCTGGGTATGCTTAGATTGGACAAGTCGACTGGTCCAGATGGCTTGCATCACAGGTTGCTAAAGGAATTGGGGGTGGAGATAGCGGAAGGGCTTGCCATAATTTTCCAATCTTCCCTAGATGCGGGAGAGGTGCCTGAGGATTGGAAAGTGGCAAATGTGACACCATTGTTCAAGAAAGGGTGTAAGGGCAATCCTAGTAACTACAGGTCGGTCAGTTTAACATCAGTGGTAGGTAAAGTTTTAGAAACAATAATCAAGGAAAAAATTAATGTGCACTTGGAGAGGTTTAAGCTAATTAAGGAGAGCCAACACGGATTTGTAAATTGCAGATCATGTTTGACTAATCTAATTGAATTTTTTGATGAAATAACAGGGAGGATTGATGAAGGGAATGCAATGGGTGTTGTCTACTTGGATTTTAGGAAGGCATTTGACAAAATTGAGGCTCATGGAATAGTTGCGTCAGTGGCAGCTTGGATAAGGAATTGACTTAAGGACAGAAAACAGCGAGTTGTGGTAAATGGCTGTTTTTCATGCTGGAGGATGGTAGACAGTGGTGTTCCCCAAGGGTCAGTGCTGGGGCCACTGCTTTTTTTGATATATATAAATGACCTGGGTAATGGAATTTCTAAATTTGCTGATGACACCAAACTTGGGGGTGTGGTAAACAGTGAGGATGTTACCAATCGATTGCAACAGGACATAGAAAGGCTAGCAGAATGGGCAGACAATTGGCAGATGGAATTTAATACAGAGAAGTGTGAGGTGATGCATTTTGGCAGAAGGAACGGGGAGAGGCAATATACATTTAATGGCACAATTTACAAGAGTGTGCAGGGATAGAGGGGCCTGGGAGTTAATGTGCATAGGTCCCTGAAGGTGGCGGGACATATTGAGAGAGTGGTTAGCAAAGCATATGGGATCTTGGGCTTCATAAATAGAGGTATTGAGTACAAAAGTACAGAAGTTATGCTGAAACTTTATAAAGCACTGGTTAGGCCACAACTGGAGTATTGTGTCCAGTTCTGGTCACCACACTTTAGGAAGGATATGAAGGTCCTTGAGAGGGTACAGAGGAGATTTACCAGAATGGTTCCGAGGATGCGGGATCTTAGCTACAAGGACAGATTGGAGAAATTGGATTTGTTTTCATTTGAGCAAAGGAGGTTGAGGGGCGATTTGATAGAGGTGTACAAGATTATGACGTGTTTGGATGGGTTGGATGGGGAAAGGCTGTTCCCACTAGTTGATGGTAGAAGGACTAGGGGACACAGATTTAAGGTTTTGGACAAGAGATACAGGGAGCATGTGAGGAAAAACTTTTTACGCAGCGAGTGGTGATAACCTGGAACTCGCTGCTGATGGAGGTGGTGGAAGCGAAGACACTCAGTGTTTTCAAGGGGAGTCTGGATGGACACTTGAGGGAAATAAACTTGCAGGGCTATGGGGACAGAGCGAGGGAATGGGACTGACCGGATTGCTCTACAAAAAGCCGGCAGGGACTCAATGGGCCGAATGGCCTCCTTCTGTGCTGTTTTGACTCTATGACAACAATGGATATGGAGGAACATTTTTAACAGCTATTACTCATAAAAAAAAGCAGTTGTAGCCAAGGACAAATCTGGTGTTGCTATGGAACCAGTGGAACCGACAAGCACTCTCTTGAGATAAGACCCTCATTAAGCTGCAACAAGTGACATGCGTGATGAAGTAACCCCGCTAAACTTTGTATCAATCATAAATAACAAGGGAAAAAGCCAAGCTTGAATGTGCCAATCATTGAGGTGTACACATGAATGCCACAAGAAGAATCTGCGCACAAAAAGAATATAAGTACTAACACAATACATAGTTTTTTACTGCAGTCGGCGAGGACAAATGTGTCATAGAAACATAGAAACATAGAAGATAGGAGCAGGAGTAGGCCATTCAGCCCCTCTAGCCTGCTATGCCATTCAATGCGATCATGGCTGATCAAGTTCAGTACCTGGTCCCTGCTTTCTCCCCATACCCCTTGATCCCTTTAGCCTTAAGAAATATATCCAACTCCTTCTTGAATATATTTAATGAATTGGCCTCTACTGCCTTCTGTGGTAGAGAATTCCACAGGTTCACCACTCTCTGGGTGAAGAAATTCCTCCTCATTTCTGTCCTAAAAGTACTACCCCTTATCCTTAGACTGTGACCCCTGGTTCTGGATTCCCCGACCATTGGGAACATCCTCCCTGCATCTAGTCTGTCCAGTCCTGCCAAAATTTTATAAGTTTCAATGAGATCCCCTCTCATTCTTCTAAACTCCAGCGAGTATAAGCCCAATCGACCCAGTCTCTTCTCATACGTCATTCCTGCCATCCCAGGTATCAGCCTGGTGAATCTTCGCTGAACTCCTTCCATGGCAAGAATATCCTTCCTCAGATAAGGCGACCAAAACTGCACACAATACTCAAGATGTGGTCTCACCAAGTCCCTGTACAACTGCAGCAAGACATCCTTGTACTTGTACTCAAACCCTTTCATTGTGAAGGCCAACATACCAAATGCCTTCTTATCCGACTGCTGTACCTGCATGCTTACCTTCAGCGACTGGTGCACAAGGACACCCAGGTCTCGTTGCACATCCCCTTCTCCCAATCTATTGCCATTCAGATAATAATCTGCCTTCCTGTTTTTGCTACCAAAGTGGATAACCTCACATTTATCCATGTTATATTGCATCTGTTGCATCTGCCATGCTTCTGCCCAATCACCCAACCTGTCCAAATCATCCTGCAGTTTCTCGGCATCCTCTTCACAGCACACACGCCTACCCAGCTTTGTGTCGTCTGCAAATTTGGAGATATTACATCTAGTTCCCTTGTCTAGATCATTAATATATATTGTGAATAGCTAGGGTCCAAGGACCGATCACTGCGGTAACCCACTAGACACTGCCTGCCACTCGGAAAAAGACACGTTTATTCCAACTCTTTGATTTCTATCTGCCAACCAGTTCTCTATCAAAGTCAATACATTGCCCCCAATCCCATGTGCCTTAACTTTACACGCTAATCTCCGATGTGGGACCTTATCGAAAGCCTTCTGAAAGTCCAAATACACCACATCCACTGGTTCTCCCTTATCTATTTTACATCCTCAAAAAATTCCAGTAGATTAGTCAAGCATGATTTACCTTTTGTAAATCCATATTGACTTTGTCCGATCCTGTCACTGTTTTCCAAGTGCTCTGCTATTACATCTTTCATAATGAACTCTAGAATTTTCCCCACTACCGATCTCAGGCTTACCGGTCTGTATTTCCCCGTTTTCTCTCTACCAACTTTTTGAATAGTGGGGTAACTTTAGCTACCCTCCAATCCATGGGTACTGTTCCAGATTCCATCAAATGTTGGAAGATGATCAGCAATGCATCTACTATTTTAGGGCCACTTCCTTAAGTACCCTAGAATGTAGATTATCAGGCCCTGGGGATTTATTGGCCTTCAATCCCATCAATTTCCCTAACACCATTTCCCTACAAATACTGATTTCTTTCAGTTCCTCCCTTTCATCAGACCCTATGTTCCCCGACATTTCTGGGAGGTTATTTGTGTCCTCCTTTGTGAAGTCAGAACCAAAATATGTATTTAATTGGTCAGCCATTTCTTTGTTCCCCATTATAAATTCCCCTGATTCTGACTGCAAGGGACCTACGCTTGACTTCACCAATCTTTTTCTCTTCACATATCTATAAAAGCTTTTACAGTCAGTTTTTATGTTCCCTGCAGGCTTACTCTCATAATCTATTTTCCCTTTCTTAATTAATTCCTTTGTGCTCCTTTGTTGAATCATAAACTGCTCCCAATCCTCTGGATTACTGCTTTTTTTGGCCAATTTATATGTCCTCTCCTTGGTTCTTATGCTATCCCTAATTTATCTAGTTAGCCACGGTTGAGTCACCTTGTGAAATAAAGAATAGATTTGCCTTCCAAAGCTAGGCTTTATTAACTTTAAAATCTGCAGCACATCTTCCCACATCCAGTCCCAACCAAAGCTGGAAAAGAACTGAATTTAAGGTGGCCACAACACATCATGTGATCATCAACTACCAATGAGATTACAACATATATCCCAAGGCAGTTAACAAACAACCAATCACAATACTTTTACTAAACAAGGAATAATCACCACATTCACCCCTCCTTTTAAAATATACTCCAACCTAAATAACCTTTACAATTTATAATTAAATGTTTACAACTAAAACTATGCACAAGAATAAAACTGTACACATGACACAATACTAAGTGAACAACAACAAATAGTAACATTGCACATAAGTATTAAGTATCTCTCAACTAAAACAATATACTATAATATTTCAACAATTTTAAAACATTACTATCAATTTAAAAGTCCATTTTCAATCGGTCGACCGGATATCTTGTTCGTGTCGACCTTCTTAACCTTGGTGAAATTCCTTGCCCTCCCACACCAGAAGGCACAGAAGTATCGTCAGCAGGAAGGCTATCCATATCCCGATTTTCAACGGTTTCCGGATTAGAAATCCCATCAGAAAGTAAACTGGGACGGTCATAAACATCTATCAAGGGCTGACTAATAGAAGTATAATTATCTGCAATCGGATTGGAAATATTCGTAGTATCTGTAACAGCATCCACATTATCTGTATCATGACTATTGTTAATATCCTCAGAAGAGGGCTGGCCCCCACAAGGAGCCAAGTCTTTAATTGAAACAGTACTTTCTTTCCCATCTTGGAATCGAATATGAGCATATTGGGAATTTGCCTCCAACAGCTCCACCTCCTCCACCAAAGGATCATATTTTGACAATCTAACATGGCGTCGAAGCAGCACAGGTCCCTGCATAGTAAGCCATGAAGGTACCGAATATCCTGTAGTAGATCTCCACGGATAGTTAAAGAGCCTTTCATGGGGGGTCACATTAGTAGCCGTTGAAAGCAATGATCTAATGGAATGCAGGGCATCAGGCAGTACCATTTCCCACTGTGTATTCTTAAGGTTCCGGGATGTCAAAGCCAACATAACTGCCTTCCAGATCACCCCATTGTATCGTTCGCACTGTCCATTACCCTGGGGATTATACGGGGTAGTTCTACTAGTAGAAATTCCCCGACTCTGAAGGTATTCCTTCAACTGGGAAGACATAAAAGAACTTCCCTGGTCCGAATGGATATACGCAGGCATCCCAAAGATGACAAAAAGTTGAGTCAAACATTTAATAACTGTAGCAGCTGATACATCTGCACAAGGAAAAGCAAAAAGGAACCTTGAAAACTCATCCACAACAGTAAATATATATCGGTTTTGAGTAGTTGAAGGAAGAGGCCCCTTAAAATCGATGCTCAAACGTTCAAAAGGAGAAGTAGCTTTTATAAGATGAGCTCGTTGAGGCTTAAAGAAATTCGGTTTACACCGAGCACAGATAGAACATGATGAAGTCATCCGCTTGACGTCTTCAACTGAAAAAGGCAAGTTCTTACTGCGTACAAAGTGTATCATCCTCGTAACCCCAGGATGACATAAGGCATTGTGAAGATTAATAAGCGTATCTCCGTGAATCACAGAACAATAAGCCCTCGACAGTGCATCAGCAGCAACATTATCCTTCCCCGGACGATAAACTATGTCAAAATGGTAACATGCCAACTCAATCCTCCATCTCATTATTTTATCATTTTTGATCTTTCCAAAATGTTTAACATCAAACATAAAGGACACAGATTTTTGATCAGTTACCAACGTGAAATGTCGCCCCCGATAAATAATGTCTCCATTTACGCAATGCTTCTACTATTGTGTATGCCTCTTTCTCTATTGAAGAATGTCTTTTTTCACTATTGTTCAAAGTACGTGAGAAAAAGGCCACAGGTCTTCCATTTTGGTTCAGAGTAGCCCCAATTGCAAAATCCGAAGCATCCGTCTCGATCACAAAGGGAACCTGCTCATCAATAGAATGCACAACTGCTCCTAAAATATCCTTTTTAAAATTCTCAAAACATGTCCTGGCCTCCCATGATAGAGGATATGTCGTAACCCGAATAAGAGGCCGGATCTTCCGTGAAAAATTTGCAATCCAATTAGAATAATAAGAAAACAGTCCAACAACTCGTTGCAAAGCCTTAGAATTAGTAGGACAAGGTAAATCAATCAATGGTCGCAGACGTTCTGGATCTGGTTTAATCTTGTTTCCCGAGATAATATACCCCAATAGATTTACCTCAGTAGTCGAAAAGATACATTTCTCTTTGTTAAAAGTTAAACCAACTTTTTCCGCAGCTTGAAGGAATCTTTTTAAATTAGAATCATGCTCCACCCTTGATTTGCCACACACTGTGATGTCATCTAAGTATGAAAAGGTGTCAGAGAGGGAGTTATCACTTATAAAAGCATCCATTGCCCATTGAAAACAAGCAACACCATTAGTAACACCAAATGGTATTCGGCAAAACTGATACAGCTTTCCACCAGCTTCAAAGGCCGTATATGGTTGATCCTTCTTAACAATAGGAATCTGATGATAAGCACTCTTTAAATCAATAGTGCTAAAAACCTTATACTGAGATACTTTGTTGATAAGCTCATCAATCTTAGGCAAAGGGTACGCATCTAATTGAGTATACCTATTAATAGTTTGGGAATAGTCTATCACCATTCGTTTCTTGTGCCTCTCGTTAGTCGTGACAACTACCTGTGCTCGCCAAGGCGAACAACTAGGTTCAATGATTCCTTCCAATAAGAGACGTTGAACTTCAGAATTAATAAATTCTCTATCCTGACTACTATATCTTCTTGACTTGGTAGCAATTGGCTTACAATCCGGCATCAAATTGGTAAAAAGTGATAATAGAGAAATAGATAAAGAGGTTAATCCACAAATAGATAAAGGTGGCTTAGTCCCTCCAAATGAAAGACTAAGAGACTCGTGTAACTGAAGCACATCATGTCCAATCAAAATATCCACACAGAGATTAGGCAAAACAGATAGGCGTATATCAGTATACGTATTACCTAGAAGAATCATTTTCACAAAGCAACAACCAGCTATTTGTGAAGTAAGGGTCGTCTGAGCCATACACACCTGATACGTAACAGGCGAAATTTTCAAATGCTTCTCCTTCGCAAACTGAAGACTTATAAAACTCTCAGTACTGCCCGTACCTATAAGGGCCTTCACTTCCAACCCATTAACTTGAGCCGTAACTATAGCTTTGTTTAGGCCATGAGCAAATGCAGCAGAAATTGATGCAATAAACGCCCTATCTAAAGGCTGAATAGTCACAGAGGAGGTAGTGGAGGAGGGCCCTCCCACACCAGGAAAGGAGGAAGTAATTGAACCTGATGATTTGCACACGCGTGCATAATGACCTCTCTTGCCGCATTTACTACACACAGCCTCCCGAGCAGGACACTTCAGACGAGGGTGCCGGATATTCCCACAAAAATAACACTTCTGAATCCTAGAGGCAACAGCCGCCGAAGTAGAAACTGTTTCAGAATCTAGTAAACCACTCCCATTAAGTCCACATAATTCCTTTTCATCCGAAACTGCCGAAACCATAGTCGCAGGCCGATTAAAAAGAGCATAAGGATCCGAACTTCTCTGAGCCACATCCAAAGTAGAAGCTTGCTCAAAAGCACTTTTAAGATCCAAAGTCTTATTTTCTAACAACCGCTGACGAATTGATCTAGACAGTAATCCATTAATAAAAGCATCCCGTACCGATTCTTCCTTATATTCTTCAGCCGTCCTGGCCTTATAATTACAGTTAACACTAAGGCACCGAAGTGCTTGTAAATAAGTATCCAAAGATTCTCCCACCTGCTGCCTATGGGCAGATAGGAGGTGACGTGCAAATACCTCATTCTTTGGTTTAAAAAAAATCTTTTCCAATGTAGAAATAGCCACTTCATAAGTTTTACAGCCCAAAATATATTTATATACATCCGGAGCAATGTAGTTGATCAGCATATTCAGCTTATTTAGAGACTCTTGATCCAACACGCCCAAAAAGTTTTAAAATGTACAATACCAATGTTTCCATTTATCATCCACTCCAGCAGAATTGGGGCCAGCCTTGAATCATTCTGGTTGAAGATATCGCTCCATTCTAACATAAAGTTAATAAATTGAAATAAAGAATAGATTTGCCTTCCAAAGCTAGGCTTTATTAACTTTAAAATCTGCAGCACATCTTCCCACATCCAGTCCCAACCAAAGCTGGAAAAGAACTGAATTTAAGGTGGCCACAACACATCATGTGATCATCAACTACCAATGAGATTACAACATATATCCCAAGGCAGTTAACAAACAACCAATCACAATACTTTTACTAAACAAGGAATAATCACCACACCTTGTTTGTTTTATTTTTATGCCAAACTGGGATGAACAAATTCGGTAGTTCATCCATGCGGTCTTTGAATGTTTGCCATTGCCTATCCACCGTTAACCCTTTGAGTTACATTCCCCAATCAATCCGACCCAATTTGCGCCTCAGACCATCGTATTTTCCTTTATTTAAATTCAGGACCCTAGTCTCTGAGTCAACTACTTCATTTTCCATCTTAATGAAGAATTCAATCATATTATGATCGCTCCGACCCAAGGGGCCTCGTACAACAAGATTGCTAATTAATCCTTTCTCATTATATAATACCCAGTCTAAGATGGCCTGATCTCTGGTTGGATCCTCGACATATTGGTCCAGGAAACCATCTCGTAAACATTCCAGGTATTCCTCCTCCACAGTATTGTTACTGATTTGGTTAGCCCAATCTATATGTAGATTAAAGTGACCCATGATGACTGCTGTGCCCTCTTTGCACGCTTCTCTAATTTCCCTTTTAATGCCATCCCCAAGCACCGCATTACTGTTTGGAGGTCTATATACCACTCCCACTAATCTTTTCTGCCCCTTGGTATTTCTCAGTTCTACCCATACAGATTCCACATCATCAGAGCTAATATCCTTCCTTACAATTGTGTTAATCCCTTCTTTAACCAGTAATGCTACCCTACCTCCCTCTCCTTTTTGCCTATCTTTACGGAATATTGAATACCCCTGGATGTTGAGTTCCCAGCCTTGGCCAACCTGGAGCCATGTTTCCATAATCCCAATCAAATCATATTTGTTTACCTGTATTTGCGCAGCTAATTCATCCACCTTTTTACGAATGCTACTCGCATTAAGACACAAAGCCTTCAGGCTTGTTTTTTTAACGCTCTTATACCTATTAGAATTATTATTTACTGTGGCCATGTTTGATTTAAACCATTGATTTTTCTGACTGCCACTTTTGTTTTTCTCCTTCCTATCTTTTGCTTTTATCCTTGTTTCCCTTTCCTCTGTCCCCCTGCTCAGGTTCCCAACCCCCTACCATTTTAGTTTAAACCCTTCCCCAGAGCACTAGCAAACAGTCCCCCCAAGGACATCAGTCCGGTTTGAACTGGTCCCACCTCCCCCAGAACCGGTTCCAATGTCCCAGGAATTTGAATCCCTCCCCCTGGCACCATTCTTCTAGCCACGTATTCATCTGAAATTTTCTTCTATTTCTACTCTGACTAGCATGTGGCACTGGTAGCAATTCTGAGATTACTACCTTTAAGGTCCTATTTTTTAATTTACCTCCTAACACCCTATATTCAGCTTTTAGGACCTCATCCCATTTTTTACCTATATTGTTGGTACCTATATGCGCCACAACAACTGACTGTTCACCCTCCCCTTCTAAGATGTTCTGCAGCTGCTCTGAGACATCCTTGACCCTTGCACCAGGGAGGCAACACACCATCCTGGAGTCTCGTTTGCGGCTGCAGAAATGCCTATCTATTCCCCTTACAATAGAATCCCCTATTACTATAGCTCTACCCCTCTTTTTCCTCCTGTCCTGTGCAGCAGAGCCACCCCCGGTGTCAGGAAGTTGGCTGCTGTTGCTTTCCCCTGGTAAGCCACCCCCCCCATCAGTATCCAAAGCGGTATATCAGTTTGAGAGGGGGATGGCCACAGGGGACCCCTGTACTACTTGCCTGTTCCTACTACTCCGCCTGTTGGGCACCCGTTCCCTTTCTGCCTGTGCCACCTTTACCTGCGGTGTGGCCAACTGATTAAATGTGCTATTCACGACTTCCTCAGCATCGTGAATGGTCCAGTATGTATCCAATCACTGCTCCAGCAGCGCAATGGCTGCAACTGGACACACTTCCTGCACACATGGTTGTCAGGGACAAAGGAAGTGTCCCTGAGTTCCCACATAGTGCAGGAGGAGAATACCATGGCACCGGGCTGTCCTGCCATGACTTACCCTTTAATTAATTGCAATTAAATTAAATCAAATCAATCCCACCAATTACACTACAGTTAAGTGGTATATTTAAGGGCCCTGGTTTACAAACAGTAAACAGGCTACACCACAGAGACTTTAGAAACGATAAACCACAGAGTTAAAGTTTAAAAAAGAGAGAAATACTCACCAACCAATCACCTACCTGCTTTCTGGTGACGTTACACTGGTGTCCTGGTCTAACAAAGAGAACACATCTAAAGATTTCAACAAACTTCAAGTGACCGGGCACCCGGCACTTGATGACTCCAGGACAGGTTAAGTTGGATTCTTATTTAATCCATGTGCTCGTGGTTAAATAAAAGATCTCTGGCAGATAGTGTATCTGTGTGGTTTTCTGTTAAAGTGGAGTCAGGTCTATGAATGCTACTGTGATACCTAGGTTGCGATTTTCCAAGTGGAGGCGGGTTGGAGGCGGCTTTGGTGTTCAGCAGGTTCCGGTCCCACTGGCGGTTTGAGCCACCCTGGAATTTAGATTTTTAGTTCAGTGGCCTGATTAAGGCTGCCGTGCGCGCTACCCAACCCAATCAGTGGGTTTGGGTCTGCTGCTCACCTCTGCTGATGTCTGTCAGTCAGCTGCATTTTAGGGGCCCATGCAGCCTTGTTTTTCATCCATCCTTTCCTGCTGCTTCTCAGGGTACCACTTGTGAAAATGACTGCTGCAAGACCCAAGGCATCTCCCAGATTTGATGATGACTCCATCCATGCTCTTGTGGAGGGAGTGAGAGGGTACTGTTCCCCTCAAATGAACGGAGGAAGCCTCCTCAGCAAACAAAGGCAGCCTGGCTGCAAATTGCTGAAACATAGAAACATAGAAGATAGGAGCAGGAGTAGGCCATTCGGCCCCTTGAGCCTGCTCTGCCATTCAATGCAATCATGGCTGATCATCCAAATTCAGTACAATGTCCCTGCTTTCTCCCCATATCCCTTGATGCCCTTGGCCTTAAGAAATATACCTAACTCCTTCTTGAATATATTTAATGAATTGGCCTCAACTGTCTTCTGTGGTAGAGAATTCCACAGGCTAACCACTCTCTGGGTGAAGAAATTCCTCCTCATCTCAGTCCCAAATGGCTTACCAGAATGGCAGAATTGGGTGCACCCAGCACCAGTGCAGAGACGCACACCTCGGTGGGTCATTCGTGAGATAGATTAGTGTTCTCACCTGGTGTATCAGAGTTCACAAGTGAGGATCAGCAGATGGTGGAGTCAGGGACAGCAGTGGAGAGTTCTCGTTGGAGGCCGCAGGACGCTCCGAGCTCTGCTCAGCTGCATGTGGGCCCTATGCCTACGGGGCGATCCAGAAAGAGAGCGGTGCTGGAACTCCAGGAACAAGTGCAGGAGTCTCTGACAGGTTTTGCATCCAGGGTAACTGCGAGTGTTCAGAGAATGGAGAAGTCCATGTCAAACATAAGCAATGCCATTATAGTAATCTGGGATGTAATGTGTAAGTTATCCACCAGATGGAGCCAAAGATTAAGGTTTCACATTCACCAGTATTTAAGGTAATGGGTCATGTAGTCAATGTCCTGGTACACCAGTTATTAAGGTAATGTGGCATTGCATTGTGGGTATGACTCAGAGGTGAATCCTCCATCTTGCCATCGTGCAGTAAGAAATTGTGTGCTTTGCTTCCAGCCTGTAAGAGCTATGTCTCTCTGCTACACCGTGTAATAAACAGTTGGGTTTTGTTCCTTATATCTCGCTTATGTCAGTTTTGGACCTTACCACTTGGATATCACATATTGGCGCCGAGGATCAACAGATCACATCTTGAAGAAGAAAAAAAAAGAGCACTGAATAGAGGATCATGGCTGCTACGGTAGGAAAGATCTCAGCTTTTGATGTTCAGACACAGACCTGGGATGAATACTGCGAGGTGCTGATGCATTTCTTTGAAGTAAATGATATAGATGACGTCGGAAAAAGGAGAGCTATTTTGCTCACTTCCGTGGGAAGTCAGGCGTATAGTTTAATGAGAAACTTATGCAGTCCTGAAAAGCCTGGAGACAGAACATTTGCTGACTTAGTGGTCTTGCTGAAGGACCATTTCAATCCCAGACCGAGTGAGATTGTACAGCCTTTCAAATTTAACTCACAGAACAGAAAACCGGGAGAGACTGTATTGGATTATGTAGCGGTGTTGCGAAAATTGGCACACGATTGCAATTACGGCAACAACCTGAAAGACATGCTGAGAGATAGGCTAGTTTGCGGGATAATGGATGATCGAATGCAGAGGAGATTATTGTCCGAGACTGGGCTTACGTATGAAAAAGCGTTGGAACTTGCTCAAGCCATAGAGACAGCGAACCGAGATGTAAAAGAAATACAAGGTTCTGACTGGGCTACTACGAAGCAAGTTGCAGGTCAGGTTGTGCACAAGTTAAAGTTGCGTCGGAAACCACAACGTGATCATGTAAAGGCATGTTATAGATGCAATGGCGATCACCTGGTGAGGGAATGCAGGTTTCTGGAGGAAAAGTGCCACAAGTGTGGGAAAAAAGGACATTTAAAACGTGCATGCAGGGCAAAAGCAACCGTGGAGGAATACAAACCAAAAGGGGGAGGAAAGCAAAACCTAGGAAGAGAAGTGAAAAAACAGAGAGCACATCACATCAGTGGAGAAGCTGAGCAAGACGTCGACATGTTCATAATGCATAGTATGGTAGAGAACGTTCCAAAAGTGGATCCTATCACTTTGCAACTGACAGTAAATGGCTCTAAGGTCAACTTTGAAATGGATACGGGATGTGGCGTAACCATAATGAACAGGGAGGAGTACTCAAAATTGTGGAACCGTGCAAAAGTTCCAGAGTTAAAGTCTTGCTCTATGCAGCTTAAAACATATACCGGTGAATGAGTGGCGAAATTGGGTACAGCTACTGTAACTGTGCAACACAGGGACACTGTGGAACAGCTACCTGTAGTTGTAGTATTGGGTTGTGGGCCAAACTTGTTAGGTCGAGGCTGGATACAAGAACTTAAATTAGATTGGGGAGCAATAAATCAAATAGAGGGAGGCAAACAATTGTCTTTGCAAGAAGTGTTGATTGAACATGAGAACGTGTTCAAGGAAGAACTTGGCACATTTAATGGCCCCCCAGCTAAGATTTATGTAGACAAGGAGGCACTGCCAAGGTTTTTGAAGCAACGACCTGTGCCGTATGCCATGAAACCGAAGGTAGATGCTGAGCTTGACCGTCTTTTGAGAGAGAACATTCTGGAACCCGTGAAATGTTCAGAATGGGCAGCTCCCATTGTACCTGTTTTAAAACCGGACAATTCGGTAAGACTCTGTGGAGATTATAAATTGACAGTAAATAGGGTGTCTAAACTAGAACAGTATCCTATTCCCAAAACAAAGGATCTCTTTGCGAACCTGGCTGGAGGGAAGAAATTCACGAAGCTGGATATGAGCCATGCATACTTGCAGATTACACTAGATGTGGAATCCAACAAGTATGTAAGCATAAATACACACAAGGGTTTGTTTACCTATAATCGCTTACCATTCGGTGTCTCATCTAGTCCAGCTATTTTCCAGAGGACTATCGAGGGTGTACTGCAAGGGATCCCACATGTTTCAATCTATTTGGATGACATTCTGGTAATGGGAAGAACTGACCAGGAGCATCTGAGCACTCTGAGAGAGGTACTACAAAGATTGGATAAGGCTGGGTTACGGCTCAAGAGGAGTAAGTGCACTTTCCTGCGGAATGAGGCTGTGTTCCTGGGACACAGAGTGGATGCCACCGGGCTCCATCCAATCAAGGTGAAGGTACAAGCACTGCAGGAGGCCCCAGCTCCTACCAATGTGACTGAGTTAAAAGCTTACCTGGGACTGCTAAAATATTATAACAGATTTTTACCAAACTTGGCAACAGTGTTAGCACCTCTTCACAAACTTCTGTGCAAGGAGACACTGTGGCAGTGGGAAGAGGGACAGAGGGTTTCAGTTGAACAGTCCAAGAAACTGATGCTGTCCTCGGAGGTGATGGTTCACTACAATGCAGAGAAAGACATCATTCTCTCTTGTGATGCTTCACCTTACGGGATGGGGGCAGTTCTTTCACACAGCTTGGAAGATGGAACAGAAAGACCAATAGGGTTTATGTCTCGAACTCTGACACCAGTGGAAAAAAACTATTCCCAGTTAGATAGAGGGGCTAGCAGTAATGTTTGGGTTACGGAGGTTTCACAAGTACATATATGGCAGGAAATTCACCATATGCACCGATCATAAACCTCTTCTATCTCTTTTTAATGAAATGAAAGCAGTACCACAAATGGTGTCACCCTTGATCCAGAGGTGGGCAGTGATGTTGAGGGCATATGAGTATGTCATCATTTACAAGGCGGTTAAGTACCATGGGAACACAGATGCCTTGAGCCATCTTTCACTGCCAGGTACACCTATCCGTGCAGCTCCAGAGGACAGAGTTTTGATGTTGGAGGGCATGGACACGGCAATTGTGACCGCAGAACAAGTAAGGACATGGACCGGGAAAGATCCAGTACTGTCCAGAGTCCAAGAATATGTGATGAGGGGTTGGCCACAGCATTCGGAAGGGACTGATTTCACACCTTACAGTGTCAGGAAGACAGAGCTGAGTGTGCAGGATGGTTGCGTGTTGTGGGGAGCACGAGTGATTATTCCACAGCCAGCACGACAGTCTATCCTAGGGCAAATACATCAGTGTCATCCTGGAGTTTCGCATATGAAAGCCTTGGCAATGAGTTACTTGTGGTGGCCAAAGCTAGATGAGGAGATAGAAAATCTAGTCAAGACATGCAGCACTTGTCAAGTACACAGGAAGGCACCAGCAGCGGCTCCTCTCCACCCCTGGGAGTGGCCGGAAAAACCATGGAGAAGATTACATGTAGATTATGCGGGTCCATTCATGGGAAAGATGTTCCTCATAATCATTGATGCACATTCCAAATGGATGGATGTGTATCCTGTAAATTCTGCTTCATCTACTGTTACTATAGACTGCCTGCGTAGGAGTTTTAGTAATCAAGGGCTACCGGAGATTGTAGTAAGTGACAATGCCACGTGTTTTATGAATACAGAAACAAAAGAGTTCATGAGAAACAATTGCAAAGTGCACGTGACCTCAGCTCCATATCATCCGTCTTCAAATGGACTTGTGGAGAGAGCCGTACAAACATTTAAGGAGATGATGAAAAAAAGTGCGGAAGGGAGTTTGGCAGCCAAGGTGTCATGAGTTCTGTTCAGCTACAGAATAACACCTCAATCTAACACAGGACTCTCTCCTGCTGAGCTGTTGTTAGGACGTCGACTATGCTCCACTCTTGACCTGGTTCACCCAGATCTAAAAAGGAAGGTGGAAAACTGACAAATCAAACAAAAGGAGAACCATGACAGAAGGACAAAGAGCCGCAGTTTTGGAGAAGGAATTTCAGTTATAGTCCAAAATGGATTCCTGGCATCATAGACTCAATGACCGGTCCAGTATCATATACGGTCATGGTGGGAACTGGTCAGGTAGTGCGCAGCCATGTAGATCAGATACTGACCAGACAAGGGGAAATTGAAATGGAGGTTCCAGAGGAGATGTTGGAGGACAAGTTGGCCCCCAGTTATCCAAATGCATCGGTGGTACCACCACCACGAACAGAGCCAGTTACACCTGGACCCCTTCGTCAAGAGGAAACCATCATAGCAGAGTCAGATACTCTGAGTACTGCTCAGGAGCAGCAGGTGGCTCTACCACAACCAAGCAGGGACTTGACTGAAAGACGTTCACCAAGGTGTCACAAGCCACCAGAGAGATTGATAACGACCTGCTAGATTTGTTCAGTATGGACTATCGTTAAAGGAGTTTCCTTATGGGACTTTTTAAGAATGTTGTTGAGAAATTGATGTTCAACTTAAGAGGGGGAGGGATATAGTAATCTGGGATGTAATGTTTAAGTTATCCACCAGATGGAGCAAAGATTAAGGTTTCACATTCACCAGTATTTAAGGTAATGGGTCATGTATTCAATGCCCTGGTACACCAGTTATTAAGGTAATGTGGCATTGCATTATGGGTATGAATCAGAGATGAATCCTTCATCTTGCCATCATGCAGTAAGAAATTGTGCACTTTGCTTCCAGCCTGTAAGAGCTATGTCTCTCTGCTACACCGTGTAATAAACAGTTGGGTTTTGTTCCTTATATCTCGCTTATCTCAGTTTTGGACCTTACCACTCGGTTATCACAGCCATGTTGGAGGCAATGGCACATGAACGTTCCACCGTGGAGAGGGTGGTAACCTCTGTGGAGGACATAATCACCAGATTCACAAAAACATGGTCAGTCTTCAAGATAGATTGTCTGCTATGGAGGATAGAGGGGCATCTATTGAGGAGAGACACCAGAGCTTCATGAACGTCCTTGTTATGAGGACTGTCAGTATAGAGACGGGTCCTCATGGCCCCACTGATGTGCAGCAAGGTGCTGTCCAGCCACTTGCTAGCAGTGAAGTGCAGCTGACCCATGAGACAAGGTGGCAGGCAACAAGGAAGTTTGGGTTCCTCTCCAAGCGCTCACACTCCCATGCCACTGCAGAGCCCTCGGTCAGAGCCCCAGATTCCTCGCCCAACCGAGATGGCCGTCTCAGCCCCTGCACAGCCGCAGGAGGAGCAGACTGTTGGCAAGCCCTCCTAGGCTCTCAAACCCAGAGGATGCCCGCCAAAGGTGTCGAAGCAGGAGCAGCATGATTTTGAGCAAGGTGCCTCCACATCTGCTGAAGCCACAGGGGAAGCACCATGTAGAAGCACGCGTAAGAGAAAGTTAACACACAAATAGTCACAAGGGTAGTCACTTGGGTGTTTTGATGTAATACATATTTAAGATTATGATTGGCATTTCAATTTTAATAAAGAAATGCGATGGCAAACATTCAAAGAGTTGGCCTATGTGTGCCCAGAAATGGACGTGTCACAGTGAGGTGCCAGGGCACCGTTCATCTGTAATGATGGTGGTGAGAGTGATAGGGAACCACAGTTTATTGTACAGATGCTGTATGGTGTGTTAAGAAGGTGGCAGCCACATGTGTTTGCTTCGTTAACTTAAGCAAATCTGGCATGGATTAGTGCATCCCTTGCATCACGGCCAGCAATGTGCTCACATGCTGGTGGAACTGGCACATCCGCCTCCCCAAGTTCTTCCTTCTCCTCCTCCTCCTTGTTCTTCAGGCAGCGGTAAGCCACGCTACTGTGCGATGTTGTACAGTGCACAGCAGATGACGTTGATTCTGGAGACCCTGGCTGGTGCATACTGTAGGGCTCCACCTGATCTGTCGAGGCATCTGAATTGCATTTTGAGCAAGCCAATGGCTTGCTCGATGATGGCTCTGGTGGAAATGTGGCTGGCATTGTAGTGCTCCTCAGCATCGTTTGATTGCCTCCTCATCGGTGTCATCAGCCACATCTTCAGGGGACAGCCCTTGTCTCCATGTAGCCATCCGGAAAGTTGGGTTGGTGGATTGAAGAGCTGAGGCAAAGTAGACTGCCGCAGGATGAGCGAGTTATGGCAACTGCCAGGGAACAAACATGCATAATATTCTTCCTGTGGTTACACACCAGCGGGGCATTAAAGGAGTGGAATCCCTTGCGGTTCACAAATACAGCTGGGTTGTGATGGGGTGCCCTAATGGCCATATGTGTGCAATCTACAATGTCCTGCATCCTTGGCAAGCCTGGCATATTTGCAAAGACAACCGCATGCGCAGTTAAACTTGCTTCATCAGTGGAGAAGTGGATGTAATTGTGCGCCTTTGCAAAGAGGGCATCGGTAACCTGCGTGATGCAGGTGTGTTGGCCAACTGGGAGATGCCGCTGATCTCAGCTGATGATCCCTGCAAGGACCCTGAAGCAAAAAAATTGAGGGCGGTGGTGACTTTGACAGCCACTGGTAAGGGGTGTCCACTGTTAAGTCTGTGTGTTATATTGAGAATTACTACACAGACCACAAGAGTAAACTTTAACAGGTCTTTACTAGTCGAAGGTCAGGGCGGAACTGCCCAATAAATCATTACACAGCACTTATATACCGGTGTGGTCACCGTCGGTATTACAGTATACAGCAGCCAAGATAAAGTAGTGCAACTCTTAAAATAGTTCTCTTAAAGGTGGAACGGTTACTAAAATAGTTCTCTTAAAGGTGGAACGGTTACATACACTACAATCCTCCCTTTTTAGCTTAACAGTATATATATTCCCCATTAAACATAACATCATAACATATATACACAACTTCATGTAAAAACAGTTCACAGATTCAGTCTCTGCGGAGGCGCCTCCTGCGCTTCCTGACTCGGTCTGGATAACGCCTCGGTGGTGTAGTAGTTCTCGGTGGTGTAGTAGGTTCTCGTTGCTGGGGTGACTCATCTAATAGTCCTTCACTGGACTTAACAGCTTGAACTTTCGTAACTTCAGAACCAGCATTGCTGACTTCTAAAGGCTCGAGTACCTTGGGAAGTTTTTCTACTTCCAGACTGATTTGGCTCAGTTCGGAGGGACCACGTGCGTGACCTGGTAGGGGTGATAATGGTTCAGATGAGTCATCATCTTCTGCTTCTTCTCTATTGTCTTCTATTTCCTCCATCACTTCAGCTTTTGCCTCTGCCACCAATCCCCTGAGTGGCTTATTACTGCTGACACTGCTCACAAAAGGGTGCTCTTTCTTCTTAGCTTTCAACTGATCGATGAATTTGACATATTCCCTTTCTTGCTCAGCTTTGATTCATTTGGCCTCATCGCGCAGACGGTTTGTGTGTTCCTGTTCCATTTTCTCAATCAGCTGCTTCTGCTGTCTTTCCAGATTCTCCCACTCTGTGTCAAAGAACTTTTTCTTTGCATTCATCTCTTGCTCAAAACGGCGAATCATTTGTTCTAATTGTTGTTGTAGTTTGAAATGGAGCTGAGTTCGAGCCCGGTGTTCCTCAGAAATGTGCATGTCCGTAGACTGGACAGACTCAGAATTCTCTGTCAAACTATGTTGTTGTTGTTCAGTGGAATTCTGTTCTGATACTTTGTTCTCTTCTGAAGCATTTATGCACTCATTCGTTTTTCCATCATTAGTCTGCAAGTCCATTTTAGACTTATCTTTTGCACATGGGCTGGTCTTACCATCATCAGTTCCAGAGTCTGAGCTGATTGTCTTCACCGAGTCCTCACTCTCTGCTTTGTCACTGTCACTGCTGCATATGCCCTCATCCAGTGCTCTGGACAATCGTTGAGTTTTGACATATTTTCTTTTTCCAGAATCTACCGTCATTGCTTTTAGGGGGTGCCAGTCCATATTTATTTTCCTGATCCACTCCCGTCCCAGAAGTGGTGGACCTCCCTCAGGTAGTACATATAAGTCCATTCCTTGGTGTTCTTTGCCCTTGTGTCTCACCTTGACTTTTATCTTTCCGATGGGGTATACTATTTGCCCCGTGTATGTCTGCAACACGATCTCTGTATCCCGTAAGGGAATATGTGTGAATAACTTTTTGTAATCTTGCTTATTCATGACCGTCAACGCCGATCCAGTGTCCAGTTCTACCTTCACGTGGACTCCTGCTATCTGCAGTGTGACCCAGATAGTTTGTCGGTCAGCTTCCTTACTCACACTGTGAATTCTCAGACTACCCAGTTCCTTGCTGTTGGAGTCTGATTCCGAATTCTGTTCATCCGAACTCTTCTCAGCCACCTTATGTACCTTTCTGCACTTTTCCTGCGGTGACTTTTTGTTGCTGGTCTTCTTTCCTGACCGGCATACCTTAGCTATGTGACCAAGCTTGCCACATTTTCTACATTCCTGGTTTTTAAACCAGCATTGGTTCTGATCGTGTGTTGTCTTTCCACAACGATAACATTTCATTGTACACAAAGCCATTTGATCTACGCTGAGTACCGCTGCCTTCAGCTGCATTTCCGCAGTGCCTCTCGCTGCGGCTTCGTGCGATGCTGCAATAGTGACAGCCTTATCAAGTGTAAGGTCATTCTCTTCAAGCAACCGCTTTTGTGTTCCTTCTTTCGACAATCCACACACGAATTTGTCTCTCAGTGCCTCTGTCAGTCTTTCCCCAAACTGACAGTATATCGCTAGCTTACGCAGTTCAATTAAGTACTCCGCGTTGCTCTCCTCTTTCAGTTGCGTTCTCGCATAAAATTTAAACCGTTCCGCTAACATCAGCGATGTGGGGTTCAAATGATTCTTCAGGACAGCAACAATATTAGCGAAAGTCTGATCCGCCGGTTTAGCTGGTGATAGAAGATGCTTCAATAGCCCGTATGTCTTCGCACCCATTGAGTTTAGTAAGTTTAGTGCTTTATCTTCATTTGATATTTTATTAGCCTTACAATATATCTCTATGCGTTCTACATACTTGGCCCAATCTGCAACATCGGGGTCGAAATCATTGATGTTACCACGCTTAGGCATCCTCGCAATCTTCTTGAGAGACAAAAATAAATTTTTCCTTTATTTTTTTTTTCAAAATGGCGGTTTCCCGCGCTTGTCTTCTTCCCCCGCCTACGAAAATGGCGGCTTCCCGCGTTTGCCTTTCTCCCCCGCTGGCTGTAATGGCGATTGCTGTATTGCTGCGTTCGCCCTCCCCAGCGGTTCTCGAATCGTGCCTCCCAGCCCCTCTTGCAGTCCGGTCCTTTCCCCCCCGGCTGCAGCTGAGTTCTCCACGGTTTTTTTTTTTTTAAATTCTCCCGCGCCTTACGCTGTCCCGGTCACTGCGCCTCGCGGCCTCGGTAGCTGCCCGGCCTTTTTCACCGGTCGCGGTCGAGCTCTCTCTCGACGCTGTTGCGTCTCCCAGCCCACTATTTTCTCCCGCGCCTTACGCTGTCCCGGTCGCTGCGCCTCGCGGCCTCGGTAGCTGCCCGGCCTTTTTCACCGGTCACGGGCGAGCTCTCTCTCGACGCTGTTGCGTCTCCTAGCCCGCTTGCAGCCCGGTCTCTCACACCGGCTGCATTTGCATTCACCGCGGCTTCCGTGCCTTACGCTGCCCCAGTCTCAGCGCCTCTGGCCCCGACTTCTGTCCGGCTCTTTTCCCCGGCCGTGGTCGAGTTCTCCGCCCTTATATCCTCCATTCTTCCCTCCCCTACTTCACAGTCAACGTGGCCGACTTGCTGCTCGTCGCTGATCGGCTTACCCACCACCGTGATAGAAGGGATGATCACTGCCTGTTGCTGATGGAAGGCTTCGTGTCAGAATTCTTGCTTTGCTCTGCAGACCCGAGTCTTTTCTCAGCAGAATGATGAGGGCGGATGCCTCTTCTCGACGCCCGTTAAACTGCCTTGGATGTATCTCTGCCGCAGGGTAAGATCGTACTCGTCGCCACTGTTAAGTCTGTGTGTTATATTGAGAATTACTACACAGACCACAAGAGTAAACTTTAACAGGTCTTTACTAGTCGAAGGTCAGGGTGGAACTGCCCAATAAATCATTACACAGCACTTATATACCGGTGTGGTCACCGTCGGTATTACAGTATACAGCAGCCAAGATAAAGTAGTGCAACTCTTAAAATAGTTCTCTTAAAGGTGGAACGGTTACTAAAATAGTTCTCTTAAAGGTGGAACGGTTACATACACTACATCCACCTGCTCATGTGGGCTGCAGGTGTTGGTGCAGCATTGTACAGATGTCAGCGATTACCTCTCACAAAAGTCTCAGCCTCCTTTGGCACTGCTGCTCACTCATGTTGAGGAAGCTGATCCTCTGCCTGTAAACCTTGTGCTGGGGTTAACTCCTGCGGCGAGGTGCAGCCCTGCGCTGATGCCCTCTGCCCTGTGCAGCATCAGGTGGGTGAGGAGGATGTTGGCGCTCCTGCTGTTGTTGGTGCTGCTGTTGTGCCTGGTTCTGCTGCTGCCGCGGCTGCTCTGCCTCCGATTCTGAGGACCAGGATGAGAGGATATTAATGGTTCTCATCCAGCTGGTATATATCTCAGTTGAGGACTAGATGTTATAAGCACTCAGTCAATGTGGGGAGAGGGTTTTCCAAGGAGGTCAGATTGCATATGGCTCTCAGCTTCACCACTTACAAGCTCAATAGACCTGCAAAAAGTGCTCCAACACCTCAAAAAACAAAGTTCTATCATTTGAAAGTCGGCCTTGTTAAAGGTCCACTTTTATGCTGCAGTAAGAATTCACGTATTTGCTGAACCTGGCACAATCAGCTGGCGTGTTTTTCGAACAGATTAGAAACATGCTGAAAATGTACTAAAATGGCAAGAAACTGGTAAAATCGGATTATGTGGGCAGTTAACAAGCTGTTAACTGCCTTAAGTGCCTCCCTCGCTGCTTGGTGTCGAGTCTGATCGGGACTCCCAGAGCCGGCACTTGGCAAAGTTATGTGGAGGTGGGTTGACAACGGGGTTGGACCCCGCCGTCAATCAAAACAAATTTAACCTCTGACCTGCCTCCAAGCCCGCCCTCTGAGCGCTGGCATAATCGCGGCCTTAATGTGGAAGGTGTGAGAGTCGTAAATCATTTCTACAGTGGTGCAGATGGGAGGAGGAAATTACAAAGGGATATAGACAGATTAAGTGAATGGGCAAAACTGTGGCAAATGGAGTTCAATGTGAGGAAGTATGAGGTCATCCACGTCAGATCCGAGAAAAACAAATTGGAATATTTTCTAAATGATGAGAAACTAGGAACCGTGGAGGACCAAAGAGATTTGGGTGTCTATGTACACAAATCACTAAAAGCTAGTCGATGGCTATGGGATGTCGGCCATTATCTCAAGGGGGCTGGAATACAAAAGCGATGAGGTTATGCTTCACTTATATAAAGCCTTGGTCGGGCCCCATCTGGAGTATTGTGTTCAATTCTGGGCAATGCAACTGAGGAAGGATATATTGGTCTTGGAGGGGGTGCAGGGCAGATTCACCAGAATGATGCTGGATTTAAAGGGTTAACTTATGAGGACAGGTTGCATAAATTTGGCTTGTATTCTCTTGGGTATAGAAGATTGAGGGATGATCTAATCTAGGCATTTAAAAATGATAAAAGGATTCGATAAGGTAGATGAAAATAATGGGCCATATATTCTGATCCCTACGGGTGTGTACGCGCTGTGTACACACCCATAGGGACATCGGAAATGCCGGTTTCAGGCATGCGAAGTGCATGTGCTGAAAACCAGCATTTCCGATCTGTCAAGAATCCTCTTTTCTGTATTGTCGCCTGTACCTAAGTCCGGTGTCTAGAACCCAGGGGTGTTGGAGTGATTCGAACCGCTCAAAGGGGGCAGTCAGAGGCAAAGCTGGCTCGGCACGACACACCACCCCCTACACAGCCTTGCTTTACTAGAATGGTGCTGTTGCTCCAGGGATGATACGTTCATGCTATGTTGGGCTTCCTTGCTGGGACTACCACCCGAAAACCAGCCTTACACAGTAAGTTCAGTGCTGCACTAATTTAAATTAGCCAGCAGCACCAATATACTGGTGCTGCCAGTGTTATTAATTCAGGTGGCTGTTAACTGTGGCTCAGGGTGGGACTAACAGGTTTTCAGTGCTCTGGAATTTCTAGGCCAATTCGTTTAGCAACGGAAATAAGGTATTAATGACTGTGGAGTTTTAAAAAAATATCCAAAACTGATTCTAAATACTTGTGTACTTGTGGAGGTATTGACACTGAGTAAAGTGCAAACAGTATTGACATGGCTATGGGAATACCTGACATCTCTCTGATGGAAATGATAAATTTTAGATAATTTGCGATGTAGCCTATGTTGAAATGAAAAGTGTGTGGCTACCTGCTGACATGCTCTGATGTGTCTTTTCTCTCCCAGTCTTTGAGTTCTACTTATCTGTCATGACAATGACAGATTTAGGTTCTCATGTGAAACAACCCCCACTGTTTGATATCCTATACATGAAGCGGAGTAAGTCTGCATTTCATCCTGTGTGCACCTCCAGCTGTTTGCAACAGTTTTCAGCTGCAGCCTGCATCTAGGAACATAGGAACAGCAATAGACCATTCAGCCCCTCGAGCCTGTTCCGCCCTTCAATTAGATCATGGCTGATCTGTACCTCAACCCCATTTACCTGCCTTTGACCCATATCCCTTCATCCCTCAGTCTATTGTCTTACTTTTGGCGGGATTGTTTAAATGATTCTAACCATTTACTTTAACAACTTTTGGAGTGGTTGTCTCCGGGTCTAATGGGCCCGATGTCCTGGTTGTTTGTCATGGATAAGACTTCATTGTCCCCATCCTGACTTGATGGCTACTGTGAGCTGTTACCGATTAAATATGCAGAAACCTAATGGCCTCGATTCTAGGGCCAAACTAGCTTGATTTGTTTCAACTCGAGTGAATGCGTATTCTATGTTTACTTTGTCTGGCTGGCTCCAGAGAGTCCTTTTTCACAGATTCCTGCATTTTAAGTTTCGTCTCCGGGCCTGCTTGTCTGCAGACCCTTGCTTTAAAAATCCTGTCGGTTTGGTCACGAGGCTGCAGAAGCCATTTTGGGTACCCTGCTTTTAATAACTTGTCCAAAAAGGGCCCCTTGATCCATAATTTGGGGAGTGCGGGAATTTTGAGAACCCTGCTGTAATGTATGTACCTTTAAGGGGGGAACTACTTTCTACAGCTCATGTATATTGTAGTACCGGCAGTGACCACACCTGTATATAACGCTGAGTAGTAATCTGTTGTTTCAGTTGCAGTTTGAACCACGTTGAGTAAACACCTGTTGTACCATTCTCTGGAGCCCTTTTCTTATTATTACACGGATGTAACAGTGGCGACGAGCAAGTTCGAACCTACCTGCAACTCTGCATCACCTCCCAGGGATTCGCTCCTGGAGAACAGTGGAAGAAGGTCGAGTCCAGAAGCACGGGCGTTGACCACGGGCAACCGACCAATCATCCAGCGGAGATTTGAGCATTGCAGGAAAGGCTGTTGAGAGCCAGGCTTGGCTTTCCAGTCACGGTGGTCCAGCGAAACGGGCTGGCAACAGATACTGCGCAGACCCTTCCCGGACAGCGACAGGCTAGAGCCCGATCGAGCGGCATAGAAAAAGGCCGAGCAGCGTCGACGGGGGAGAGAGAGAGGGCAGAGCACACAGGGCACAGCCGGTGTTCAGGACTGAGCGGCATCAACGGGGGAGAGAGACGAGAGAGAGCAGAGTGCAGCCGGTGTTCAAGGGCCGAGCAGCGTCGACGGGGGGGAGAGAGAGGGCAGAGTGTACAGGGCGCAGCCGGTGTTCAGGACCGAGTGGCGTCAACGGGGGAGAGAGATGAGAGAGAGCAGAGCGCAGCCGCTGTTCAAGGGCCGAGCAGTGTCAACGGGCAAGAGAGGTGCGCAGGAAAACGTGAGGCGCTGCCATTGCCACGAGGACTGCAGAGAGCGGCGTTGGCAGCAGCGCAGGAGCAGCGTGTGAAACCCACAGGGTGTCGCCATTTGCCACGAGGACCGCCGAGAGCGGCGTTGGCAGCAGCGCAGGAGCAGCGCGTGAAACCCACAGGGTGTCGCCATTTGCCACGAGGACCGCCGAGAGCGGCGTTGGCAGCAGCGCGGGAGATGCCATTTTAAGCCGCAGCGGGGAAGAAAGGAAAGCGCAGGAGACGACATTTTAAGCCAATCTAACCACACCCAAAAATGCCGAAGAGTGGCAGTATCACAGCGTTCAACAATGAAGTCGAAGATTGGGCGACATATGTCGAATGCATAGAAGTATACTGCAAGGCGAATGAAGAGCCAGATGACAAGAAAGCGCTGTTTTGTTGAATTCAATGGGTGCAAAAACATATGGCTTACTACGAAGCTGAGTAACCCCAGAGAAGCCAGTAGAAAAGGATTTTGAAAACATAGTGTCAATCCTACAGGACCACTTAAACCCCACACCGCTGCTGATAGCAGAAAGATGTAAGTTTCACAAAAGGAACCAGCATAAAGATGAAAGTAATGCTGAGTATTTAACAGAACTGTGCAAGCTATCGAAACACTGCCAGTTTGGAACGGGACAAGCAGATACTTTAAGGGACAAGTTTGTGTGTGGGCTTCAAAGTGAAGGAACCCAGAAACGGCTTCTATCAGAAAAGGATCTTACGCTGGACAAGGCTTTCAGCATTGCAGTATCACACGAAGCAGCAGCACGGGGCGCTGCAGAGATACAACGGAGACCGCAAGAATATGGCACAAATGAAATGTCATACGGAAGAGTGAAGTGCTATCGCTGCGGCAGAACAACACATGACCATAATGATTGCTGGTTCAAGGACAAAGTGTGCAGACAGTGTGGAAAAGTAGGACACATAGCACGAGTCTGCAGGTCGGGAAAGAAAACCAGCAATAAGAAACCGACCAAAGGGAAGTACAAGAAGGTACATAAGATAACGGAGAATAGTTCAGACGAACAAAAGAGTGATAACGACTCCGAAAACAGGGAACTGAGTTGTCTGAAATTACATAATGTGATCACAACGGAGGATCACTGAACCATTTGGGTCACTCTCAAGATAGCAGGAGTCCAGGTAAAGATGGAATTGGACACAGGATCAGTCATAAACCGACAGGACTACGAGCGGCTATTCTCACACATACACTTGAGAGACACAAAAATTATTTTGAAGACGTACACGGGGCAAAAAGTCTACCCCAAAGGAAAAATAAGGGTGACCGTTATATATAACGGTAAGGAAACACCAAAACTAGACCTGTATGTATTGCAAGATGGAGGACCACCATTACTGGGACGTGAATGGATCCGGAAAATACAACTGGATTGGCATTCCATACAGGCACTGGCTGTGGCTGACAAAAAGGATGACGACGTCACACCTGGGCGACTGTCAAAGATCCTAACAGACGCGAAAGAAGTG
The DNA here is from genome assembly GCF_052327205.1 of Somniosus microcephalus. Taxonomy (NCBI): domain Eukaryota; kingdom Metazoa; phylum Chordata; class Chondrichthyes; order Squaliformes; family Somniosidae; genus Somniosus; species Somniosus microcephalus. The sequence continues at coordinate 279,456,890 of NC_140987.1, forward strand.
TTCCAGCAAGGACTCGGAACACTAAAAGGCATGACAGCGACGATTAAAATTGAAGAAAATGCAAGCCCAAATTTTTTAAGGCCAGACCGGTATCTTATGCGATCCACCCAGCCGTTGAAGCAGAGCTGGAGAGTCTGGAACATTCAGGTGTACTGTGCAAGGTAGACTGGAGCGAGTGGGCTACACCCATCGTCCCTGTGATGAAAATGTCGTTGAGCAGCACGCCTGGGGAATCAAGGAAGGTTCGCATCTGTGGGGACTTTAAGGTAACAGTGAACCCGGTCCTTCACACCGTACAATATCCACTTCCGCGGATTGAAGATATTTTCGCCTCGCTATCTGGAGGGAAACGCTTCACTAAGATTGATCTGGCCCAGGCGTATCTGCAAATGGAGGTAGAAGAAGCATCAAAAAAATACCTCAAAATCAACACCCATAAAGGTCTCTACCAATACAACCGGCTGGTATTCGGGGTAGCATCAGCTCCGGCTATTTGGCAGCGGGCAATGGAACAAGTCCTGCAAGGGATCCCAGGGTCCCAGTGTTATTTGGACGACCTCCTGGTCACAGGCGAAAATGAGAGTGATCACCTTGCCAACCTGGAGCAGGTGCTCACTAGATTGCAGGAATATGGGCTCCGAGCTAACCGCCCCAAATGCGAGTTTTTTAGAAAACAGATCTCGTATTGTGGCCACGTTATCGATAAAGAGGGGTTACATAAGTCCCCAGAGAAGATTGAGGCAGTAGTCAAGGCTCCAACACTGGAAAATGTGTCACAACTGAGGTCGTTCCTCGGGCTGGTAAACTACTACCATAAGTTCTTGCCAAATTTGTCTACAATACTACACCCACTGAACACCCTACTGCAAACTGGGGTGCCATGGAAGTGGAATGACGAATGTAGACGAGCTTTCCAGAAGATCAAAATACTAATCACATCGAAAGAGGTATTGGCCCATTACAACCCAGCGTTACTAATTCGGTTGGCTTGTGATGCGTCACCCTATGGCATTGGAGCGGTGCTGTCGCACAAATTCTCGGACGGCTCAGAGAGGCCAATAGCCTTTGCGTCACAATCACTAACCTCAGCCGAGCGTAACTACACCCAGATTGACAGGGAGGCACTCAGCCTAGTGTGGGGAGTGAAAAAGTTCAATCACTATCTGCACGGGCAGAAATTCACCTTGCTGACTGATCACCAGCCTCTTGTCTCCATTTTTAATCCAAAGAAGGGCGTTCTGGTGATGACTGCGCAACGACGACAAAGATGGTCACTTTTTCTAGGGCGCACCAATGTGAGATTGAATATAAGGGCACAAAACAGCATGGAAATGCTGATGGGCTATCACGCCTGCCACTGCCTACTGCGGAGGAAGCACCAGCAGTGGATCCTGTTGAAATTTTCCATTCGACTATAGTTGAATACCTACCGGTAACTAACACTTGTATCGAAAAGGAAACCCGAAATGACCCGACACTGTCTCGGGTATATGATTTGACGGTGAAGGGATGGCCAGCATATGGCGACACTCTGTTGCCAGCATTCTCGACAAGGAGAGAACAGCTGTCAGTGTGCCGGGGGAACTTGATGTGTGGATCCTGAGTGGTAATTCCACCCAAGTTAAGGGAGAGAGTGCTCAATGAGCTTCATGAGGGTCATCTGTGAGGGCTAAAAATGAAAAGTCTATCCAGGGCTTACGTGTGGTGGCCGGGAATCGATAAAAAATCGAGGACCTGACCAAGAGCTGCTCAGGATGCCAGAAAGTCCAAAATGCACCACCACAGGCCCCTCTACACCCATGGGAGTGGCCCTCATCTCCATGGCAACGGGTGCATATTGATTTTGCTGGTCCATTCATGGACTCAATGTTTTTAATAGCCGTGGATGCGCAGTTGAAATGGCCTGAGGTCATCAAAATGTCCTCCACCACCACGGAGAAAACTATTGCAGTCCTATGGACCATTTTTGCCAGGAATGGCTTGCCAGAACAGATTTGCTCCGACAACGGACCACAGTTTCTGTCCGAAGAGTTCCGGAGGTTCTTGAAAAAGAATGGGGTAAGGCATTACACATCGGCCCGTATCATCCAGCTACAAATGGATTGGCTGAGAGGTTTGTACAAACCTTTAAGAAGGCAATAAAGGCTATGTACAATGACAACATTCCGCTGCAGCACAAGCTGGACAATTTCCTGTTCACCTACCGGAATGCAACACATGCAATCACCAACCAGGCCCCAGCCATGATGTTCTTTAACCGTATGTTAAGATCTCGCCTGGATTTGCTCAGACCAAACGTACGAAGAGATGTTGAGAGTAAGCAATTCCAGCACATCCATGAGAAGCCAACAAGGAGCTTCAATATAGGGCAACCAGTCTTGGCCCGCGACTACTGAACAGAAAAATGGCAGCCAGGAACGATATGCACACGGCAGGGCCCACTAATGTACACAGTGGACGTTGGGGAGAGCATCGTGAGATGCCATGCTGACCAGATCCTAGAGTCACAGGAACAAGTCAACCCCATTCCTTGCCCATAAGTACCTGGTGATGAACCCGACGTACAGGTCGCATCTACCCCAGAAACAGTAGCATCGGAAGCTGATGAACCAACCGACGACAGGGCCCAGAATCGCCTCCGCACCAAGAGCAAGACACTCGGGAAAGGCGCTATCCAGAAAGGATCAGGAAGCCTCCCAAATACTGAATTTATAAATAGACTATTTTCAGTTAATGTTGCCTGTTAAAAGTGTTAATTGTAATTAGTTTGATATTTAATTGTTAAATGAGTATTATGGTACTGTTAATCTAAAAGGGGAGGAATTGTAATGTATGTACCTTTAAGGGGGGAACTACTTTCTACAGCTCATGTATACTGTAGTAACGGCAGTGACCACACCTGTATATAACGTTGAGTACTAATCTGTTGTTTCAGTTGCAGTTTGAAACACGTTGAGTAAACACCTGTTGTACCGTTCTCTGCAGTCCTTTTCTTATTATTACACGGACATAACACCTGCACTTACAGCGGTCATTTTAGAAAGCAGTGTTGGTCCTTTCAAGAAGAACTGCCTTCTAAAATAAAAAAAAAATCATTTAAAAATAGGCAGCTTTTAACCCTTAGGATAGGATTTTCATTGGGCCATGGAGACGGGATTGCAGTCGTGTGGGGGGTTAAAATTGCAAAAACTGGTGGGCGGGCCCAACCCCGCCTCCATCTCACCTCCAAGCAATTTTCATTAATTTGTGTCTAATGGTCCGGTCTCCATCCCGTCTCCAAGAGACAGGATAGGCCGTTAAAGCCCTTAACAAGCAATTTTTGTCTGGGTAAACATTTAGATGGCCTTTATCTACAGGCCGATCTTGACTGGATCTGAATCCAATCTATATGTATATGTAGGTGTCTGGTTTTGTTCTCTCAGAAACGGCTTCCAGAACTGACTGTGGGCTGAATCCACAAAGCTGTCTGAGGACTGCAGGAACCATTTTAAACTGTCCCAATAAGTTGGTCACGGGGTCTGGCGGCCATTATGAATGACCCTTTTTCCTAGGCTTCTTTTAAAACAGTCTATAAAATCATGGCGTCTTCTGCCATTCGACCCTTTATAATAAAAAGTTCAATTTTGCAAATCCTACACTCCCCCCTGATGATACTGTAACTTGCTTGAAGTATCATAATTCTGGGTGTGCAAAATTTTCTGACTTTCCATAATCAAACCATCCCCAGTATTTACCTATCTATGACCCCACGACACATGCATTTCCCATTTCAGAAAAACCTAGTGTACATTAAGCATCTATAGATGGCAATACTTCAGATGTGAAATTTGACATACTCACTTCCAGGCGTGGAGGGGGGCCTAACACCCTTACATCACCTGGTGCATACACACTATCTTTTAATAATAACAACACATCTAATAAATTTCAAGAATAAAAATAAAATACACACACAAAAAATCAAATGCACATGAATACATATCAAAATAATACAGAGGAGGGAGGGAAAACTTTTACTTTATACAGAGCAGCAAAAATCTAAACGGGTGTCTCTATTCTACCCATACATAATGCTTCCTCCATTCCCCTCTGTTCTCATACTTTTGCGAATGAATGTTTGACCTTTTTACTGTGTACAAACAGTAAATAAACTACAATGATAACCTGGCACACGACAAGAATGTGGGAGGCTATCCTAATCCAAGAAGGGACTTCTATATTAGTTAACAGGTCCCACCACAGTGGGGTCACTATATCCAATATGTCTGCCCCTATCTCTAAAGTATTCTGCTCCAGAGTATAGAAATGTTTCTGTGAAACAACAACGGCTTTTAATATCTTGGTGAGGTGTTCAGGCAGGGGGGGAATGATATATCCAAAATATGCAATGAATCGCTGCAGATCGGTGAAATTCTCTTTAACAGTGATGTGAACAGTGGAAGGTTCAGGAATGGGGACAATTCGCTCTTGGGCCACTTGAACTTCTGCCCTGGGCTTGAAACAGAAGCTGCTGTCACTAACCGGACACCAACCGTGCTGTCCATGCTGGTAGTGGGGCGCTGCAGTGGTGACACAGTATGTCCCACCTCCTATATATGCCACCTGCAGAGGCACATGACCTTGTGCCATTGCCTCCATGGTGCAATTTATAGGCTCCGCGCCAGCAGTTCTGAACCCGCACTGTGGTTTTGAATGGGCATTCAAGTGCTGGGGACACAGGATGATGTGTGCTCCCCGGCTCCGGCACCCCGAGAGGTCGGTAGCCGTCATTGCATGCTCCCATCGAATGACGTATGGTGGGACCCCTGTGTAGCAAATGTGCGCACCCCCCTGAATGACTCCAATGTTCTCCACCCTGTATACTGGGGCGGGTTTAGCTGTCTTTCCCATCACCGGCATTCTTACCACTATACCCTTAATGGTGTAGTTAGACCGTCCACAGTCCACTGGGACTGGGTAGGCTTCTGAAGCTAGTCTGAGCTGGCACGGACTCAATGCGTTCTCAAAAGGGTGGAGGGCTGCGAGATGCTTGTTGCTGATCCAGGAGGGGACTAAACCTTGTTTCAAATCCTCCAGGTTACTGCGGCCCTCGCCCAGTAACCACGCCCCGTACAGCACACAAGCTTCGTTCTGCGCAGCCTGATCGGACGCATTCCGACCCTCCCTGATGATAGCATTTACTGTTCTGGCGTGTTTCTCCAGCTCAGCTATTATCTCTTTTAAGTGTAGTATCATGGCCTGCTCCTCATGTAACTCAGAACCCACTACCTTGTTCTCGTCAGTTAGTATTTTTCTTAACTGTGTTTTCAAACCATTGATTTGGGTTTGCAGCTCCACATCATCCAAGGTGTTGATGACGGAAGTCCCTGTATTAAAAGCTGTGAAAATATCATTTACTGCAACCCTTCTTTGCCTCCCTATCCCGTCCAAGACGTCATGTGGTGTGGTGTACAATTCGGCTCTGTCAACATCGGCAAAGTCGAATTCATAAAACTGTCTAAACATGTTTGTTAGCAGGAGCTGGTATAATTGCTCCATTTCCCTGGGGCACCACTCAGGCAAGCGCACCTCGGTGAGGTTTAAAATCACCGAAGCCACTGCGTAGTGTACCCCTTGGTACAGCACCTGACCTGTGGGTACTAGCACCATTCCGTTCCTGGGTCCCTTGGTAGTGGTGGGGCACCCTTCCTTGCGGGCTTTGGCTACCGGAATCGTGGGCAGGGGTCTGCGGGGGTGGGTGATGAGCTCAGTGGTGTTTACTGGGATCTGAGAGGATGGGACTCTGCACGCCCGTGTGCTGAGGTCCCACCTCATTCCTCTCCCAGCATCTTGCCACTGCCTTTGGAAAAAGATGGAGATGCCTGTGGGGCAAGCGCGTTCTGAACCCCACATACAGATGCAGATCTCTCATCTGGTTCCCACCATTTGTCCCAGCAGACACTCAACCCCCCATGAGTCCCCATAATAGTCTGATGGGTGTTGTTACCCAATCTCTCCCACTCGACCGTGGAGTTCTTCAAGGTGCTGCTCAACTTGCGCAGCCACCACCAGCGATTCAAAGGTACATGTCCACTGCAGACCAGGCAAATCTTCTTCCCGACGGTGACGCTTATTCTGGGTGCAATGATCCGCACTCTGGGGCACATCAGAGATGTCTCTCTGTATGCAAACCCCGTCTGGCTGATGTATTCAGTAGAGTTCGACCCCAGCCAGCCTGGCCATCTCCCTTCATGGACGTAGGCGGCAGTCTCTTCAGCGTCCCGCGGGCCAGTTCCGTCGATCGCGATGGGGCCTCTGTTGCCAGAGCACCCATAGATCGTGGAGTCCTTGGTGTGGCCCCGATAGGCCCAGCTCCACCCGATTACCACCACCATAAGGAGGATTCTGTTCATCATCCTCTTGGTTCCTGTAACAAAGTAAACAATATAGCCAGGCTCCCGAGAGATTCTGGCTTATGTGAAGGCATGATCGGGTCTTTCGACCTCGATCCTAAACAACACACATATTGGGCAGATTCCAAACTACTTAACACTAATCACTTTAATATTTACACAACTTAAACTTAAAACTTAAACTTATGTACAGCGCCGCCCGTCCCCGGGCGGTTTGCCTAATCCCTGATTGGGCCGCAGCTTGCCGCTCCCTGTGGTGGGGCTGCAGTGACCTGTGGCTTGGGTTCCTCGCAGCCTTTTGCTGTCAACTGGGGACTGCGTTCTGCCAGGGGTTATCCAAGTCTGCGTTTACTGAAGGTGGGTGAATCGGGCCAGGGCTTCCTTGGCTAGGGCGCCCGAGGCGACCTGCGAGGGGGTGCCTTTGGTGAGGCTCCCGTAGTGAGTGGACCTTTGGGTGGGACCTTGGCTCTCACAGCCCGTGGCTCCTCCACGACTGCCGGCTTCGGCTCCCTTCCCTCAGGCTCCGCCCCTTTGGGATTTGGGTCTGTGGCAGACAACTCCTCCTCACCTGACCCTACAGGTGGAGGATCTCCGCCCCCAATTTCTACCTCCCCCAAACTTGAGTCGAGGGCGGGATCTCCGTTCTCCGACTCCACCTCCTCCAGAATCGTATCAAGGGCGTGGCCCAGCTGTTCGGGCTCCTCGGCTCCGATAGCGTTCGATCAGGGGGAGGGCCTTGATCTTCGGGCTCCTCCTCGTCCGAGACCCAGGCCATAGAGGAAACGTCCCCCGAGGTGGGCGGGACAGTTTCTCCCCTCAAGCAGGCTGCTGTTCCAGCTTGTGTGGTCTGTGACTCATCGCACGCCTCAGGATGAGGATCTTTACCCTCAGACCTGGCTTCGGTTGCTGGTACTCTTGCACCTGGCTTAAACAGTTTGCACTGATTGATGTGAAACCATTTAGTGCGCTGGGGCAACTTCACTGCATATACCATGGGGCTGGCCTTGTCTACAATGCTGTAGGGCCCCAAGTACAGTGGTACTAAACTCCCTACTCAGGCATAGTTTCTCACCATGACCTGATCTCCAACTTCCCATTCATGTGCTTTTCGGGGTTCAAGCAGCAATCGGTTGCCCTGATGCTGCCTTCCCATGTTCCCAGCCGCTTGCCCATAAATCTGTTTCAGGCGCTCAAAGAGGGTCCGGGCGAACTTGTCCCGATTTACCTCTTGGAGCTGACCCTCAGTGAGCACCGGGGCTAGTACATGGGTCGGGGTTTGCATGACTCTCCCAGTCATTAATTTGTGCTGGGAGTACCCTGTACTTTTAGACTGGCTAGCCCGGATCCCCATGAGGACTAGGGGCAAGGCCTCCACCCATTTCTGGGGCGAGTCCCTCATCTCCTTCCTCAGCTTTTCTTTTAGGGTGCGGTTCATGCGCTCCACAATCCCAGATGACTGCGGATCGTGGGCCACGTGCCACTTCCCTTCAATGCCTAAGAGCATGAGGGTGTCCTGCATCACTTGGCCAGTGAAATGAGCCCCTTGGTCAGACTCCACAAATCGTGGTAGTCCCCACCGCAAGAACACCTCCCGGACCAAGATCCTGGCAGTACCAAGTGCCGTGGCTGTTCGGCATGGGAAGGCTTCCACCCACTTGGTGAACACATCCACCAGGATGAGGCAGTACTTAAAACCTCCCTGGGCGGTGGGCAGTGGCCCGATGTAATCGATCTGTATCGAGTACCATGGTCCCTCTACTCTCCTGATGTGCCCCATGGGCACCTTCCTTTTCTGGGCGTCTGGGTTGTTTGCAGCGCACACTAGGCAATTGGCGGAGAACTCGCGGACATCGTCCCGAAGTCCCGGCCACCACCCTGCCTGTTCCACCCGTTGCTAGGTGACCTCAGGCCCGGGGTGTCCTGCTCCTGGACCCTCATGGGTCAGTTGAAGGAATTCCCTCTGGTGCTGCTGCGGCACAACCCACTGTTCCTCTCGGAACAGCATGCCTTCCTTGATGGAGAGGGCTGCTGTACCGTATGGACACTCTACTTCCTTGCCCTCAGTGATGGCATTGAGGACTGTTTTTAGGGCGGGATCTAGGGTTTGGACGGTCTTGAGGTCTGGGGGCAGTGTTACCCCTGTGGTTCCCTGAGTCCCATCCCTGCCTCGGATTACTGCCATGGGTTTGGACCCATAGGGATCCCAGAAAGTGCCGGTGCGGGCACCCTCCCTGGCTAGCGTATCCGCTTGCTGATTACCCTCGCCGCGGGGCTCCGTGGAGGAATGGGTCTTTACCTTGTGGATAAAGATTTCCCCTTTCTCTCCCATTGCAGCCAAGCTCTTTTCTAACAGGGGCTTTACGGTTAAGGGTCGCCCGTCCGCAGAGGTATATCCGCGGCGGGACCAGATGGCTAGGTACTCCGTACACGAGTTGCATGTGAACATGCTGTCCGAGCAGATCGTGTATGGGGTGGGGAAGATCTCGGGGTGTGTAACAATGTACACTACCGCAGACAGATCAGCCTGCTGGGCGCTCATGGTGCTGGAGAGCTTAATCGCCAGGGCAATGCTTGCCGTGGGGTCATAAACTCCACACCCTGTGAGTCATTCTCCAACTGATACCATGCTGGAACCGTCTACGTAGATCTCGCGGCCCGTGGGATGTATCCCGGCCCGTAAACCTACGTCCACCTCCCATACCCCTTCTACGGAACACTGATGGGCTGTTCTGGGACATACCATGTTAGCCGTGAGCTTGGGCTCGCAGAGACCCTTTACCTTCAGCTCCATCTGTGAAAGGAGGAGGGTCCAGCGCGCAATGCGTGCACTGCTTACTGTCCCATCCTTAATCCTTCCATCTAGAAGCATTCGGGTGGGTGTGTGATGGGTGAGGAGAGTGATGGGAGAGGCACCTGTGAAGATCAGAGACATTTTCACAGCCCAATGCGTGGCCAGAAGATGCTGCTCGCAATTGGAAAAACTCTTTTCCACATCAGTGAGCACCCTGGAGGAATAGACCACTGGCCTCAGCTTGCCGTGTCGCTCTTGAAGCAGTACAGCGCTCAAGCTATCCCCGCTAGCCGCTACCTTCAGGAAAAACTCCTCTCCCCCATCTATGGCCCCCAGGGCTGGCGCGGTCTGCAAGTCTCTCGAGTTTCTCAAATGCTGCCTGGCAACCCTCATCCCAGGACCACTCCACTCCCTTGTGTAGGAGTCGGAACAGCGGGGCGGCTGTGGCTGCATAGTCTTCAATGAAGTCTCTGCAATACCCGGTCAGTCCCAGAAAGGACCTCACACCCGTTACGGTGGTGGGGATCGGTAGTTCTTGCACCGATTCCCATCTGGCCTTATTTATGGCTCTTTCACCGGCGCGGATGGTCAGACCCATGAATTTCACTTCCTGCTGGCCAATCCGTGCCTTCCTTGGGTTTACTTTGAAACCCTTTCTGCCTAACAGCTCCAACAGCTCGGCCAATAGTGGGCCATGCTCCTCTCTGGAATCCGTGAACAGGAGCAGGTCGTCCACATATTGCACTAGTTGGTTGGGCTGGCTGAACTACTTTAAACTCCCTGCCATGCATTGATGAAAAATACTAGGGCTGTTGTGGAAAACCTGTGGCAAGCAGTTCCAGGTGTACTGTTGCCTTTTAAAGGTAAAGGCAAACTTGTACTGATCCTCCCTCCTTAAAGGGATGGACAAAAACCCATTAGCAATATCCAGCACCGTGAACGTGGTCGCGGAGGCTGGAATGCTTCCTATCAGGTCGGCAACTGCTGCTACCATCGGCGCGCAGGCTGGGATGTTGCTATTGAGGACTCTAGTCCACCGTGGCTCTCCAGGAATTGTCCGGCTTCCTCACCAGCCATAACGGAGAGTTTACATGGGTGACTATCGGTCTCAACACGCCCTGCTGCACCAGTGAAGACATTGCTGTCTCCATGTCGGGCTCCGCTTCCCGGGGGAAGTTGTACTGTTTTTGGGGTCGGGCCATTGGGTCTCCGTCTACTCTGACCTCAAACCCGGTGACCCTCCCGCAATTGTGCTTGTGCATGGCAAACGTAGTCAGATTGTCTGACATGAACGCCTGCAGATCTTGTGGGAGGCCTGCAACCATGAGCTCGAGGTCGTAGCCCTCTTTTGGCTTCACAGTACACAGGGTCCCTCATTCTCCTTTCCCTGGGATGACGACTACCTTGCCCGGCTTACCCTTACCCGCTCCCCAAAGACAATGATTTCTTAGATCCACGAGGATCCCATGTTCTACCAAGAAATCGGACCCTAGGATCCCTTTCCCATTCTCCACTTCCCACTTCATTAGTATACACTTCAACATTGTGCGGAGTGGTCTTAAATGAACGGAGAGGGGAATGGAAAACACACCAGCCTGTTCCTTGCCTGTGAAGCCTGACAGAATATATGGATTCCCGGTGGATAGAGGCGAGGCGATAGGGTTATCTGCGTGGATCACAGTGCACGATGCTCCCGTATCCAACAGATATGTCCCTTTGACCTCCTCCACTTCCATCTCCACGAGGGGTCACCTCCATAAATCATATCGCAGCGCACACAAGTAAATGGGCTGCGCCGGCTCTAGTCATTTGGGCACAGCGGTCGGGGTTTCGGGAACGACAAGACCAGTGGTGATGGCTATCTTCCCCTGCGCGATCATCAGAGACCGCATTGTCTCTATGATTGATTCAATCGCAGTGGGATACATAGCTGCACCAACTCCTTGTGCTGGGGCAGGAGCTACGGCTTGGGCTTGGGCTGGTGCTGGGGCAGCGGTCTGGGCTTGGCCTTGGGCTGTGGGAAATTTTCCCTTATTATCCTTCCACGGATTTCTACAGCCCTTGCGCCAATGTCCATCCTTCCCACACCCGTAGCAATTGAGCTTGGCTTGGGCATGGCGATTCCCCTCCTGACGCAACTCCTTCTTGCTTGGGGCTGTGGGTTTTGCCTCATGCACCTTTCCCTTCTGGGGAGGTGTTTCCTGACCTCTACAATTCTTATACGCAACGTTGAGCTGGCGGAGCACCGTCTCCTCCGTGACACCGGGACATTGGGGATCAAACCAAGATCTGGCTAGGGCCCGTATCTGCGGCAAGCTGTTGGTAACCAAGCAATGGAGCCAATGAACCCGCTGTTCGTCGTTCATTGCAACCCAGTCAGGCATGCCCAGACAGCTGCGTCGATACACTGGCCACAGCCTTTCTGCGAAAACCCATGGGGGTTCTCCAGATAGCTGCACAGTCCCTTCCACACGATCGAACGGACTACCGTCGTCCACTCCCATTACTTCTAGAACTTCCTCCCTGAGATCCACATACCCTTTCCGTCCCCTCTTACTCTCATCCGAGAGGCACTAAAGGATTGTGCAATCCAGGGAGATAAGCAACATTTTCGCCTGTTCCTGATCATCACAGTCTTTAATGGCTGCTGTCTCCTCTATTTCCCTGAAATGAATCGAGGGATCTCCCTTTACTGTGAGTCTTGCGAGGTGGCTCACCATGGACCTTAATTGCTGGGCAGCGTAGGGCACCACGAGCTGGTTCTGGTGGGATCCTGCATTGCCATTTGCGGTGTTGGGACCGAACCTCTGGTGCCGAGCAAGACACATCGGTGCCGCTCCCGGCTTTGCTACCAGTGGCTGTTCTTCCTCACATTCCACCTCGGCTACCTACTCTTTTACCATCCCCTGTTTTTCCGGCCAAGCCTCACTGTAGCTCGGCAGTCCTGAGGGTTCGGTGGCTGGTGCCACAAATATTTCGGCAGGAATCGGCTGTTTCGATTCCTTTAAAAAGTCCATGTGACTGGCTTTCGGGTTGATGAGACACACCATGCCTTTTGCCTTAACCAGGGCCGTTCTTAGGTCCTCTATGGTCTTTTGGCAGGGGCCGTGGTCTGTGCTCGCCAACCCGTGCTCGAGGGCTAACTTGTAAGCGGCCTTAACCTCCACTACTCTCTCCTCCTGTGCTGTTAGCTGTTGTGCGAGGCGGGCTTTTTTCTCCCGTATCCTCGTTTCATTGATCTTTGCCTCAGTAACCTGGCACTCCAGGTACTCTATTCTAGCCTGATGTTGTCTAGCCAACACTTGGCGTTCCTGATTCAGCACGTGAAGCGCTGTGATGAGTTTTTCCCCACCCATGGCCTTTTCCTCTATCTCTGCTGCCTGGGTTGTGATCCTGACTGCCTGTGCTGCAACGACCCGGTCCAAGATCTGGACTTGCTTCTTGTAACACATCAGCCACACTGCCTTCTCCACTGACTTCTTATGCTCTTTGCTCTCTGTCCACCTGATGGCTGCGTCCACCGGACGCCCATCCAGTAAGAGATGGGAAATCCACTACTTAGTGAGATTTACCTTGCCAAAGACATAATCCGCTATCCTCTCATCCATTGCATTTCGGCCATTCAAACTTGGATCTAGTATATTGCAATCCTGCTGCCAGAGTCCTGCCACGGTCGACATTTTCTGTAAGGGGTTTTGGATCGCAGAGGTTTCTCTCTCTAGAGGCCTCTCTCTCTTGCACAGGAAAACCGTGAGTGGTTCGACCCACTCGCCCCTTAGATTCTGTACTCTGGACTTTGGGGCAGGAACTACAATGTAGAGAAAACTCTTATAGACCAAGTTTGATGAAACAAAATGGAATTTTATTGCATAATGTAAAACAAATCAAATGCAAGCAAATAAGAGGATACATGGGAGGGGAAAGCACAAACAAATCATAATGACACAATACTAACTAAGGCAAATACAGGCATATTATACTCTACAAAGATCATCATGAAATGGGGAAACACATGGAACATCGAGGGGCAACAACTCATGTTAATTATACCCTTAAATATCCACCCCCTTAAACCTATCTAGATCTGATTATGAAGGGCCAGAAACATGCTCACCAATCCAACGAGGAAGTGTAAGGTTTTGAAACAGGTCTGCATTTGATCCTTTCAGGCGTCTTGTCTCCACGTGGTTGGTGGAGCCCCAGCGAGCTGCGCCACACCTCTCTCCTGAGGTGGGGGTCGCGGACGGCTGGACACCGGCTGGTCTGGATGTCGGCGGGGTCGGGGATCATCTGCTCAACCCCGGTCAGAGGAGCCTTGGGCTGCCCCCATCGTTTCTTCTGTCGTTTTTTATTGTCCCTTCTCCCGAGCCAGAGTGGGTCGATGGCCTCCCGTTTTGTCAATGGCCCGGGGTTGGTCGATGATCTCCCGATGTTTTACCCCGGGGCAGGACGCCAGCTCGAACCGTCTTCTTCTCCTTCGTCTAGCGATGATGCCACCGATACGATGGTAGCACCACGATGACCGCTTTTCTTCCTACCCCTGGGTTCGCAGATATACTTCTTATCAGAAGCCCTTATCTCGCGCCAATTCAGGTTAGTCTTTTGTTTTAATTTTGGCGGGCTGGGAGCACAACCGGGTAGTTATTATATTTTAAGCTGTTCTTGGATGGCTGGTAACAGGCCATCTCTGGTCTGGAATGACATTCAATGTTTTTAATGTCCTGGTGATGGCCTTAACGGGCCCTTGATGCTCTTCTCATGAATATGAAACTGTTCCCTTTTGTCTGGTTAAACATTTAGATGGCCTTTATCTACAGGCTGATCTTGACTGGATCTGGATCCAATCTATATGTATATGTGGGTGTCTGGTATCGTTCTCTCTGAAACGGCTTCCAGAACTTACTGTGGGCTGAATCCACAAAGCTGTCTGAAGACTGCAGGAACCATTTTAAAGTGTCCCAATAAGTTGGTCACGGGGTCTGGTGGCCATTTTGAATGCCCCTTTTTCCTAGGCTTCTTTTAAAACAGTCTTTAAAATCATGGCCTCTTCTGCCATTTGACCCTTTATAATGTAGAGTTCAATTTTGCGAATCCTACACTCCCCCCTGTTGAAACTGTAACTTGCTTGAAGTATCATAATTCTGGGTGAGCAAAATTTTCTGACTTTCCATAATCAAACCATCCCCAGTATTTACCTATCTATGACCCCACGACACATGCATTTCCCATTTCAGAAAACCTAGTGTACATTAAGCATCTATAGATGGCAATACTTCAGATGTGAAATTTGACATACTCACTTCCAGGCGTGGAGGGGGGCCTAATACCCCTAAATCAGCTGGTGCATACACACTATCTTTTAATAATAACAACACATCTAATAAACTTCAAGAATAAAAAATAAAGTACACACACAAGAATCAAATGCACATGAATACATATCAAAATAATACAGAGGAGGGAGGGAAAACTTTAAATTTATACACAGCAGCAAAATCTAAACGGGTGTCTGTACTTCTACCCGCACAAAATGCTCCCTCCATTCCCCTCTGTTCTCATACTTTTGCGAATGTTTGACCTTTTTACAGTGTACAAACAGTAAATAAACTACAATGATAACCTGGCACACTACAAGAATGTGGGAGGCTATCCTAATCCAAGAAGGGACTTCTATACTAGTGAACAGGTCCCACCACGGCGGGGTCACTATATCCAATATATCTGCCCCTATCTCTAAAGTCTTCTGCTCCAGTGTATAGAAATGTTTCTGTGAAACAACAGCAGCTTTTAATACCTTGGTGAGGTGTTTAGGGAAAGGGAGAATGATATATCCAAAATGTGCAACGAATCGCTCAAAATCGGTGAAATTCTCTTTAACAGTTATGTGAACCGTGGAAGGTTCAGGAATGGGGACAATTCACTCCTGGGCCACTTGAACTTCTGCCCTGGGCTTGAAACAGAAGCTGCTGTCACTAACCGGACACCAACCGTGCTGTCCATGTTGGTAGTGGGGCGCTGCAGTGGTGACACAGTATGTCCCACCTCCTATATATGCCACCTGCGGGGGCACATGGCCTTGTGCGATTGCCTCCATGGTGCAATTTATAGGCTCCACGCCAGCAGTTCTGAACCCGCACTGTGGTTTTGAATGGGCATTCAATTGCTGGGGACACAGGATGATGTGCGCTCCCCGGCTCCGGCACCCCGAGAGGTCGGTACCCATCATTGCATGCTCCCATCGAATGACGTAAGGTGGGACCCCAGTATAGCGAATGTGCGCACCCCCCTGAATGACTCCAATGTTCTCCACCCTGTATACCGGGGCGGGTTTAGCTGTCTTTCCCATCACCGGCATTCTTACCACTATACCCATAATGGTGTGATTTGACCGTCCAAAGTCCACTGGGACTGGGTAGGCTTCTGAAGCTAGTCTGAGCTGGCACGGACTCAATGCATTCGCAAAAGGGTGGAGGGCTGCGAGGTGTTTGTTGCTGATCCAGGAGGGGACTAAACCTTGTTTCAAATCCTCCAGGTTACTGCGGCCCTCGCCCAGTAACCACGCCCCGTACAGTACACAAGCTTCGTTCTGCGCAGCCTGATCGGACGCATTCCGATCCTACCTGATGAGAGCATTTACCGTTGTGGCGTGTTTTTCCAGCTCAGCTATAATCTCTTTTAAGTATAGTGTCATGGCCTGGTCCTCATGTAACTCAGAACCCACTACCTTGTTCTCGTCCGTCAGTATCTTTCTTAACTGTGTTTTCAAACCATTGATCTGGGTTTGCAGCTCCACGTCATCCAGTGTGTTGATGATGGAAGTTCCTGTATTAAAAGCTGTGAAAATATCATTTACTGCACCCCTTCTTTGCCTCCCTATCCTGTCCAAGACCTCATGTGGTGTGGTGTACAATTCGGCTCTGCCGACATCGGCAAAGTCGAATTCGTAAAACTGTTTAAACATTTTTGTTAGCAGGACCTGGTACAATTGTTCCATTTCCTTGGGGCACCACTCAGGCAAGCGCACCTCGGTGTGGTTTAAAATCAGCGAAGCCACCGCGTAGTGTACCCCTTGGTACAGCACCTGACCTGTGGGTACTAATACCAATCCGGTCCCGGGTCCCTTGGTAGTGGTAGGGCACCCTTCCTTGCGGGCTTTGGCTACCGGAATCATGGGCAGGGGCTTGCGGGGGTGGGTGATGAGCTCAGTGACGTTTACTGGGATCTGAGAGTATGGGACTCTGCACGCCCGTGTGCTGACGTGCCACCTCATTCCTCTCCCAGCATCTTGCCACTGCCTTTGGAAAAAGATGGAGACGCCTGTGGGGCAAGCGCGTTCTGAACCCCACATACAGATATAAATCCCCTCATCTGGTTCCCACCATTTGTCCCAAAAGACACTCAAACCCCCATTAGCTCCCGTAATCGTCCAATGGATGTTGTTACCCAGTCTTTCCCACTCGACTGTGGAGTTCTTCATGGTGCTGCTCAGCTTCCTGAGCCACCAACAGCGACTCAAAGGTACATGTCCCAGACAGTTCAAACAAATCCTTTTCCCAACGGTGACGCTGATTCTTGTTGCGATGAACCTCACCCTGGGGCACATCAGAGACATTTCTCTGTATGCGAACCCCATCTGGCTGGAGTATTCAGTAGAGCTCGGCCCCAGCCAGCCTGGCCATCTCCCCTCATGGAAGTAGGCAGCAGTCTCTTCAGCGTCCCGTGGGCCAGTTCCGTCGACTGCGATTGGGCCTCTGTTGCCAGAGCACCCATAAATTGTGGAGTCCTTAGTGCGGCCCTGATAGGCCACACTGTACTCGAGCATCATGGCCATGACAAGGATCCTGCTCATCTTTCTCCTGGTTCCTGCAACAAAATTAAACAATGCCGCCAGGCTCCCGAGAGATCCTGGCTTAGGTGAAGACATGATAGGGTCTTCCGACCTCGATCCAAACAAACACACGTACTGGGCAGACTTGAAACTACTTATACCTCTAAACACTTTAATATTTACACAACTTAACTTAAAACTTAAATTTATGTACAGCACCGCCCGTCCTCGGGCGGCTTGCCTAATCCCTGATTGGACCGCAGCATGCCGCTCCCTGTGGCGGGGCTGCAGTGACCTTTGGCTTGGGTTCCTCGCAGCCTTTTGCTGTCAACTGGGGACTGTGTTCTGCCAGGGGTTTCCCAAGTCTGCGTTTACTGAAGGTGGGGGGATCGGGCCAGGGCTTCCTTGGCTGGGGCGCTGGAGGTGACCTGCGAGGGGCTGCCTTTGGTGAGGCTCCCGTAGCGAGTGGACCTTTGGGTGGGACCTTGGCTCTCACAGCCCGTGGCTTCTCCACGACTGCCGGCTTCGGCTCCCTTCCCTCAGGCTCCGCCCCTTTGGGATTTTGGTCTGTGGCAGACAACTCCTCCTCACCTGTCCCTACAGGTGGAGGATCTCCGCCCCCAATTTCTACCTCCCCCAAACTTGAGTCGAGGGCGGGATCTCCGTCCTCCAACTCCACCTACTCCAGAATCGTATCAAGGGTGTGGCCCAGCTGTTCGGGCTCCTCAGCTCCGATAGCGTTCGGATCAGGGGGAGCGCCTTGATCTTCGGGCTTCTCCTCGTCCGAGTCTCAGGCCATAGGGGAAACCTCCCAGGTGGGCGGGACAGCGTCTCCCTTCAAGCAGGCTGCGGTTCCAGCCTGTGTGGTCTGTGACATATTGCACGCCTCAGGCTGAGGATTTATACCCTCAGACTTGGCTTCGGTTGTTGGCTCTTTTGCACCTGGCTTAAACAGTTTGCACCGCTTGATGTGAAACCATTTATTGCGTCGGGGTACCTCCACTGCGTGACTGGCGGGGACCGGTGGATCTTGCACCGATTCCTGTCTATCCTGGCCTGTGCCTTTCTTGCCAGCGCGGAGGGTCAGACCCAGGAATTTTACTTCCCGCCGGCCGACCCGTGCTTTCGGTGGGTTTGCCTTGACTCCCCCTACTTCTTGTTCCCCCGTACCCGCTGCCCAGAGACAATGATTTCTCAGATCCACGAGGATCCCGTGTGCTACCAAGAAATTGGCTCCAAGGACCCCTGTTCCACCTCCCACCTCCCATTTCATTAGCGTACACTTCCACGTGGTGCAAAGTGGTCCTAAACGAATGGAGAGTGGAATGGAATATGCGCCAGCCTGTTCTTCACCTGTGAAGCCCGATAGAAGACAGGGAACCCCGGTGGACAGAGGTGAGGTGACAGGGTCATCTGTATGGATCACGGTGCATGATGCTCCCGTATCCAACAGAAAGTGCCCCTTCACCTCCCCCACCTTCAATTCCATGAGGGGTCGCCTCCATACATCATATCGCAGCGCACACAAGTAATCGGGCTGCGCCGGCTCTAGTCATTTGGGCACAGCGGTCGGGGTTTTGGGAACGACAAGACCGGTGGTGACGGCTATCTTCCCCTGCGTGATCATCAGAGACTGCATTGTCTCTATGATTGATTCAATCGCAGCGGAATCCATAGCTGCACCAACTCCTGTGGAATCTGTATGGGTAGAATTGAGAAATACTAAGGGGAAAAAAACATTAGTGGGAGTGGTATATAGACCTCCAAACGGTAAGGCGGAGGTTGGGGACGGCATTAAAAGGGAAATTAAAGAAGCGTGCAATAAGGGCACGGCAGTCATCATGGGTGACTTTAATCTACATATAGATTGGGCCAACAAAATTAGTAACAATACTGTGGAGGAGGAATTCCTGGAGTGTTTACGGGATGGTTTCCTGGACCAATATGTCGAGGAACCAACCAGAGATCAGGCCATCTTAGACTGGGTATTATGTAACGAAAAAGGATTAATTAGCAATCTTGTTGTACGAGGCCCCTTGGGTCTGAGCGATCATAATATGATCGAATTCTTCATTAAGATGGAGAATGAAGTAGTTGACTCAGAGACAAGGGTCCTCAATTTAAATAAAGGAAACTACGATGGTCTGAGGAGCGAGTTGGGTAGGATTGATTGGGGAATGGCACTCAAAGGGTTGACGGTGGATAGGCAATGGCAAACATTCAAAGACCGAATGGATGAGCTACAGAATTTGTTCATCCCAGTTTGGCATAAAAATAAAACAAAAAAGGTGACTCAACCGTGGCTAACAAGGGAAATCAGGGATAGCATAAGATCCAAGGAGAGGATATATAAATTGGCAAGAAAAAGCAATATTCCTGAGGATTGGGAGCAGTTTAGGAGTCAAAAAAGGAGGACAAAGGGATTAATTAAGAAAGGGAAAATAGAATATGAGAGTAAGCTTGCAGGGAACATAAAAACTGACTGTAAAAGCTTTTATAGATATGTGAAGAGAAAAAGATTGGTGAACTCAAGCGTAGGTCCCTTACAGTCAGAATCAGGGGAATTTATAATGGGAAACAAGGAAATGGCGGACCAACTAAATACATACTTTGGTTCTGTCTTCACAAAGGAGGACACAAATAACCTCCCAGAGATGCCGGGGAACATAGGGTCTGATGAAAGGGTGGAACTGAAAGAAATCAGTATTTGTAGGGAAATGGTGTTAGGAAAATTGATGGGACTGAAGGCCGATAAATCCCCAGGGCCTGATGGTCTACATCCCAGGGTACTTAAGGAAGTGGCCCTAGAGATAGTAGATGCATTGCTGGTCATCTTCCAGAACTCGATGGACTCTGGAACGGTACCCATGGATTGGAGGGTAGCTAATGTTACCCCACTATTCAAAAAAGGTGGTAGAGAAAAAGCGGGGAATTATAGACCGGTAAGCCTGACATCGGTAGTGGGGAAAATGCTGGATTCTATTATAAAAGATGTAATAGCAGAGCACTTGGAAAGCAGTGACAGGATCGGACAAAGTCAACATGGATTTACAAAAGGTAAATCATGCTTGACTAATCTACTGGAATTTTTTGAGGATGTAACTGGTAAAATAGATAAGGGAGAGCCAGTGGATGTGGTGTATTTGGACTTTCAGAAGGCTTTTGATAAGGTCCCACATTAGAGATTAACGTGCAAAATTAAGGCACATGGGATTGGGGGCAAGGTATTGACTTGGATAGAGAACTGGTTGGCGGACAGAAAGCAAAGAGTTGGAATAAACGGGTCGTTTTCCGAGTGGCAGGCAGTGACTAGTGGGGTACCGCAAGGATCGGTCCTAGGACCCCAGCTGTTCACAATATATATTAATGATCTGGACGAGGGAATTGTATGTAATATCTCCAAATTTGCAGACGACACAAAGCTGGGTGGGAGGGTAAGCTGTGAGGAGGATGTTGTGAAACTCCAGTACGATTTGGACAGGTTGGGTGATTGGGCAGAAACATGGCAAATGCACTATAATGTGGATAAATGTGAGGTTATCCACTTTGGTGGCAAAAACAGGAAGGCAGATTATTATTTGAATGGCAATAGATTGAGAGAAGGGGAAGTGCAAAGAGACCTGGATGTTATTGTGCACCAGTCGCTGAAGGTAAGCATGCAGGTGCAGCAGGCGGTTAAGAAGGCAAATGGTATGTTGGCCTTCGTAGCAAGAGGGTTCAAGTACAGGAACAAGGATGTCTTGCTACAGTTGTACAGGGCCTTGGTGAGACCGTACCTTGAGTATTGTGTGCAGTTTTGGTCACCTTACCTGAGGAAGGACGTTCTTGCCATGGAGGGAGTGCAGCGAAGATTCACCAGGCTAATACCTAGGATGGCAGGAATGACGTATGAGGAGAGATTGTGTCGATTGGGCTTATATACACTGGAGTTTAGATGATTGAGAGTGGATCTCATCGAAACCTATAAAATTCTGTCAGGTCTGGACAGACTAGATGCAGGAAGGATGTTTCTGATGGCCGGGGTGTCCAGAACCAGGGGTCATAGTCTAAGGATAAGGGGTAAGCCATTTAGGACTGAACTGAGGAGGAATTTCTTCACCCAGAGAGTGGTGAACTTGTGGAATTCTCTGCCACAGAGGGCGGTGGAGGCCAGTTCATTAAATATATTCAAGAAAGAGTTGGATATATTTCTTGAGGCTAAAGGGATCAAGGGATATGGGGAGAAGGCAGGGACAGGGTACTGAAATTGGATGATCAGCCATGATCTCATTGAATGGCGGAGCAGGCTCGAGGGGCCGAATGGCCTACTCCTGCTCCTATCTTCTATGTTTCTATGTTGTGCTGGGGCAGGAGCTACGGCTTGGGTTTGGGCTGGTGCTGGGGCGGCGGTCTGGGCTTGGGCTTGGGCTGCGGGAAATTTTCCCTTATTATCCTTCCACGGATTTCTACAGTCCTTGCGCGAATGTCCATCCTTCCCACACCCGTAGCAATTGAGCTTGGCTTGGGCAGGGTGATTCCCCCCCTGACGCCACTCCTTCTTGCTTGGGGCTGCGGGTTTTGCCTCATGCACCTTTCCCTTCTGGGGAGGTATTTCCTGACCTCTACAATTCTTATACGCAACGTGGAGCTGGCGGAGTACTGTCTCCTCCATGACACCGGGACCTTGGGGATCAAACCAAGATCTGGCTAGGGCCCATATCTGCGGCAAGCTGTTGGTGAATAAGCAACGGAGCCAATGAACCCGCTGCTTGTCGATCATTGCAGCCCGGTCAGGCATGCCCGGACAGCTGCGCCGATACACTGGCCACAGCCTTTCTGCGAAAACCCGTGGGGGTTCTCCAGATAGCTGCACAGTCCCTTCCACACGGTCGAACAGACTACCGTCGTCCACTCCCAGTACTTCTAAAACTTCCTCCCTGAGATTCGCATACCCTTTCCGTCCCCTCTTACTCTCATCTGAGAGGCACTGAAGGATTGTGCAATCCAGGGAGAAAAGCAACATTTTTGCCTGTTCCTGATCATCACAGTCATTAATGGCTGCTGTTTCCTCTATCTCCCTGAAATGAATCGAGGGATCTCCCTTTACTGTAAGTCTTGCGAGGTGGTGGACCTTAATTGCTGGGTAGCGTAGGGCACCACGAGCTGGTTCTGGTGGGGTCCGGCATCGCCATTTGTGGCTTTGGGACCGAACCTCTGGTGCCGAGCAGGACACATTGGTGCCGGCTCCAGCTTTGCTTCCAGTGGCTGTTCTTCCTCACATTCCACCTCGGCTACCTCCTCTTTTACCACCCCCTGATTTTCTGACCAAGCCTCACTGTAGCTCGGTGGTGCTGAGGGCTCAGTGGCTGGTACCACAACTACTTCGGCTGGAATCAGCTGTTTCGATTCCTTTAAAAAGTCCATGTGACTGGCTTTCGGGCTGACGAGACACACCATGCCTTCTGCCTTAACCAGGGCCGTTCTTAGGTCCTCTATGGTCTTTTGGCAGGGGCCATGGTCTGTGCTCTCAAACCCGTGCTCGAGGGCTAGCTTGTAAGCTGCCTTAACCTCCACTACTCTCTCCTCCTGTGCTCTTAGCTGTTGTGCGAGGTGGGCGTTTTTCTCCCATATCCTCGTTTCATTGATCTTTGCCTCAGTAATCTGGCACTCCAGGTACTCTATTCTAGCCTGGTGTAGACAAGCTACCACTTGGTGTTCCTGATTCAGTGCGTAAAGCGCTGTGATGAGTTTTTCCCCACCCATGGCCTTTTCCTCTATCTCTGCTGCCTGTGCAGTGATCCTGGCTGCCTGTGCTGCAACGACCCGGTCCACGATCTGGACTTGCTTCTTGTAACACATCAGCCACACTGCCTTTTACACTGACTTCTTATGCTCTTTGCTCTCTGTCCACCTGATGGCTGCGTCCACCGGACGCCCATCCAGTAAGAGATCGGAAATCCACTGCTTAGTGAGATTTACCTTGCCAAAGACATAATCTGCTATCCTCTCATCCATTGCATTTCGGCCATTCAAACTTGGATCTACTACATTGCAATCCTGCTGCCAGAGTCCTGCCGTGGTCGCCATTTTCTGTAAGGGGTTTTAGATCACAGAGGTTTCTCTCTCTAGAGGCCTCTCTCTCTTGCACAGGAAAACCGTGAGTGGTTCGACCCACTCGCCCCTTAGATTCTGTACTTTGGACTTGGGGGCAGGAACTACAATCTAGAGAAAACTCTTATAGACCAAGTTTGATGAAACAAAATGGAATTTTATTGCATAATGTAAAACAAATCAAGATGCAAGCAAATAAGAGGGTACATGAGAGGGGAAACCACAAACAAATGATAACGACACAGTACTAACTAAGGCAAATACAGGCATATTATACTCTACAAAGATCATCATGAAATGGGGAAAACACACAGAACATCGAGGGACAACAACTCATGTTAATTATACCCTTAAATGTCCACCCCCTTAAACCTATCTAGATCTGATTATGAAGGGCCAGAAACATGCTCACCAATCCAGCTAGGAAGTGCAAGGTTTTGAAACAGGTCTGCGTTTGATCCCTTCAGGCGTCCCGTCTCCACGTGGTTGTTGGAGCCCCAGCGAACTGTGCCACACCTCTCTCCTGAGGTGGGGGTCGGGGACGTCTGGACACCGGCTGGTCTGGATGTCAGCGGGGTCGGGGATCATTTGCTGGACCCCGGTCAGAGGAGCCGTGGGCTGGCCCCCATCATCTTTTCTGTAGTTTTTCTTATCTCTTCTCCCGAGCCGGAGTGGGTCAATGGCCTCTCGTTTCGTCAACGGCCCGGGGTTGGTCGATGATCTCCCGATGTTTTACCCCGGGGCGGGATGCTGGCTCGAACCGTCTTCTTCTCCGATGATGGCCGCTCCGTTTATGGCTTCCTCCCGTTTTCCACGACGCCTTCTTTCGATGACTTTCCCTCCTCGATCCCTTCTTTCTCTCCTCGATCCCTTCTTTCTACCTCTGGGTTCCCAGATATACTTCTCATCAGAAGCCCCTATCTCGCGCCAAATCAGGTTAGTCTTTTGTTTTTACTTTGGTGGGCTGGGATCACAACGGGGTAGTTATTATATTTTAAACTGTTCTTGGATGGCCGGTAACGGGCCATCTCTGGTCTGGAATGACCTTCATTGTTTTTAATGTCCTGGTGATGGCCTTAACGGGCCCTTGATGCTCTTCTCATGAATATGATACTGTTCCCTTTTGTCTGGTTAAACATTTAGATGGCCTTTATCTACAGGCCAATCTTGACTGGATCTGCATCCAATCTATATGCTTATGTGGGTGTCTGGTTTCATTCTCTCAGAAACGGCTTCCAGAACTTACTGTGGGCTGAATCCACAAAGCTGTCTGAGGAATGCAGGAACCATTTTAAAGTGTCCCAATAAGTTGGTCACGGGGTCTGGTGGCCATTTTGTATGCCCCTTTTTCCTAGGCTTCTTTTAAAACAGTCTTTAAAATCATGGCCTCTTCTGCCATTTGACCCTTTATAATGTAAAGTTCAATTTTGCGAATCCTACACTGCGTCAGTCTAGTGTGCCTCCACTATTCAGTCTGCCAGACCAACTTAACGGATGGCTACTTGGAGACAAGGGCTATCCCCTGAAGACATGGCTAATGAAACCGTTGAGGAGCCCATCCAACGAAGCTGAGGAGAGCTACAACTCCAGCCACATGTCCACCAGATCCATAATCGAGCAAACCACCGGTTTGCTGAAGTTGCGCTTCAGATGCCTGGATAGATCAGGTGGAGCCCTGCAGTATTCTGCAGCCAGGGTCTCCAGAATCGTCGTGGTTTGCTGTGCACTTCACAACATGGCACATCGTCATGGCTTGCAGATTCCTGAGGACCAAGTGGCTCATCACATATCCTCCTCAGATAAGGAGGAGGAGGAGGAGGAGGAGGAGGAGAGCGAAAATGAACATCTTGCAGAGGCCCATCAACCAGCGGCAGCAGTACGCGAGAACATTGCTGCCTGGGATGCAAGGAACACACTCATCTTGGCCAGATTTGCTTAGCCTAGCCAATCAAGCAGTTTTGCCTCACAGCTTCTTACCTGAGCATCGACAATGGCCAAGGACCAGCGGATTCCTAGCAATTTGACCACCATACTGACAATTGCAAGTAATCCTAAGCCCTCAATGTGAAAGTCCCATTCGCAAAATGACACATGCCACAACTACAGCAGCAGCCATCAGATTTTTTATTTACATTATTCATCTGATGGCTTTTTCACAGAAAACTTCAAATTTCGCCCAAGTGACTACCCTTGTGACTATTTGTACAGTATCTTTCTCTAATGCGTCCTCCTACGTGGTGCTTCCCCTGTGGCTTCAGCCGATGTGGAGGCCCCTTTCTCACATTCCTGCTGCTCCTGCTTCGACACCTTTGGTGGGAGTCCTCTGGGGTTGCAAGCCTGTGAGGGCTCGGCAACAGTTTACTGCTCCTGTGTCTGTGCAGGGGGCGAGACGCCGATCTCAGTTGGGTGTGGACTCTGGTGGGGCTCTGACCGAAGGCTTTGCAGTGGCAAGGAAGTGTGAGCACTTGGAGTGGAGCCCCCACTTCCTTGATGTCTCCCACCAACTTCCCTCTCATGGGTCAGGTCCCTCTCAGCACCTGCAAGTGGCTGGAGAGCACCTTGCTGCACATCAGGGGGGCCATGAGGACCTGTATCTGCACTTGCAGTCCTACTCAGAAGGACTTCCATGAAGGACTGGTTTCTCTGTTCAATAGATGGCCATCGCTCCTCCAGAGAGTCATTCTATTCTGAACACTCACCACGTTTTATGCACTCTGGTGACTTATCACCTCCATGGAGGTTGCCATCCTTTCCATGGTGATGCGTTCATGTGCCAATGACTCCACAAAGGCTCTGCTCATGTTCGCAATGGACTCCTCCATTGGCGCCACACTCACAGCGACCCTGGAGATTAAATCTGCTAGAGACTCCTGCATCTGTTCCTGGAGTTCCAGCACCGCTGATCTTATGGATGGACCCAGAGGCAGAGGGTCGACATGCAGCTGAGCCGAGCTGGCAGAGTCCTGCGCCCTCCGACTAGGACTCTCCGCTGCTGTTCCTGTCTCCACAATCTGCTGATGCTCACTTGTGAGCTATGACCAGGTGACAACACTACTCTATCCCACGAAGGTCCCACCGAGGTGTGAGTGTCTGCGCTGATGATGCTGACGCTGCACCCTCAGAGGTTTCAGCTTCCTCTGAGGAGTCTTGAGGCTCATGCTCTTCCCCTGGCTAGTGGGGACGGGTGCTTGCGATGGTCCTGTGGGGGAGTAAAGGAAAGAGTCAGGGATGTGATGCCAAGGTTACATGCACATTGCATATTGCAGATGATCATAAGTCCATCCGTTAGAGCTTCAGACTCATTATCAGTGACTCATGCAATGTCAGTGAGAGAGATGGAAAACTACTCTGTCACCAGCTTGCTGTGATGAACCCCTCTGTCTGTCCCCCGCTTGCGCATCTTCCTCCACTCCTACGATCTCCAGGACCGCCTCCTCCCACGGCGTGAGGTGGGCTACTGAGGGTGGCCCTCCTCCTGTCCTCACTCTTTCTCGCTTATTGTGAGCTCTCTTTTCCTGCAATGAGGGAGACAAGTGAAGGTTGAGTGAGAATGAAGCATTGAGTGTAGAAATTCCATAGCATAGATACTTAGAAGGAGATAAAGATGGAGTGAGGTGGCAAGATCAAGGGCCCTCCCTGTGTGTTGTCAGTTGTTTTCATAGCATCACAGTGATAGGGGTTGTGAGGGCTGCATAGTCAAATAGTTTGGTGAATGTGACCATAGAGAGAGAGGGAATGGGTAAGGGTGCATGGATGTCAGTGTCAAGTGGAATGTGGAGGAAGAGATTGCTAAAGCTGAGTGCTGGTGAGGAAAGGCAATGGGGATCAGATTGAGGGTGATGGGAAATTCATACTCACTTTTCCAGTGCGCAGAAGGTCATGAAATCTCTTCCTGCACTGAATCCAGGTCCTGCGGGTTACTGATAATGAGTTGACCTCCTCTGCCACCTGGATCCACACAGCCGTGGTCTGCTGGGGAGGCTTCTTCCTCCCTGAAGAAGGGAAGAGCACCTCTTTATGAGCTCTTGCTCCCTCAACTAAAGCCTGCAAGGCAACGTCATCAAACCTGGGAGCAGACCCAGGTCTCTTGCTGGTCATTCTGCCTCCAGGTCCCTGTAGTATGAAAGGCCAAAATGTTTGCAGTCTGTGGAAGAAGCAAGGCTTGTTGCAGACCTTAAATGCAGCAGCAATGATGACATCATCGGAGGTGACTTTCAGACTGGAAAAACTAATTTGCCATGGGTTCCCACACGTTGGAACTCAATTGGCCAATTAAGTTAAAATCGCATCAATCTCCCACATCGATTTAGATTCGGGTGGATAACATGAAATGCGGATTACACGACCCCAGCCCGCCCCTGAAATAAAATCCAGCCCTTCGAGTTCAAATGCCTTGTGAAAAAAAAAATTATTTTTTAATTCCCAAATGGCAATCTTCAGCTCTTAAAGTTTATCTGCCTTCTGCACGTAAAAAAAAATGGTAAAATGCTTCAACACTAACACAAATGGTTCAACAAGCCAGGGAATGGGCACATGGATCTTGCACATAAGCACTCCAGCTTTGTGCAGTGGGTCAACACTGCAAGAGAGGTCCTTTACCCACAGGGTCCAGGAGGCCCTCCAGAAAGAAGGATGTGGGACCAGATCACCGAGGCCTTCACTGCCAGCAGTGTTGCCCCCACAACCTGTCTCCAGTGCCCAAGGAAGCTTCATGACCTGAGACCAGTGGTCAAGGTCAATGAATGCAATTTCAAAAGCAGTCTCCTACCATTGCACCACCAAGCTCACACACTGCTGAATGCCTTCCACCAGCCATGCTGCAGCCACTGGGGTAGCACTGCGTGACTTCAATAGGATAGGCAAAGGTACACACAAGGCAGTCACTAAGAGAATGCATCAAGGTGATGAGTTGATTTCTTGATGTCATATTGGATGGATAGATGTATAAAGTTGGATTGGAAAGTTTGTTTTGTGGTGGCTTTTATTTCAGCATCGTGGCCAAGAGGATGCTGTGATGGTCAATAACAGAGGGAAGGTAAGGTATGGGAGTAATGTTGAAAGGGGAATTGGGGTTGTGGTACCTGCTACCGCAGGCAGATGATTCCATCCCGGATATCCAGGCCAGAAAGCGGCTGTCTGGGTTGCATCCTTCCTTATGCTTCCTCCTCTTCTGCATCTTCCTCTTCCCTCTGCGAGCGGATGCTGGAAATCTGAAGTAAAAGCGGAAATGCTGGAAATACTCAGGCATGTCAGGCAGCATCTCGACGTGAGGCATGAACTCTGTTTCTAGATATAGGAAACTCTCGATTTACCGACACCTAAATAACTGGAAATCTCTGTTAACCGACAAAATTCAGGAGTAGGTTCAGGTAAGTTTTACTTCTTATTAGTGGCCGTTCCTGGATCTGTGGCTGTGTAACCGGGGTTCCTGCACCTGTTGTTAAACAACAGGGACACCTGGATCTTGTGGCCGGGGTTCCTGCACCTGTTGCTAAGCAACAGGGATGCCTGGATCTTGTGGCCGGGGTTCCTGCACCTGTTGCTAAGCAACAGGGATGCCTGGATCTTGAGGCCAGGGTTCCTGCACCTGTTGCTAAGCAACAGGGAAGCTTGGATTTGTTGCTGTGTACGGAGCTCTCGTACCTTTTACTATACCTCTCTGCAATCCGGACTTTTTGATAAACCGGCACCACGCCCGTCCCGTCGGTGCCGGATAAAAAAGAGTTTCCTGTAACTAGATAACACAGATGCTGCCTGACCCGCTGAGTATTTCCAGCACTTTCTGTCTTCTCAGAAGCCTTTTGTTACAATCCGATGCCTTGCAAACATCCAGCAGCGCTCCCTGCATACTTAAAAAACTTTTAACATCAATTGCACCAAGTCACTACTTCAATAAAATTAAAGAAAAGGTCCAAAAGCTTAAATGCAAATTTACCTGAAAGATGTGTGTTTCCCTTTAAATAGCACTGACAGCATCTCTGTAGGTCTGCTGCACACTTGTTTTTCTGAGCGAGCTTAGGACCCAGCTTTAATTTCAGCGTAAAGGTTCAAGTTCGCAGAGCGTGACGTTAAACTGGCATTGCACGACAACTGATGTCACGCTCTACAGATTTGCATGTCTAGCTCCAGCGCTGCCAACGGCAGTGCTATGGACCTCACCAAAATGGTGGCCGCGAGTCCCACACCAGAGGTGGGCGGAAGTGAGGCAGCCGCCACTTACTTCATGAAACAGGCCTTACCGGGTGGCGGAAAGTACCCAAATTTCTAGCCCAATATCTACGACTTAGTACCAGATTTACTACTTGAGTGTCAAATTTGGAGACCATCCATTGTACCAAAAACGTCATTACATTTTTCCATTACACAATTCAGAGAAACATCTAGGTCTACCTGCAAAATATTGTTTTTCTCTGTGGCCGTTGCATCATTTTCAACCAAAAAAACTGCATTAGCAAACTTTTCATAATGTTTATACATTACATTGTCCAGTAGCTGTCTGAGAAATGTTAATGGGTGATATTACAGATATATTACTAACAAAATTTAATTCTCATAAATGTCATGCTTTGAATCTGCTCACTCCCATCATTTTGTTAGAAGGTATAAATTATGATGAAAGATGGGCACATATTCAACAAAAGAGGGAAAATATGGCTCAAGTATTCAAGTAGCAGCTCTGCTTATTTTACTGCAATGTTAAGTAAAATATTTAGCATTCATGCACTAACAACTACTATTTTCTTTAGTGAGCCATAACATAAAGACTGATTACAAAATTTTGGCAGCGTTTCTGCCTTTTTTCTTTTACCCCTATTTTCAGTTAAAACAAATTCAGTTTAACCCATTCTCCTGGACTATTTCCGAATAAGTGGGGTGCTGGAATTTTCAAATGCAACTGTGCTCCATGGTCTTATTGGAGTGGGATGTGGGCAGGAAATAGGATCCAGAACAGACTACTCTGCTGGTACTGGAGTGCACGGGGTAGATCTTGGGGGTTATTTTGCCCAAGGGTGAAAACACGCGCTAAATGGGTGCTGTATTGAGAAGACACACCTGTTTGAAAGTCTGGATTTAGAACCCAATTTTGGTCCTAATTGCTCATTACCATAATTTGAACTTGCCTGGAGGTGCTAACAGCTGCAAGTTTAGCACTCAAGTGCTGATTAGACATAATTTTCATGGAGCAGTGTACGTAGGCTGGAAGGTACACAGTAACACCTTGCAGGATGGCTTAGGGACCGAGCGAAAGGGCGCACAGGTTCTCAGACATGGCACTGGGGGCCCTGGTAAAGGAGGTCCAGAGGAGGAGGGATGTCCTGTACCCGCAGGGGTGGGGAAGGATTCCACCTCGCCCTCCTGTCCCTTTCTGCTGCAGCAGCTGGTGCTGCTCTGCCTGGCTTCATGTCCACCTCCCATTCCTCGTCCAGACCAAAGGGGACCCCTAGCAAGGTGCCCAGGATCAAGCACGCCCTTTCTCTGGGTGACTCTCATTAGGTGTCCAATAAGGTAGAGCAGCACAGCACTCACTCTTCTTAGTTGAAGTCCTCAGAGAATTTGCGGAATAAATGATGCTCGAGTGTTGGTGAAGCCTGGACAAAGTGTCCCAGAAAATCTCCCAATGTGTATTAGAGGTCTTCTTCACTGCTCCAGCTGTAAGTAAACATGAAATGGTAGCGCTTGAAATCCACATTAGTGCCATGGTTACTCACAAACAGCTGGTCACTGTTATGAAAGGACATTAGGATAAGCCACCAAAATACTGTGCATCTTCCTTTGTAAGCACTAGCAGGCAATTTAAGTGGCAATCAGCTGCTTAACGATCATCCGGGCGGCCGTTCCTAGTGCAAACTTTAACCCCTTTACCAAGATGCCACCTTGCACTAAATGCAGGCTAAACCACCGTTTCAGCTCAGGACCCCACATTGGCCACCTCGGAGGAAAGTTAGCGCCTAAATGTGCTGCTGAAAGTCACCTCCCTTGACTTTGTACAATTATGCAAAACTGGCGACAGTGAGTGGGCAATCCGTTTTTCATCGCTCCCCTTTTTTATTTCCATTGACATCAATAGTTTTACATTATTGGACAAGATCTACCCCGATAGATCAACATTCAAGTTCCATAGCAATAATGCTGGCTGTGGAGGAGGGCCCTGTCCATGTCTTGGAAAAATATCGCCGATCCTTTATCGTCGCTGGGTCAAAATCCTGGAACTCCCTCCCTAACAGCACTGTGGGAGTACCTTCACCTCACGGACTGCAGCGGTTCAAGATGGCAGCTCACCACCACCTTCTCAAGGACAATTAAGGATGGGCAATAAATGTTGGCCTTGCCCACATCACAGGAACGAATAAAAAAAGGTTAGAAAAAAAGAGTCGAGAAGATACAATTGAAACTATTATCCCTCTGTTCCTGGAAATTGAGGTAACTATTAATTATTTCTGTACTTTGCAGTTCTATTCCATAAAGTTGCAAAACTAAATTGTTATTGTGTGCTTGATCTTTAGATGGCTGAAACCACAAGACTCCATCTTTAGAGGGTCAACACAGTACATGGATACATTCTTGTGTAAGGCAACATGGACATAGCCCTTCTCCACAGGGCTTTTCTGACATGCACTGAAATTATTAAAGGTATCACAATGGATGAGACTCCCTGTCAGAAGCACAGGGCTGAATTTGAATGGAGAAGTGGGTTTGGGAGCGTGGTGTCTCCAAAGTGGTCGGGAATCCTGGGAGGGCGTGCTTTGCATGGGCCGCCTCCATTTCCCACCCACAGCCAGCCAGATTGAGAGGCTGGCTGGCTCTGGATGGATAGGCCTGTGGCACAAGGCCGCAGAAAGGAGGAAGGGTTGGGAATCGCATGAGGGCCGGTGGACAGCCAAAGGAGCAAGGGGAGGGCCGGAGCAGCAGGAGGTGGGTCGGTTGAGAATTGGAGGCCGGGACTAGCATGGGGTGGGGGTCGGTCAGGTGAGGATCGGGGGCTGGAGGAATGGCAGGGCGGGTGGTTAGGAAACAAACGGCAGCCAGAGGATCAGATTGGCGGCCGGAGGAGTGGGACGGGAATAATCGGCAGCTGGATAAGCGGTTGGCGGGGTGGGTGTCGGCAGAGCAGGGAGGGAGCGCCGGCAACAATCGGGGCCAGAGGAGCATGGGGGGAGGGGGGAGGCCTCATGGGGGGGAATCAGAGGCCTGGGGGGAATTGGAGGCCTGGGTGGGATCAGAGGCTTGGTGGGGATTGAAGGCCTCGTGGAGAGGGCTCTCCAATCATGGGGAATGGGTTAGGCAGGGACGCTGGATTCAGGAGGTAAGTGTAAAGGCAATTACCTCATGGATCCAGCAGTCCTCACTTTATTTTAGCTGGCAGGTTTCATGAGGCCCTGCAAACCCCCACCAGCTAAAGCTAAATTGAAAATGGAGGTCAAAGCAGAGGCTTCCAGTCTCATTATAATATTTACATTGATGATCCATCTCCTGGGAGCGGGTTGGCTGCCCGCCCCTCACCCCGCCTCCGTTAAAACCAGAATTGGGCGGGTTGGAGGCAGGTTCTGGTCGAGATTCAGATTTTTAACAATTTTAGGTTAAAATTCCCCCAATAGTGTTAGAAAGTTATATCCAATGTGTTAACACACTGCCTTCCCCGCTCCTTCCCTCTTTTAAATTATTTAGAGTAATTAGAATTTGAAATGGCATATAAATAATCGTTCTTTTTTAATGTGCCTTATTATGTCAAAATTTCACACAAGCACTTCACACAGTGGACTATTTTTGAAGTGCAGTTATTGTTGATATTCAATGTTAAACACTGTCTCTTTAATATATGTGATAAAAAGAAATTACTGTACTTCACAATATTCAATGGTTGCCAGGAATTTACCATCTGCTGTCACTCCCAAATTGCTGTGCAGGGCAATCATTTACTAATAGGATTAAAAGTTGCAGAGATAAGTATGGAAATATGTGAACAAATACTCCACAGAACATGTCAGTTCCAATCCTTTTGGGACCATGATAATGTGGTGTATGAATTGCAGACATTTGAAGTTGAGTAATGTAGATTGCAATGTTGGATGGCTACCCTGGAGATTTTGATAGATGATCTTCAACAATCAGGGAGAAACCTCACTGATTTATCTCCTCCTGGATTTTTACTTACGGTTATTCATTTCCCCGGGGACATTAGATAAGGTAAGTACTTGGCAAATTGCATACGGTCCACTGGAGTGAGCTCAGTGTACAAACTAGCCTTTTCCCATTCCAATACATTAACTGTGCAAATTTCCTTCGGGGCTGTGGGGGTGTCCCCACTTGTTCACCATAGCTTCGGTTGAAGAGCTACAGAAACCCTTGGAAAACTGGCGTAACCACCATTTATCGGATATTATCTGACTTCTGTCCCTATGGGTTCCTCAAATGACAGGCTCAGAAAATCCTAGCTGCCCTCTCCACCCCATGCAACTGTTATTACTGCAGTTGAGAGCCAGTGTGAGTCACTTTGAGGCCTTCAAAAGGGCCCAAACTTTCACAAGAGTATGGTAATTAATCCTAGAGGTCCTTCAATTACCTTCTTTAAGAACATAAGAATTAGGAGCACGAGTAGGCCATACAGCCCCTCGAGCCTGCTCTGTCATTCAATAAGATCACGGCGGATAATCGATCTCAACCCCACTTTCCCGCCCAATCTCCATATCCCTTCATTCCCCATGAGTCCAAAAATCTATCTATCTCAGCATTGAATATGCTCAAAGACTCAGCATCCACAGCACTCTGGGGTAGAGAATTCCAAAGATTCAGAACCCTCTGAGTGAAGAAATCTCTCCTCATCTCAGTCTCAAATGGCCGACCCCTTATCCTGAGACTATGCCCCCTAGTTCTAGACACTCCAGCCAGGGGAAACAACCTCTCAGCATCTACCCTGTCAATCTCCTTCAGAATCTTGTATGTTTCAATGAGATCACCTCTCATTCTTCTAAACTCCACAGAGTATAGGCCCATTCTACACAATCTCTCATCATAGGACAGCCCTCTCATCCCAGGAATCAATCTAGTGAACCTTTGTTGCACTGCCTCCAAGGCAAGTATATCCTTCCTTAGATAAGGAGACCAAAACTGTGCACAGTACTCCAGGTGTGGTCTTACTAAGACCCTTTAGTCAGAGTGGCTCCGCTTGTCCTTGCTGGAGACCCCGTCCAAATTCCTGGGACGAGGTAATTTGCCAAGATGCGGCAGGCTGCAAGGCGCATCAGTGCCTGATGCCTCTGTCCAAGCCTATCAGCCCTCCGAAGGTGGAGCAGAATCCTCTGGAGACCCAAATGGGCCGAAGAAATGTTTTTTTCGATAATACTCTTTAGCTTCCACTGGAGACACTGATTAAAAGAAGGTATGCGAAGGCCCTGAAGGATTGACTACCATACTCTTGTGAAAGGTTGGGCCCTTTAGAAGGCCTCAAAGGAAGTCACGCTAGGTCTCAAACCATATATTGGATATTATCTCACTTCTGCCCCCATGGGTTCCTCAAATATACAGGCCCAGAAAATCCTAGCCCACCCCCTCACCATTCAGGCAACTGTGCAGTTGAGAGCTGGTGTGAGTCCCCATCGCTTCACGTCTGTTGGGGTGGGATGGGCAGTGGGTGCAGCAGCGGGGCGTGCAAAAGAGCCATGCTTGGCCTCTCCCTATCGGAGTTTAACGGTCCGGTACAAATGAAGCGGAATCTTGGTAGAGCCGAGATCCAACCCAGAACCCGAGTGTAAATGTGACTTATTCCCTCTCCATCCCCAGGAATTTTGGGGCCCACAGTTTACGAGTGGCAAGGATCAAAGATCATAAGAACATAAGAAATAGGAGTAGGAGTAGGCCATTTGGCCCTTCGATCCTGCTCCGCCATTCAATAAGATTATGGCTGAACTTCTACCTCAGCTCCACTTTCCTGCACTATCCCCATATCCCTTGATTCCCTTAATATTCAAAAATCTATCGATCTCTGTCTTGAATATACTCAACAACTGATCCTCCACAGCTCTCTAGGGTAGAGAATTCCAAAGATTCATCACCCTCTGAGTGAAGAAATTTCTCCGCATCTCAGTTCTAAATGGCCGACCTCTTATTCTGAGACTGTGACCCCGGTTCTAAACTCCCCAGCCAGAGGAAACATCCTCCCTGTATCTACCCTGTCAAGCCCTGTAAGATTTTGTATATTTCAATGAGATTACCTTTCATTCTTCTAAACTTTAGAGAATATAGACCTAGTCTACTCAATCTGTCCTCATAGGACAATCCC
This sequence comes from Somniosus microcephalus, assembly GCF_052327205.1. Lineage (NCBI taxonomy): Eukaryota > Metazoa > Chordata > Chondrichthyes > Squaliformes > Somniosidae > Somniosus > Somniosus microcephalus. Next base: position 279,492,268 of record NC_140987.1, read on the forward strand.
CCATCCCAGGAAGCAATCTGGTGAACCTTTGTTGCACTCCCTCTATGGCAAGTATATCCTTCCTTAGGTAAGGAGAACAAAACTGTGCACAATACTCCAGGTGTGGTTTCACCAGGGCCCTATATATTTTTACTCTTAGACATCTTTACTCTTATACTCAAATCCTCTTGTAATAAAGGCCAACATACCATTTGCTTTCCTAATTGCTTGCTGAACCTGCATGTTAACTTTCAGTGATTCATGTACAAGGATACCCAGGTCCCTCTGAAGCAAAAGACAGGAAGGAGAAAACAAAAGTGGCAGTCAGAGAAATCAAGGGTTTAAATCAAACATGGCCACAGTAAATAATAATTCTAAAAGGTCTAAGAGTGTTAAAAAAAAACAAGTCTGAAAGGCCTAGAAATTCGGTTGTTTGCGCCAGCGGTTAGCACCTAAAGAGACCGAGAATTGGGGTATTACCTAATGTTGGGGCGGGCGCAATGAAGATAGCGACAACTCCCATATTGACTATACATTTAACGCCTGCGCTAAGTGTTTGCGCGCGCCCGCGAGCGCAAGCAGATCATGACGTCATTTCATTGTGCAACGCCTTTTAGGGGCACCTGAGCGGATATTGGGTGGCGCCCGGAGCCTTTATGCCTAGCGCTATTAGTGACAGTTCGAAGGAGCGTTAGCAGGCCCTTCTCGGAGTTGGGGGGCGCTATTTAAAGGGGACAGCTCTAGTACAGAAGCTTCAGCCACTTGGGCTGTTCATTGCGATCGTTGGTGGAGAGAGTTGGTGAGTTACTGTGGAGCAGAGTTTTTGGAATTTAGCATTAGAGTACTTGGGACCCTCAGACCTGTCCGGAGCAGTTGGAGCACTAGACCTAACAGCCTTTTGACCAACTGGCATCGGAATGGGAGATGCTTTGGAGGGCGACGGCCTCATGGCCGAACACTATGAAGGGGCAGAGAGACGGCGGGAGAGAGGGCTGGGATTGGCCAGAAGGAGGAGGGGCAATGGAGGTCGGCCAATCCGAGGGTATGCTGCGAGGGTCTTTAGGCAGCAGGTGTCATACCTTGACATGTCGGAGGAGCAGTGTGTGCGAAGGCTCCGATTCGGGATGGACGTTGTTACTGAGCTGTGCCACCTGCTTGCTGAGGATCTGCAGCCGCATCTACGGTGCATGACCTCTCTGTCGGTGGCCGCTAAACTGACTGTTGGCCTCAATTTTTATGGCAATGGATCCTTTCAGTGAGTCATTGGGGACATCGCGAATATCTCTCAGGTTGCAGTCCACTGCTGCATCCGGCAAGTTACAGCTGCCCTTTATAGGCGAAGGCGTCAATTCATCACCTTCCCACTGACCCTGGAGAAGCAGGCGGAGGAGGAGGAGCATGCCGACGAGGAGGAGGAGGAGGAGGAAGATGGAAGGGCTCCTGAAAGTGGAAGGGCCATCCGTCATAGGCTCATGAGGACTCATATCGAGGCCCCTCTGGCGGAATGATGAGTGTCTTAACTGCTGCGCACTTTGGATGTTTGAAAGCCTCTGAAGGCCAGCATCACTGTAATTAGTCACGTACACCATAGCACATTTAAACTTCTCTTTATTGTCACAAAAATCTTTCATTACAGCTGTGGTGTATGTAACCTGTTCCACCTTAAGAGAACTACCTTAAGAGATGTACTACTTTCTCTTGGCTGCTGTATACTGTAATACTGTAATACCGGTGGTGACCACACCGGTATGTAAGTGTTGTGCAAGGATTTGCTGGGCAGTTCAGCCCTGACCTCCGAATAGTAAAGACCTGTTAAAAGTTATTCTTGTTGTCTGTGTCCAGTGATTGATCCTAAACATAACTGGGACATACAGACTCAACAACAGCAAAACAACATCATGTCAACAGAAACCATAACTAACAAAATATCGTTAACTCTTCGGCAAAGCTGCCAAACTAAACAAACTATTTCCAACAATTCCAACAGGTGAGGGTCTCCTTGATTTTGGCCAAAGAAACGTCTCAGCACCTCCCTCTACTGCTGGCCCCTTGATGGAGAACGACTTCTCTTTCGCGCTCGGCCCCTTCCCTCCCTGCTGCTCCTACGTAATTGAACCCCAGTGGCGGGGTGAAGGCTGGGGGACGCCTGCTGACTGTCTGGAAGCACAGAAGCCCCTGAGGGACGGCCTGGCCGACCTCTGGGCTTGGAGGGTGCGGACGCAGGATGCTTGATCTGAGCATGGCTGGAAGCAGTGTGCCCTGCAGGTGGTGGCAGCTGCACTGCAGACGTGCCAGCGCTGGCATGTGCAATGGTCACCTGCCGAGAGAGGACACCTGCACCATTGTCGGATGACACACTGGCTCTCTGAGGGGACCGGCTCGGCTCATCCGCCACAATCGCATACTCCACTGATAACTGGCCTTGTAAGGGACTGGAAGGGCCTGGGGTGATCTTAGCTGATGCAGATAGGGTGGCTGCAGTGAGAGTTCGTGTTGCCTCAATCTGGGTGTGGACGAGGCCGGCAAGCGACTTCGTGGCAGCAGTGAGGACCTGTGAGCCAGGTGCCAGTGCTTCGGAGAAGCCCTGGACAGTTCTTTCCATTGCTTCGGACAAGGCCGGTGCTGACCGCTCCACTGCCTCGGACAAGCCCTGGACAGACCTTTCCAGGGATTGTCCGAAGCCCTGAACAGTCCTTTCCATAGCGGCCTCAAAGCCCTGGACAGTCCTCTCCATTGTTGGCCCAAAGCCCTCGACAGACTTCTCCATTGTTGCCCCGAAGCCCTGGACAGTCCTCTCCATTGTTGGCCCAAAGCCCTCGACAGACCTCTCCATTGTTGCCCCGAAGCCCTGGAGAGTCATGTCCATTGTTGCCCCAAAGCTCTGGAGAGTCCTGTCCATTGTTGCCCCGAAGCCCTGGAGAGTCCTGTTCATTGTTGTCCCAAAGCCCTGGAGAGACCTCTCCATTGTTGCCCCGAAGTCCAACACACTCTTTGCCAGTGTATCTATTGACTGAGGCATCCTCCCCACTGCAGCCATCAGCTCAGTGTGCCTGAGCCGGGCCTGGGTGCTCATTTCAGCCAGGCGACGCGCCTCCTCTGCACTCTGTGCAGCAGTCATCACTACCTGCCTTGCCCTCCGGGGAGACGGTGGCCGAACTTGCCTACCCCCCTTGCGTTGCTGCATGCCACTTGGTCCGGCAACTGCCTGATCCTCAGAGCCCCCCCCATCCCCTCCAGGGAACTACTATCCCCAGTCTGTACATGTGTATGCTCCCCTGAGATTGGAACGGATGGTCCGGCTTCCTCCTGATCCTTGTCTCCGGAGGCACTGGCACTGGCAGCTTCAGGGCGTGGAGCCCCAGTTGGTGATGCATCATCTGAAAGCAGGGAGGTGGAAGAGTGGCTTTAGCAAAAGGACAGGTTGGCGGAAAGGCATGGCAGATTGCGGCACACTGAGGAAGCATGCTGGCGGGGGGACCAAGTGGAAGGAGACAGCTGCAAAAGGTGAGAGCCTTACCCTAGCTGTCGAGAATGGGGTCGGCAGCTGCAGTGGTAACAGGACCAGACAGACGTCCTCCAAGAATCTGGTGCACTCTCTCCTTGAGATCCGTGAGAGTGACCACTTGTGGAGGTCTGCCACCGGTTCGACGCTGCTCCTTTCGCATCATTGCCAGCTTGGACTGCAGAGGAAAGAAGGGGAAGTTCTGTAACATGATGCCTTGAGAGATCATCTCATGCCCCCCATGGTGCAACAGCCCTTACATGATGCCTTGAGAGATCATCTCATGCCCCCAATGGTGCAAGATCCCTTACATGATGCCTTGAGAGATCATCACATGCCCCCCATGGTGCAAGAGCCCTTACATGATGCATTGAGAGATCATCTCATGCCCCCCATTGTGCAAGGCCCTTACATGTGGCCATGAGTGAAATGTCCATGTGTGTGCCCAGAAAGGGCCATGGGTGCTTGCTGACAGATGGCCATTGGGGCATCATGGCAACAGGGTCCTCGAAGTTAGGTACAGATAGAGGGAATCAGAAGTTTGCATAACCAACACGCACCCTAACGACCCGAGTGAGGTCGTTGAATTTCTTCCTGCACTGAACAGGGGTCCTGGTCGCCATGCTGTTGGAGTTGACCCTCTGAGAAACCTCCCTCCAAGATCGCCGGTAAGCCTTTTGATTCGGCCTCTTGCCATTGTCAGGATACAGAACATCTCGACGGCGCTCAACTGCAGACACCAATTGGTCCAGAGCCTCAGTGCTGAAGCGCTCTGCTCTCTGTCTCACCTTCTCCATCCTCACCAAGTTTCTTGCGCCAGAGAAGGGCGAGCGCCGATTCTGAGGCCTACAGGGCATTGAGTGTAGCAGCTCAGGCTGACTGACCCACCCCTTTAAGAGCCGGCCGGCGCCTGGAAGTCTCGTGGTTTCCGGTAATTGAGATCACCTGCGCTGCGCCCGTCTGTGCCGATATTGGGTAGCGCCTGAACGTTTGCACCTTAGGAGCCCCATGCAACGTCTGAGTTCGCGCCTCAATCCCCTTTGAGGGCGATGCAACCCAATATCTCGCCAGGCAGTGCTAAGTTTCGTCTGGCTATAAACTTTGCGCAGCGCCTGTTCTAACGCCTCAAGCGGGGCTATACCCAATTTCTAGGCCTTTGTGTCTTAATGCGAGGAGCATCCGTAATAAGGTAGATGAATTAGCTGCGCAAATAGATGTAAACGGATATGATATAATTGGGATTACGGAGACATGGTTCCAGGGTGACCAAGGCTGGGATTTCAACATCCAGGGTTATTCAATATTCAGGAAAGATAGGCAAAAAGGAAAAGGAGGTGGGGTAGCATTGCTAGTTAAAGAGGAGATTAACACAATAGTATAGTAATCTGGGATGTTATGATTAAGGTTATCTACCAGGTGGTGCTATAGCTAGCGCTGCTACTGGTGAAGGTCAGCGGAGGTGGAATGAGAGGATGCAGATCTGTATGTTTGTTACGCAGTTGTTTAATAAAGCACACAGACTAATTCTAATATCTCGCCTCTTCGAGTTCCTTGTTTCCCTACATAGATTTATCACAAATAGTAAGGAAGGATATTAGCTCTGATGATGTGGAATCTGTATGGGTAGAGCTGAGAAATACCAAGGGGCAGAAAATGTTAGTGGGAGTTGTATACAGATCCCCAAACAGTAATGCTGAGGTTGGGGATGGCATTAAACGGGAAATTAGAGACGCGTGCAATAAGGGCACGGCATTTATCATGGGTGATTTTAATCTACATATAGATTGGGCTAACCAAATTAGTAACAATACTGTGGAGGAAGAATTCCTGGAGTTTATATGGGATGGTTTCCTGGACCAATATGTCGAGGAACCAACTAGAGATCAGGCCATCTTAGACTGGGTATTATGTAATGAGAAAGGATTAATTAGCAATCTTGTTGTGCGAGGCCCCTTGGGGCGGAGTGATCATAATATGATAGAATTCTTCATTAAGATGGACAGTGAAGTATTTGACTGAGGCTAAGGTCCTGAATTTAAATAAAGGAAACTACGATGGTATGAGGCACGAGTTGGCTAGGATGGATTGGGGAATGTTTCTTAAAGGGTTGACGGTGGATAGTCAATGACAAACATTTAAAGATTGCATGGATGAAATACTGAATTTGTTCATCCCTGTTTGGCATAAAAATAAAACAAAGATGGTGACTCAACCATGGCTAACAAGGGAAATTAGGGATAGCATAAATTCCAAGGAGAGGACATATAATTTGGCCAGAAAAAGCAGCAAGCCTGAGGATTAGGGGCAGTTTAGGATTCAGCAAAGGAGGACAAAGAGATTAATTAAGAGGGGGAACATAGAGTATGAGAGTAAGCTTGCAGTGAACATAAAAACTGATTGTAAAAGCTTCTATAGATATGTGAAGAGAAAAAGATAGGTGAAGTCAAGCGTAGGTCCCTTGCAGTCAGAATCAGGGGAATTTATAATGGGGAACAAAGAAATGGCAACCAATTAAATACGTAATTTGGTTCTGTCTTCACAAAGGAGGACACAAATAACCTCCCAAAAATGTTGGGGAACAGAGGGTCTAATGAGAGGGAGGAACTGAAAGAAATCAGTATTTGTAGGGAAATGGTGTTAGGGAAAATAATGGGATTGAAGGCCGATATATCCCCAGGGCCTGATAATCTACATCATAGGCTACTTAAGGAAGTGGCCCTAGAAATAGTAGATGCATTGCATCTTCCAAAATTCTATAGGCTCTGGAACAGTTCCCATGGATTGGAGGGTATCTAATGTAACCCACTATTTAAAAAGGTGGTAGGGAGAAAATGGGGAATTATAGACCGGTAAGCCTGACATCGGTAGTGGGGAAAATGCTAGAGTCCATTAAAAAAGATGTAATAGCAGAGCACTTGGAAAACAGTGACAGGATCGGACAAAGTCAACATGGATATACAAAAGGTAAATCATGCTTGACTAATCTACTGGAATATTTTGAGGATGTAACTGGTAGAAAAGATAAGGGAGAACTAGTGGATGTGGTGTATTTGGACTTTCAGAGTGCATTCGATAAGGTCCCGCATAAGAGATTAGCATGTAAACATAAACCACATGGGATTGGGGGTAAGCTATTGACTTGGATAGAGAACTGGGTGGCAGACAGGAAGCAAAGAGTTGGAATAAACAGGTCTTTTTCTGAGTGGCAGGCAGTAACTAGTGGGGTACCGCAGGGATCGGTGCTAGGACCCCAGCTATTCACAATTTATATTAATGATCTAGACAATGGAACTCGATGTAATATCTCCAAGTTTGCAGACGACACAAAGCTGGGTGGGCATGTGTGTTGTGAGGAGGATGCCTAGAAACTCCAGTATGATTTGGACAGGTGGGGTGATTGGGCAGATGCATGGCAGATGCAGTATAATATGGATAAATGCGAGGTTATCCACTTTGATGGCAAAAAGAGGAAGGCAGGTTATTATCTGAATGGCAATAGATTGGGAGAAGGGGAAGTGCATTGAGACCTGGGTGTCCTTGTGCACCAGTCACTGAAGGTAAGCATGCAGGTGCAGCAGGCGGTTAAGAAGGCAAATGTTATGTTGGCCTTCATAGCGAGAGGATTCGAGTACAGCAGCAAGGATACCTTGCTGCAGTTGTACAGGGCATTGGTGAGACCACACCTTGAGTATTGTGTGCAGTTTTGGTCACCTTATCTGAGGAAGGATGTTCTTGCCATGGAGGGAGTGCAGCGAAGATTCACCAGACTGACACCTGGGATGGCAGGAATGACGTATGAGGAGAGATTGGGTCGATTGGGCTTATATTCACTGGAGTTTAGAAGAATGAGAGGGGATCTCATTGAAACTTATAACATTCTGACAGGACTAGACAGACTAGATGCAGGAAGGATGTTCCCGATGGTGGGGGAGTCCAGAACCAGGGGTCACAATCTAAAGATAAGGGGTAAGCCATTTAGGACAAAGATGAGGAGGAATTTCTTCACCCAGAGATTGGTGAACCTGTGGAAGTCTCTACCACAAAAGGCAGTTGAGGCCAATTCATTAAATATATTCAAGAAGGAGTTAGATATATTTCTTCAGGCTAAAGGGATCAAGGGATATGTGGAGAAAGCAGGGACAGGGTACTGAATTTGAATGATCAGCCATGATCTCATTAAATGGCAGAGCAAGCTTGAGGGGCCAAATTGCCTACTCCTGCTCCTATCTTCTATGTTTCTATGATTGTGAATAGCTGAGGCCCAAGCACTGATCCTTGCGGTACCCACTAGTTACAACTTGCCAACCCAAAAAAGACCCTTTTATTCCTACTCTCTGTTTTCTATCCGTTAACCAATCCTCAATCCATGCTAGTATATTACCCTCAAACCCATGAGCCCTAATTTTATTTAATAACCTCTTGTGTGGCACCTTATCGAATGCCTTCTGAAAATACAACTACACCACATCCACTGGTTCCACCTTATCTATTCTGCTAATTACAACCTCAAAAATCTCTAACAGATTCGTCAAACATGATTTCCCTTTTCATAAATCCATGTTGACTCTGCCCAATCCTATTGTTATTTTTTAAGTGCCCTGTTACCACGGCCTTAATAATAGATTGTAGCATTTTCCCTACTATTGATGTCAGGCTATCTGTTCTGTAGTTCCCCATTTTTTCTCTCCCTCCTTTCTTAAATAGTGGAGTTACATAGGGTCGAAAATCTGTGGAATTCTCTGCCCCAGAGAGCCATGGAGGCTGGGTCATTAAATACATTTAAGGTGGAGATAGACAGATTTTTACAAGATAAGGGAGTGAAGGGTTATGGGGAGCAGGCAGGCAAGTGGCTTTGAGCCCATGATCAGCCATGATCTTATTAAATGGCGGAGCAGGCTCGAGGGGCCAAGTGGCCTATTCCTGCTCCTATTTCTTATGTTCTTATATACATTTGCTACCTTCCAATCCACAGGAACCATTCTAGAATCAATGGAATTTTGGAAAATGACAACCAATGCATCTGCTCTCTCTATAGGCACCTCTTTCAAAACCCTAGGATGTAGGCCATCAGGTGCAGAGGATTTATCGGCTTTCAGTCCCATTAATTTCTCCAGTACTATTTTTTTACTAATACTAATTTCTTTCACTTCCTCATTCTTGCTAGAACCTTGGTTCTCCACTATTTCCGGGAGTTTTTTTGCATTTTCTTACATGAAAACAGACACAAAGGCTGCGAATTTGCCATAGGAGGTGGATTTGCATCCAGTTGGCTGGTTGGTGGGTTCCGGTCCCGTTGCCGGTTTCAGCCGCACTGAAATACCGATTTTGACTTAACTGAACTTAAGCCCACCGTGCGCGTTAGCCGGTCCAATCAGTGGGTTCAGGTCTGCTGCTCGCCTCTGCTGACATCTTCCATTCAGCTGCATTTAAGGGGCCCATGCAGCCTTGTAGTGTTTCATTCACATTCTGCTGCTTCTCAGTGTTACTGATAGCGAGATGACTGCTTCAAGAGCAAAGGCCTCTCCCAGATTTGATGATGACTCGCTCCATGCTCTTGTCGAGGGAGTGAGAGGGCGCAAGGAGGTTCTATTCCCCTCAACTGGACAGAGGAAGCCTCCTCAGCAAACCCAGGCAGCCTGGCTGCAAATTGCTGAGGAGGTGAGCGCCAGGTCTTTGTGTTCATGCACCTGGGTTCAGTGCAGGAAAAGGTTCAATGACCTGCTACACACAGCAAAAGTGAGTATAACATCACACCTACCTTCAATCAGCTCCCCATCTCTTCTCATCACCAGCACTCTGCATTATCAACCTACACCTGCACATCCCAACTTACTCTGACATCCTTTGCACCTTTAACTATCCCTTTCTCTCTATGTAGAGAATCACTTCACCATTCTACCATGCACCCCTCACACTCGCTATCACTGTCATGCAATGGCAACAACTAACAACGCACAGGGAGGGCCCTTGGTATTGGCACCTCACTCCATCTTTGTCTCCCTCTAAGCATCTATGCTATGGATTCTCTACACTCACTCCAACATTCTCGCTTAAACTCCACTTGTGTCCCTCATTGCAGGAAAAGACAGCCCACAATAAGAGGGAGAGGGGTCGGACAGGAGGAGAGCCACCTTCCATGGTGCTCTTGACCACTGCTGAGAATTCTGCTATCGAGATCGTCGGAGGTGCCGAGGAGCTGGAAGTGGGGGATGGAGAGACAGGTGCAGTAGAGCAAGCTGGTGACAGAATAGATTTGCAACCCTCTCATTTAGATTTCATGGGTGGCTGATATGGCATCTGATGTTCATACAAATTGAGTTCTGATCATCTGCACAATGGGATGTGTCTGCTATGTTAATATGACATGTCTAACTCATGCCTTTACTCCCCCACAAGACCATCGAGAGCCCCCCTCCCCACTGTCCAGGAGGAAGAGCTGCACGATTCGTCAGAGAAAGCTGCAGCTTCTGAGGGAGCAGCGTCAGCAGAAATGAGCGCACCCAGCACCAGCACTGAGACGCACACCTTGGTGGGTCATTCGCGAGGTAGATTAGTGTTCTCATCTGGTGTATCTCAGCTCACAAGTGAGCATCAGCAGATGGTGGAGACAGGGACAGCAGAGGAGAGTCCTCGTCGAAGGCCACAGGGCTCTCCCAGCTCTGCTCAGCTGCATGCAGGTGCTGTGCCTCTGGGGCCAGCAAGAAAGAGAGTGGTGCTGGAACTCCAGCAACAAGTGCAGGAGTCCCTGACAGGGCTTGCATCCACGGTAACTGTGAGTGTGCAGAGAATGGAAGAGTCCATGTCAAACATGAGCAATGCCATGGTGCACGCAATGGCGAATGTAGGTGCCACCATGAAAGGGTTGGCAACCTCCATGGAGGCCATAAATCGCCAGACTCAAATGAACCTGGTGACTCTTCCAAATAGATTGTCTGCTATGGAGGATAGATGGGCATCTATTGAGGAGAGGAACCAGAGGTACATGGACATCACCGTTTTGAGGACTGTCAGTACAGAGACGGGTCCTCATGGCCCCATTGATGTGCAGTAAGGTGCTCTCCAGCCACTTGCTAGCAGTGAAGTGCGGGTGATGTAAAGTCCGCGCCTCAATAATACACGGACTTCGGGAGAACAGTTTAACAGGTACTTTACTGAACAAGAGGCAGCTTGAAACTGAAACTACAGAAGCCTGCTAGGGCCTTTTATACAGGGGTGGTCACTGCTGGTACTGCAGTCTAAGACCAGTTATTCCCTTAAAGGGACATACACAACAATTCCTCCCCTTTTAGATAAACAGTACATAACATTCATTTAACAACTAAATAATAACTAATTACAATTACAATTTTCTCAGTAATATATACATCAACTGGAATAGTCATTTATAAGTTCAGTCTTTGAGGAGGCTTCCTGATCCGGACTGGATAGCGCTTTTCTCAAGTATCCTGTTCTGGCGGTGGAGTCAATTCTGGCTCATTGTCATTGGTTGGTTCGTCAGCTTCCAATACCCCTGCTTCTGAGGTAGACGAAATCTGTACTTCGGGCTCATTACCAGGTACACATGCTTGTGGTACAGGTTTGGCTTGTTCCTGTGACTCCAGAATCTGCAATAGGAGGTCCAGCATCTCGTGAAGTGGTGCGCCGATAACAACCTGGCCCTTAACATCAAGAAAACCAAAGAAATCATTGTGGACTTCAGGAAGTCTAAAGGCGGAAGTCACACCCCCATCCACATCAATGGGGCTGTGGTGGAAAGGGTGGACAGCTTTAAGTTCCTAGGAGTCCACATCACGGAAGACCTCTCCTGGTCCCTCAATACCTCCTCTCTGGTGAAGAAGGCCCAGCAGCGCCTATATTTCCAAAGGAGGCTGAAGGGATGTACCCTGTCACCCCTGATCCTCTCTAACTTTTACCGCTGCACAATAGAGAGCATCCTGATGAACTGTATCACAGTATGGTATGGCAGCTGTAGCTACTATGACCGGAAAGCCCTGCAGCGGGTAATCAAATCTGCCCAACGCATTACCGGCACCCGGCTACCGACCATTGAGCACATATACCAGAAACGCTGTTTACGGAGGCCACGGTCCATCAACAAAGACCCTACCCACCCCAGCCACAGTCTGTTCGCCCTCCTGCCATCTGGGAGATGCTACAGATGCATTCGCACCCGTATGATCAGATTTAGGAACACCTTCTTTCCCAGGGCTGTCATCCTACTGAACTCCACAAATAAACTCTAAAGCCTGCACATCTGCCAATGCATTTTATTATGGTCATGTTTATGTTAATGTATTACAAGCCAAATGTATGTTGAATGTTTAAATGTCTTAATCTAAATGTACACTCTTGGGAGCCACAAGCCTACATTTCATTGTACTGCACGTGTGCACTAACACATTGTACTGCACTTGTGCACTAACAATGACAATAAAAGTTGATTTGATTTGATTTGATTTGGTCAGCATGGCATCTCACGATGCTTTCTCCAACGTCCACTGTGTACATTAGTGGTCCCTGCTGTGTACATATCGTTCCTGGCTGCCATTTTTCTGTTCGGTGGTCGCGGGCCAAGACTGGTTGCCCTATCTTGAAGCTCTTGGTTGGCTTCTCATTTATGTGCTGGAACTGCTTATCCTCAACATCTCGTCTTATGTTTGGTTTGAGCAAATCCAAGCGACATCTTAGTCTCCGGTTGAAAAACAGTACGGCTGGAGTTTGGTTGGTTACTGCATGTGTCGCATTCCGGTAAGCAAACAGCAAGTTAGCCACCTTGTGTTGCAGTTGTATGTCATCATTATACATTGCCTTTATGGCCTTTTTAAAGGTCTGAACAAACCTCTCAGCCAATCCATTTGTGGCTGGATGATATGGGGCAGATGTGTAATGTTTCACCCCATTATTCTTCAGGAACCTCTGGAAATCCTCAGACACAAACTGTGGGCCATTGTCGGAACAGATCTGTTCTGGCAACCCATTCCTGGCAAAGATGGTTGTAATGATCAATAACATGTCATTCTATAGTGGACACTAGGTGGAGCCATAGAGCTCTGTAGAGCTGTATATAGCTGTATGTATATAAGACTACACTACCAGCTGTATAGATATTAAGACTACATTACCCATGAGGCACTAGGCTACCCACAAGGCAACAGTCAAGTTGGCCGCCTGCACACAAGAGCACACATGCTGCATCTCTATAGATACTGTACCTAGAGAACATGTACTGAATAAATGACTAGCTAGAAGCTAGCTGTGTTCATAATAAGAATGTATTTTTATTAATGAGCATAAGGTGGTACCAGGAGTGGGGTAGTCTCAAGACTGGGGGTACAGAGGCATGCTCAAGGCTTATATACAGGTGTGGTCACTGCCGGTACTACAGTATACAGGAGCTGTAAAAGTAGTTCCCTCTTAAAGGTACATACACTACAGGCTCCAAATCCCTTAATCCCTTGGCTAGAAAAATCTCTCTCAGATTTAAAATGATTGATTGTCCCAGCATCTACTGCTCTTTGTGGGCGAGAGTTCCACACTTCTACCACCCTTGGTGTGAAGAAATGTTTCCTAACTTCTCCCCTGAATGACCTGGCTCTGATTTTAAGGTTCGGTCCCTTTCTCTAGACACCCACACCGGCAGAAAAGGTTTCTCTCTATCTGTCCTATCAATTCCTTTCAATATCCTAAAAATCTCAATCAAATCGCTTTTTATATTCCAGAGAATGCAAGCCTACCATGCAGCTATAGTTATTGGGACCAGCGAAATCAATGTGTACCCGTTGCCATGGAGATGAGGGCCACTCCCATGGATGTAGCGGGGCCTGTGGTGGAGCGTTTTGGACCTTCTGGCATCCTGTGCATCTCTTGGTCATATCCTCGATTTCTTTATCGATTCCCGGCCTCCACACAAACGCCCTGGCTAGGCTCTTCATTTTTACCCCTCCCAGATGACCCTCGTGAAGCTCATTGAGTACTCTATCTCTCAACTTGGGTGGAATTACCACTCGGGATCCACACATCAAGGTTCCCCAGCACACTGACAGCTGTTCCCTCCTTGGCGAGAATGCTGGCAACAGTGAGTCGCCATGTGCTGGCCATCCCTTCACCGTCAAATCATAGACCCGAGAGAGTGTCGGGTCATTTCGGGTTTCCTTCTCAATACTTGCGTTTGTAACAGGCAAACATTCGACTGTGGTCGCATGGAATATCTCCACCGGGTCCACTGCAGGTGCTTCTTCCGCCGTAGGCAACGTTAGGTGCGACAGCCCATCAGCATTTCCATGTTGTTTCGTACCTTTGTACTCTATGTCATACTGATGTGCTCCTAGAAAAAGTGACCATCTTTGCAGCCGTTGCGCCGTCATCACCGGAACGACCTTCGTTGGGTTAAAAATTGAGACCAGGGGTTGATGATCAGTCAGTAGGGTGAATTTCTGCCCGTGCAGATAGTGATTGAACTTCTTCACCCCCCACAGCAGGCTGAGGGCCTCCCTGTCAATCTGAGTGTAGTTACGCTCAGCTGAGGTTAGCGAGCGCGATGCAAAGGCTATTGGCCTCTCTGAACCGTCACGAAATTTGTGTGACAGCACCGCTCCAATGCCGTAAGGTGACGCATCACATGCCAATCGAATCGGTAATGTTCGGTTGTAGTGGGCCAATACTTCTTTTGAAGTGATTTGGCATTTACATTCCTGAAAGGCATGCTTACACTCATCACTCCATTTCCATGTTACACCAGTTTGAAGGAGGGCGTTCAGTGGGTGCAGAATTGTAGATAAATTCGGCAAGAACTTATGGTCATAGTTCACCAACCCGAGGAACGACCTCAGTTGCGACACATTTTCTGGTGCTGGAGCCTTGACTACAGCCTCAATCTTGTCCGGCGACTTATGCAACCCTTCCTCATCAATCATGTGGCCACAATACGAGATTTGTCTCCTGAAGAACTCGCATTTGGGACGGTTGGCTCATAGCCCATATTCCTGCAATCTCGTGAGCACCTGTTCCAGGTTGGCAAGGTGTTCATTGTCATTTTCGCCCGTAAGCAGGATGTCGTCCAAATAACACTGGCTCCCCGGGATCCCTTGCAGGACTTGTTCCATTGCCCTCTGCCACTTAGCCGGCGCTGATGCTACCCCAAATACCAGTCCATTGTACTGGTAAAGCCCTTTGTGAGTGTTTATTGTGAGGTATTTCCTAGATGCTTCTTCCACCTCCATTTGTAGATACGCTTGAGCCAGGTCAATCTTTGTAAAATGTTTCCCTCCAGATAGTGAGGCGAAAATATCTTCTATCCACGGAAGCAGATACTGTACTGTGTGCAGGACTGGGTTGACAGTCACCTTGAAGTCCCCATAAATGCGAACCTTCCTTGGCTCCCCAGGCGTGCTGCTCAATGATTTCTTCATTACAGGAACGATGGGTGTGGACCATTCGCTCCAGTCCACCTTAGACAGCACCCCCGAACGCTCCAGACTTTCCAGTTCAGCTTCCACAGCTGGGCGTATCGCGTATGGCACTGGTCTGGCCTTGAAAAATGTTGGGGTTGCGTTATCCTCAATCTTTATGGTTGCCTTTACACCTTTTAGAGTCCCAAGTCCTTGTTGGAACAACTCTTCTGCGTCAGATAGAATTTATGACAGACGTCCAGGTGCGACGTCATCATCTTTTTTGTCAGTCACAGTTAGTGCCAGAATGGAATGCCAATCCAATTGTAGTCTTTGGATCCATTCACGTCCCAATAATGGTGGTCCTCCATCTCGTAGTATATACATGTATAGTTTCGGTGTTTCCTTTCCGTTACATTCAGCTGGCACCCTTATTTTTCCTCTGGGGTAGACCTTTTGCCCCGTGTATGTCTTCAATACAATCAAATCAAATCAAATCAAATCAACTTTTATTGTCATTGTTAGTGCACAAGTGCAGTACAATGAAATGTAGGCTTACGGCTCCCGAGAGTGTACATTTAGATTAAGACATTTAAACATTCAACATACATTTGGCTTGTAATACATTAACATAAACATAACCATAATAAAGTGCATTGACAGATGTGCAGGCTTTAGAGTTTATTTGTGGAGTTCAGTAGGATGACAGCCCTGGGAAAGAAGCTGTTCCTAAATCTGGCCGTACGGGTGCGAATGCATCTGTCGCATCTCCCAGATGGCAGGAGGGCGAACAGACTGTGGCTGGGGTGGGTAGGGTCTTTGATGATGGACCGTGACCTCCGTAAACAGCGCTTCTGGTATATGTGCTCAATGGTCGGTAGCCGGGTGCCGGTAATGCGTTGGGCAGTTTTGATTACCCGCTGCAGGGCTTTCCGGTCATAGTAGCTATGACCGGAACTTAAATGGACGTGTCCTTTAAGGGTATGTGTGAGAATAGCCACTCATAGTCTCGTCGATTCATGACAGTTAGGGCTGATCCTGTGTCCAATTCCATCTTCACTGGGGACCCTGCTATCATGAGGGTGACCCAAATGGTTCGGTGATCTTCTTTTGCAATCACGTTGTGTAACTTTAAACAACTTAGTCGCCTGCTCCCGGAGTCCTTATCACTCTCCTGATCTTCTGAACTACTATCTGTCAGTTTCTTTACTTTCCTGTACTGTTCCTTAGTAGTTCTTGTTGTGTTGGTCTTCTTTCCCGACCTGCAGACTCTTGCTATATGCCCCATTTTCCCGCATTGCCTGCATATTTTGTCTTTAAACCAGCAGTCCTTCTGCTCATGGGTTGTTCTGCCGTAGCGATAGCACTTTTCGGCTCCATACGCCATTTCGTTAGCGCTGTATTCTTGTGGTTTCTGTTGTATTTCCGCAGCTCCCCGTGCTGCTGCTTCGTAGGATACTGCCTCGCTGAAAGCCTATTCTAGCGTCAGGTCCTTTTATGAAATAGTCGTTTCTGGGTTCCTTCACTCTGGAGCCCGCAGACAAACTTATCCCGTAAGGTGTCTGCCAGTCCTGCTCCGAACGGCAGTGCTTCGATAACTTGCGTAGTTCCGTAAGATAGTCAGCATTGCTCTCATCTTTGTGCTGGTTTCTTTTATGGAAATTGAATCTTTCTGCTATCAGCAGTGGTGTAGGGCTTAGATGTTCCTGTAAGATATGAACAATCTCCTCAAAACTTTTCTCCATTGGTTTAGCTGGGGTAATTAAATTCCGCAATAGGCCGTACGTACTCGCACTCATCAGATTTAATAATACCGATGCCCTCTTTCCATCAGCCACCTAATTTGCCTTGCAGTACACTTCAATTCTTTCCACATATGTGGTCCAGTCTTCTACCTCATTGTCGAAAGCAGTGATACTGCCACTTTTCGGCATCTTGGCCGATTTAAAATGGCGCCTCCCGCGCTTTTGCTTCTTCCCCAATGGAATAAAATGGCGCCTCCCGCGCTTTTGCTTCTTCCCCAACGGGATAAAATGGCGCCTCCCGCACTTTTGCTTCTTCCCCTTACTGCCACGCTGCTCCTAGCATTCTACGGGGTAATGGCGGCGACCCGCAGCTTCGGCGCGTCTCGCTTTCCTTCCCCCCCATTTAGTTTCTCTCCGCTGTCCTGTTCTCGAGCACCGACCGCACCCTGTGCGCTCCACCCTCCCTCTCTTGTTTTCTTTTCCCGGCGACGCTGCACAGCCCGATTTGTGGAGCTGCTCGATCGAGCTTGAGCCCGCCGCAGTCCGGAAGGGTCAGCGCGCTACCTGCTACCAGCACGATTCGCTGGAACCACAGTCTCTCCCGCAATTCTCCAAACACCGATGGATTCTTTGGGCGGTTGCCCTCGTCGACGCCCGTTGCTCAGACTACGACCTTCCAGGACCTTCCTTTCAGGCGAGATCCCCGTGAGATGATGCCACACTGCAGGTGAGTTTGAACTTACTCGTCGCCACTGTAAAGTCCGCGCCTCAATAATACACGGACTTCGGGAGAACATTTTAATAGGTACTTTACTGATCAAGAGGCAGCTTGAAACTGAAACTACAGAAGCCTGCTAGGGCCTTTTATACAGGGGTGGTCACTGCCGGTACTGCAGTCTAAGACCAGTTATTCCCTTAAAGGGACATACACAACAGGTGACCCATGAGAGTGATGTTGGTGGTCGACAACAAGGAAGTGTGGGCTCCACTCCAAGCGCTCACACTCCCATGCCTCTGCGGAGCCCTCAGTCAGAGCCCCAGATTCCTCACCCAACTGAGATGGCTGTCTCAGCCCCTGCACAGCCTCAGGAGGAGCAGACAGTTGTGGAGCCCTTCCAAGCCCCCAAACCCAAAGGACGCCCACCAAAGACGTCGAAGCAGGTGTAGCATAGAAGTGAGCAAGGTGCCTCTACATCTGCTGAAGCCACAGGGGAAGCACCACGTAGATGCACGTGTAAGGGAAAGTTAACACACAAATAATAACAAGGGTAGTCACTTGGGTGTTTTGATCTGATACAAAGTTATGTTCCTCATCGTTATTTCAATTGTATTAAAGAAATGCGATGGCAAAGATTCAAAGAGTTGGCCTATGTATGCTCAGAAATAGAAGTTGCACAGTGTGGGGTCAGGGCGCATTTCATCTGTAATGATGGTGGTGAGAGTGATAGGAAATCACAGTTTATTGTACAGATGCTGTATGGTGTGTTAAGAAGGTGGCAGCCACATGTGTTTGATGTGTAAACTTATGCAAATCTGGCATGGATTAGTGTATCCCTTGCCTCACGGCCAGCAATGTGCTCGCGTGTTGGTGGAACTGGCACATCCGCCCCAATAAGGTCTTCCTCATCTACTGCCTCCTCCTCTGAGTCGGAGGAGGCTGTGTGCAGAGCCACTTGTTCCTCAGGCAATGGTAAGCCATGCTGCAGTGCGATGTTGTGCAGTGCACAGCAGACCACGACGATTCTGGAGACACTGGCTGGTGCATACTGCAGGACTCCACCAGATCTGTCGAAGCATCTGAATCACATTTTCAGCAAGCCGATAGTTTGGTCTATGATGCTTCTGGTGGAAATGTGGCTTACATTGTAGTGCTCCTCAGCATTGTTTGATGGCCTCCTCAATGGCGTCATTAGCCAGCTCTTCAGGGGATAGACCTTGTCTCCAAGTAGCCATCCGGAAAGTTGGGTTGGCGGATTGAACTGCTGAGGCAAAGTAGACTGCCGCAGGATGAACAAGTCATGGCAACTGCCAGGGAACTTGGCGCAGCAGCTGGACGTTAAGGGAGTGGAAGCCCTTGCGGTTCACAAATACAGCTGGGTTGTGATGGGGGCCCTAATGGCCACATGTGTGCAGTCTACGATGCCCTGCACCCTTGGGAAGCCTGCCATATTTGCAAAGCCAGTCGCACGTGCAGTTACACTTGCTTCATCCATAGAGAAGTGTATGTAATTGTGCGCCTTTGCAAAGAGGGCATCGGTAACCTGCGTGATGCAAGTGTGTGCGGCCGAATGGGAGATGCCGCTAATGTCTGCTGCTGATCTCTGAAGGATCCTGAAGCAAAAAAGTTGAGTGCAATGGTGACTTTGACAGCCACTGGTAAGGAGTGTCCACCTGCTCCTCTGGGTTCCAGGTGTTGGTGCAGCATTGCGCAGATGTCAGCGACTACCTCTTGCGAAAGTCTCAGCCTCCTTTGGCACATCTGCTCAGTCATGTTGAGGAAGCTCATCCTCGGCCTGTAAACCCTGTGTTGGGGTATCTCCTGCGGCAAGGTGCAGCCCTGCGCTGACGCCCTCTGCCCTGTGCAGCATCAGGTGGGTGAGCAGGAGGTTGGCGCTCCTGTGGTTGGTGCTGCTGTTGTGCCCAGTTCTGCTGCTGCCGTGGTTGCTCTTCCTCCGATTCTGAGGACCAGGATGAGCGGGTATTAATGGTCCCCACCCCGCTGGTATATATCTCAGTTGAGGAATAGTTGTTATAAGTGCTCAGTCAATGTGGGGAGAGGGCTTTCCAAGGAGGTCACAGTGCATATGGATCTCAGCTTAAATACTTACAAGCTCAATAGACCTGCAAAATGTACATTGGGCTAACCAAATTAGTAACAATACTGTGGAGGAGGAATTCCTGGAGTGTATACGGGATGGTTTCCTGGACCAATATGGCGAGGAACCAACTAGATATCATGCCATCTTAGACTGGGTATTATTGATGCGCTATCAACAACACCAAAGACTACGAGATGGAATTATATGAAGCAGGCTTTTATTGGCTAAGAACTGGAGCATGCCTCTGCTAGTGAATCCATCCTAAGAGCTCCCGGGGAAAGGGTGGTGAGTCACCTTTATACCCGGGCTTAGGGGTGGAGCCAGGGGTGGAGACATGCCCGGACTTGTACAGAGTTAACAGTGGTTTACCACACAGACATGTACAGGGTTAACAGTGGTTTACCACATTCACCCCTCGTTTAAAAAAGAGTCCGGCGGGGTGAAGTGTTTCAAAAGTTCGTATACGAAAGTCTCTCCGGGGTCTTGTCTGCCGTAATGATCTTCGTGGTGCCGGTTGCGGCGGTTCTTTGCCCGCGGCCGCTTCTCGCGTGGGACGGAGCACTGGCGTGTCATCCTCTCGGGGTAGGGATGGCACCGGCATGTCGTCAGATCGTGGTAGACACCCCGGTGGTGCGTCGTGGGTAGTGGTGGTGGGTGGAGGTAGTGGATGGTGATCGATGGTGTTTCGGGTGGCACCTGAGGGTGCGAGGTCTTGAATTGAGACTGTGTCCTCCCGCCCGTCAGGATATGCCACGTAGGCGTACTGTGGGTTGGCGTGGAGGAGGTGAACCTTTTCGACCAGGGGGTCCGTCTTATGGCTCCTCACGTGTTTCCTGAGCAGGAAGGGTCCCGGAGACGTCAGCCATGGCGGTAGTGATGTCCCCGAGGTGGATTTCCTGGGGAAGACGAACATCTTCTCGTGAGGGGTGGCGTTTGGGGCAGTACAGTGCAGTGATCGTATGGAGTGGAGCGCATCGGGGAGGACATCTTGCCAGCGGGAGATTGGGAGGCCCTTGGATTTTAGGGCGAGCATGGCGGTCTTCCACACCGTTGCGTTCTCCCTCTCTACCTGTCCGTTACCCCGGGGGTTGTAGCTGGTAGTCCTGCTCATGGCTATGCCCTTCTCGAGCAGGTACTGGCGCAGCTCGTCGCTCATGAACGACGAGCCCCTGTCGCTGTGGATGTAATTGGGGAAGCCAAATATGACGAACAGGTTGTTGAGGCACCTGATGACTGTGGCGCTGGTCATGTCCGGGCAGGGGATGGTGAAGGGGAAACGGGAGTACTCGTCAATAATATTGAGGAAGTGCATGTTGCGGTCAGAGGAGGGAAGGGGCCCCTTGAAATCGACGCTGAGACGTTCGAAGGGGCAGGTGGCTTTAATCAGGTGTGCCCTGTCTGGCCTATAAAAATGCGGTTTGCAATAGGCGCAGACCTGGCAGTTCCTGGTCATGGTCCTGACCCCCTTGATGGAGTAAGGCAGGTTGTGAGCTTTAATAAAGTGGAAGAACCTGGTGACCCCCGGGTGGCAGAGATCATTGTGGAGGGTCCGTAGCCTTTCGACTTGTGCGTTGGCACATGTCCCACGGGATAGGGCGTCTGGGGGCTCATTAAGCTTCCCGGGCCGGTATAAGATATCGTAGTTGTAGGTGGATAACTCGATCCTCCACCGCAATATCTTATCATTTTTGATTTTCCCCCTTTGTCTGTTGTTAAACATAAATGCTACTGACCATTGGTCAGTGAGCAGGGTGAAACGTTTACCGGCCAGGTAATGCCTCCAGTGCCGTACAGCCTCCACTATCGCCTGGGCCTCCTTCTCAACTGAGGAGTGTCGAATTTCGGGGCCCTGGAGGGTCCGTGAAAAGAAGGCCATGGGTCTCCCCGCCTGGTTAAGGGTTGCGGCTAGGGCGAAGTCAGATGCATCTCTCTCCACTTGGAAAGGGATGGACTCATCCACTGCGTGCATTGTGGCCTTCGCAATGTCCTCTTTTATGAGGGTGAAGGCCGCACGGGCCTCTGCCGTCAGGGGGAAGGAGGTTGACTTGATGAGGCGCCGGGCTTTGTCCACATAGTTGGGCACCCACTGGGCGTAGTAAGAGAAGAACCCTAGGCATCTCTTCAGGGCTTTTAGGCAGTGGGGGGGGGTAGTTCCAGGAGGGGGCACATTCGGTCGGGGTCGGGGCCGATGACTCTGTTTTCCACCACGCAGCCAAGAATAGCGAGGCACGCGGTGCGGAACATACATTTTTCTCTGTTGTATGTCAGATTCAGCCGTTGGGCCGTACGGAGGAATTTTTCTAGGTTGGCGTCGTGGTCCTGCCGGTCATGGCCGCAGATGGTGACGTTGTCTAGATAGGGGAAGGTGGCCTGCAGCGTGTTCTGGTCAACCATCCTATCCATCTCCCTTTGGAAGACCGAGACCCCGTTGGTGACGCCGAAGGGGACTCGGAGGAAGTGGTAGAGGCGACCGTCAGCCTCGAAGGCCGTGTACTGGCGGTCCTCAGGCCTGATGGGGAGCTGGTGGTATGCCGACTTCAGATCAATCATCGAGAATACCCGATATTGTGCTATCTGGTTGACCATGTCAGATATGCGGGGGAGTGGGTTTGCGTCTAATTGCGTGTATCGATTGATCGTCTGGCTGTAATCAATAACCAGGCGCTGTTTTTCGCCGGTCTTTACTACCACCACTTGGGCTCGCCATGGGCTGGTGCTGCCCTCGATAATCCCTTCCCTCAGGAGTCTTTCTACTTCTGATTTAATAAAGCTCCTATCCCCGGCACTGTACCACCTGCTTTTAGTAACAATTGGCTTGCAGTCTTTGGCGAGGTTAGCGAACAAGGGGGGGTTTTGACCTTCAGGGTGGACAGGCTGCATACTTTGCGCGGCGCCGTGTTTAAATTCTGCCGGCTGCAGACTGTAAGTGGGGGCAGGGGCCCGCCATATGCCATCGTGACGCTCTCCAGATGGCACTGGAAGTCTAATCCTAGCAGTACGGGAGCGCAGAGCTGTGGCAGGACGAGGAATTTAAACTCTCTGTACTCCACGCCGTTTACTGTCAGAGTCGCTACACAGTAGCCGCCGACATCCGCCGTATGGGACATTGAGGCCATAAAGACCTGGTGGCGTGTGTGCATAACCGATAGGGAGTAGCGTCGCACCGTGTCAGGGTGGATGAAGCTCTCCATGCTTCCGTAGTCGAAAAGGCAATTTGTGGCATGGCCATTTACCTTTACGTTCATCATGGACCTGGCTAGTTGATGGGGCCTAGATTGGTCCAGGGTGATGGAGGCCATCGTCGAGGTCGGTGGGTCACTGTAGTAGTCTCCCGCACCGGGGGCCTGGTCCCGGCATGGTGTCCAAGATGGCGGCTCCCCCTCGGCTGGTGGTGCCCAAAATGGCAGCCCGCACGGCTCACACGTGGTTGGTGCGGTCCAAAATGGCGGCCTGTACGGTTCACACGCGGCGCTGCTGGAATTGGGGGTCGATTTCGCCCTGCACACTCTCATGTAGTGGCCTTTCTTGCCGCATTTGGAGCAGGTCGCGTCCTTTGCTGGGCAATGCTGTCTGGGGTGCTTGGCCTGGCCGCAGAAGTAGTATTTCTGGCCTCTGGTCATTGCAGCTGTAGTTGGGCTGCTGGCGGCTTGTGGCCTTACCGGGTCCCAAGATGGCAGCTCCCGTGGCATCCACGTGGCCATCCGATCAGGGGGGTAGGCGTCCATGTTCTGGAGGGCCACGTCTAGCGAGTTAGCGAGGGCCACCGTCTTCTGCAGGTCGAGCCCCCTCTGTTCCAGCAGCCTCTGCCGAGTATAGTTGGACCTGATGCGGGCTACGTAGGCGTCTCGGATCAGGTCTTCCGTGCATTCCTTGGCCGTCACCGCTTTGCAATTACAGTCCCGGCCGAGGACTCTCAGTGCCAATAAATATTCGGCGCCCGATTCCCCGGGGCGCTGTTTTCGGGTAGCCAGGAGGTGTCTGGCGTAGACCTCGTTAACTGGCCTCACGTATTGTTCCTTTAGCGTCGCGATGGCAGCCGCGTAAGTAGTGGCGTCTCGGATGATCGAGTAGACTCGGTGGCTCACCCGTGAGTTCAAGACAAGCCGTTTTGCGTCATCTGTAGTGACGGTAGTGCTGGAGGCCTCCAGGAAGGCTTCGAAACAGCTCAGCCAGTGTTCAAAATTATTGGCTGCATCTGCTGCTTTAGGATCCAGGTCTAAACGTTCCGGCTTCAAGATTTGCTCCATGTCGAAAATTAGTCAATAAAATTGATGCGCTATCAACAACACCAAAGACTACGAGATGGAATTATATAAAGTAGGCTTTTATTGACTAAGAACTGGAGCATGCCTCTGCTAGTGAATCCATCCTAAGAGCTCCCGGGGGAAGGGTGGTGAGTCACCTTTATACCCGGGCTTAGGGGTGGAGCCAGGGGTGGAGACATGCCCGGACTTGTACAGAGTTAACAGTGGTTTACCACACAGACATGTACAGGGTTAACAGTGGTTTACCACAATTATGTAATGAGAAAGGATTCATTAGCAATTTTGTTGTGCGAGGCCCCTTGGCGGGGGGGAGCGATCATAATATGATCGAATTCTTCATTAAGATGGAGAGTGGAGTATTTGACTCAGAGACTAGTGTCCTGAATTTAAATAAAGGAAACTACGATGGTATGAGGCGCGAGTTGGGTAGGATGGATTGGGGAATGTTACTTAAAGGGTTGATGGTGGATATGCAATGGCAAACATTCAAAGATTGCATGGATGAACTACAGAATTTGTTCATCACAGTTTGGCATAAAAATAAAACAACAAAGGTGACTCAACCGTGGCTAACAAGGGAAATTAGGGATAGCCTAAGATCCAAGGAGAAGACATATAAATTGGCCAGAATAAGTAGCAAACCTGAGGATTGGGAGCAGTTTAGGATTCAGTAAAGGAGGACAAAGGGATTAAATAAGACGGGGGGGGGGAATAGAGTATGAGAGTAAGCTTTCAGGGAACATAAAAACTGACTGTAAAAGCTTCCATAGATATGTCAAGCGTAGGTCCCTTGCAGTCAGAATCAGGGGAATTTATGATGGGGAACAACGAAATTGCACCAATTAAATACATACTTTGGTTCTGTCTTCACAAAGGAGGACACAAATAACCTCCCAGAGATGTCGGGGAACACAGGGTCTAATGAGAGGGAGGAACTGAATGAAATCAGTATTTGTAGGGAAATGGTGTTAAGGAAATTCACGAGGTTGAAGGCCGATAAATCCCCAGGGGCTGATAATCTACATCCTAGGGTACTTAAGGAAGTGGCCCTCAAAATAGTAGATGCATTGCTGGTCATCTTCCAAAATTCTACAGATTTTGAAACAGTTCCCATGGTTTGGAGGGTAGCTAATGTTACCCTACTATTCAAAAAAGTTGGTAGAGAGAAAAAGGCGAATTATAGACCGGTAAGCCTGACATCGGTAGTGGGGAAAATACTAGCGTCCATTATAAAAGATGTAATAGCAGAGCACTTGGAAAATAGTGACAGGATCGGACAAAGTCAACATGGATTTACAAAAGGTAAATCGTGCTTGACTAATGTACTGGAATTTTTTGAGAATGTAACTGGTAGAATAGATAAGGGAGAACCAGTGGATGTGTTGTATTTGGATGTTCAGAAGGCTTTTGATAAGGTCCCGCATAAGAGATTAGCATGTAAAGGTAAAGCACATGGGATTGGGGGCAAGGTACTGACTTGGATAGAGAACTGGCTGCAGGCAGGAAGCAAAGAGTTGGATTGAACGGCTCTTTTTCCTAGTGGCAGGCAGTGACTAGTGGGGTACCGCAGGGATTGGTGCTAGGACCCCAGCTATTCACAATATATATTAATTATCTAGATGAGGGAACTATATGAAAGATCGCCAAGTTTGCAGATGACACAAAGCTGGGTGGGCATGTGTGCTGTGAGGAGGATGCTGAGAAACTCCAGTATGATTTTGATAGGTTGGGTGATTGGGCAGATGGATGGCAGATGCAGAATCATGAGGATAAATGCGAGGTAAACATAGAAACATAGAAGATAGGAGCAGGAGTAGGCCATTCAGCCCCTCGAGCCTGCGCCGCCATTCAATGTGATCATGGCTGATCATCCAAATTCAGTACCCTGTCACTGCTTTCTCCTCATATCCCTTGATGCCCTTAGCCTTAAGAAATATATTCAATTCCTTCTTGAATACATTTAATGAATTGGCCTCAACTGTCTTCTGTGGTAGAGAATTCCACAGGTTCACCACTCTCTGGTGAAGAAATTCCTCCTCATCTCAGTCCTAAATGGCTTACCCCTTATCCTTAGAGTGTGAACCCTGGTTCTGGACTCCCCCGCCATTGGGAACATCCTTCCTGCATCTAGTCTGTCTAGTTCTGTTAGAATTTTATAAATTTCAATGAGATCCCCTCTCATTCTTCTAAACTCTAGCGAATATAAGCCTAATCGACCCAATCTCTCTTCATTCATCATTCCTGCCATCCAGGTATCAGTCTGGTAAATCTTCGCTGCACTCCCTCCATGGCAAGAACATCCTTCCTCAGATAAAGCGACCAAAACTGCACACAATACTCAAGGTGTGGTCTCACCAATGTCCTCGACAACTGCAGCAAGACATCTTTGCTCCTGTACTCGAATCCTCTCGCTATGAAAGCAGCATACCATTTGCCTTCTTAACTGCCTGCTGCACCTGCATGCTTACCTTCAGCAAATCATGCACAAGGGCACCCAGGTCTCGTTGCACTTCCCCTTTTCCCAATCTATTGCCGTTCAGATAATAATCTGCCTTCCTGTTTTTACCACCAAAATGGATAACCTCGCATTTATCCACATTATACTGCATCTGCCATCCATCTGCCCAATCGACCAACCTGTCCAAATCATACTGGAGTTTCTCTGCATCCTCCTCACAGCACACACGCCCACCCAGCTTTGTGTCGTCTGCAAACTTGGAGATATTACGTCTAGTTCCCTCGTCTAGATCATTAATATATATTGTGAATAACTGGGGTCCTAGCACCGATCCCTGCGGTACCGCACTAGTCACTGCCTGCCACTCAGAAAAAGACCCGTTGATTGCAACTCTTTGCTTCCTGTCTGCCAACCAGTTTTCTATCCAAGTCAGTACCTTGCCCCCAATCCCATGTGCTTTAACTTTGCACGCTAGTCTCTTAAGCGGGACCTTATCAAAAGCCTTCTGAAAGTCCAAATACACCACATCCACTAGTTCTCCCTTATCTATTCTACCAGTTACATCCTCAAAAAATTCTAGTAGATTAGTGAAGCATGATTTACCTTTTGTAAATCCATGTTGACTTTGTCCAATCCTGTCACTGATTTCCAAGTGCTCTGCTATTACATCTTTTATAATGGACGCTAGCATTTTCCCCACTACCGATGTCTATAATTCCCCGTTTTCTCTCTACCAACTTATTTGAATAGTGGAGTAACATTAGCTACCCTCCAAACCATGGGAACTGTTCCAGATACTGTAGAATTTTGGAAGATGACCAGCAATGCATCTATTATTTCTAGGGCCACTTTCTTAAGTACCCTAGGATGTAGATTATCAGGCCCTGGGGATTTATCGGCCTTCAATCTCATCAATTTCCTTAACACCATTTCCCTACAAATACTGATTTCATTCAGTTCCTCCCTCTCATTAGACCCTATCTTCCCTGACATCTCTGGGAGTTTGTTTCTGTCCTCCTTTGTGAAGACAGAACCAAAGTTTGTATTTAATTGGTCTGCCATGTCTTTGTTCCCCATTATAAATTCCCCTGATTCTGACTGCAAGGGACCTATGCTTGACTTCCCCTATCTTTTTCTGTTCACATATCTATAGAAGTTTTTACAGTCAGTTTTTATGTTCCCTGAAAGCTTACTCGCATACTCTATTTTCCCCTCTTTATTAATCCCTTTGTCCTCCTTTGCTGAATCCTAAACTGCTCCCAATCCTCAGGTATTAATAAAACTGCACCAGGTTACCACTCGTAAACACATCAAGGAATACTCTATAACGGACGGAAAGGAAAGGAAACTTCTGTGATTACGCAAATGAATTTCATCAGAAACTTGAAGTGTAATCTTACTAGTGCAATTTCAAGTGCATTTTGGACGCAATTTCCCAATTGAGCCCAAAACAGAAACTCTACCCCCAAAGATCCGCTGTAGTGAATCGGATACTTTTACTTGATTGGTGTAAAGCCACAGATGAACACTAGACAGTCAGCTGACAGCATTCTCAACCTGAGACACCGTTAGGGAAATTTGGATGATTTGTATTGTTTGTTTCAAATTTCACGGTAGCTCTTTTTTCCTTCCATGCTTTGTCACATCCTGATCTGTTTGTTCTTCGGGGGAGGGAAGAGGTGGATGGTGGGATGTGTGAGTGAATGCGTGCTTGGAAGTGAGCATGTGTCGCATGAAATCGCTAGGTTTGTGTAGATAGCTATCGCACTTCTGTGATAAGTGGCACTGAAGCACAAGTCTACATTCACGCAGCAATGATTGCCCAATTTTATCTGTTAAAAATTATCCCCCACATAATTTTCTCCCCTTGACTGATGGTGCTGACTCAGGTTGCAATGCAGTTTTGTGCACTCCAGCCATATTTTCAGTAGCTCTGCAAAGTGTCCATTGTTGCATCATGGAGGTCATCATAGCCCAATCCCTTGGCCAAGGGTGCTGAAGCCAATGGTAGCCCTTGTACTTCTGCCCTGGTAGGGCCAGAAATTCGGGTCCCCATGTGTGAGTACGCGCTGTGTACTCACCCATAAGGCCAACAGAAGTGCCGGTTTCGTGCATGCACTGCGCATGCACTGAAAACTGGAACTTCCGTTCCCTTGAAGGAAGGGGTTTGGAGGTCAAACGCGTGCGCTGGAGAGGCAGCGCATAGACCTGGAACTTCCGATTTTTTTTACAGGTTTCTTCATGCGGGTAAGTCCCTAGCAGCTGCGCGTGGAAAAAGCAGGCGCAAGGCCTACTTTTAACAAGGTAAGAGGTTAATTAAGTAAATTTAAAACACTTTTTCCACAGGTTTATCATTTTAAAATACTTTAAAGAAAGGTAAGTTTATTTTTAGCCCCGTTAAAAACTTTAATTATTTTTTTCAAAAATTTTAATTTTTGTTTAAAATAGTTTATTTATGTAATTTATAGTTATTTTAAAAATGTGACTTTTTAAAAAATGTATTTGAAGTTTTACTTAGGTTTTGGGATTGATCACTATTCATAGATTTGCCAGGTCTTCCTGTCAAATCTATGAATGGAGATTCCCTGCTCCGATTGGCTCCCTATTGCCCACATGATCCCAGGGGATGCTGCGAACTAACTGTGCCCCTGGGATACATGAGCACTGCACACCTGCAGCTGGAAGAGGCCCAGGATCAGAATCCCATGCAGGCCCACAGCACAATGGCAGGCGCACTATGTAAGTGCAGGTCGAGGGCTTGCGGCCGCGGGAAGCCTCCGACCTGAATTTCTGGCCCGTAATCTTTCTGCTCTGCTGCAAGGTAAAGCTTCGTACTTCATCAAAAAATATCAAAATATGAAATCATAAAATATTGTACAAAAGAAGCTTAATACTCACCAAAAAAAAACTAAGGTTTAAGTGTTGGAATACAAAGCAGTGGAGGTTAGGCTACAGTTATATAATGCTCTGGTTAAACCGCATCTAGAACAATGCTACAAAAGTAAAATACTGCAGATGCTGGAAATTGAAATAAAAACAGAAAATGCTGGCAATATTCAGCAGGTCAGGCAGCATCTGTGGATCTCTCTCAATGTCTCTTAAACTCTCCTGCCTTCCATCCTATCACAGACCTTCCCTTTTGTTCTTTCCTTCCCTCCCCACTTTCCCTGCCCCTGCACTTGCTTAAAAACCTGTTCCATCTCCAGCTTTTTCCAGTTCTGACAAAGGGTCATCGACCTGAAACATTAACTCTGTTTCTCTCTCCACAGATGCTGCCTGACCTGCTGAGTATTTCCAGCATTTTCTGTTTCTATTCTAGAACACTGCGTTCAGTTCTGAGTACCACACCTAAGGAAGGATATGCCGGCCTTGGAGGGAGGTGAAGCACAGATTCACCAGAATGATACCAGGGCAAAAGGTTTAAACTGAAGGAATAATTACTAGTCTTAGCCCCTTTAGGGCTACCCCGGACCAGGCGTATTCCTCGGACGTTCACTTTCAACTAAAGTTTGAGGTAGCCGAATCATAAAGACGCTTAATCAGCGGCGGTGGACCTGGGTGAAGCGGCGGCGGCGGAGGAGCTAACAAAACCGAGGCGGAGGCGCAGGCAGGCCCCACAGCAGTGGAGGACCTGGGTGAAGCGGCGGCGGTGGAGGAGCTAACAAAACTGAGGCGGAGGCGCAGGCAGGCCCCACAGCAGCGGCAGACCTGGGTGAAGCGGCGGCGGCGGAGGAGCTAACAAAACCGAGGCGGAGGCGCAGGTTGGCCCCACAGCGGCGGCGGATCTGGGTGAAGCGGCGGCGGTGGCGGAGTTAACAAAACTGAGGCGGAGGCACAGGCAGGCCCCACAGCGGCAGCAGACCTGGGTGAAGCGGCGGCGGCGGCGGAGTTAACAAAACCGAGGCGGAGGCGCAGGCAGGCCCCACAGCGGCAGCAGACCTGGGTGAAGCGGCGGCGGCGGCGGAGCTAACAATACCGAGGTGGAGGTGCAGGTAGGCCCCACAGCGGCAGCAGACCTGGGTGAAGCAGCGGCGGCGGTGGAGCTAACAAAACCGAGGCGGCAGCAGCAGGTAGGCCCCACAGCAGCAGCAGACCTGGGTGAAGCGGCAGCGGCGGCGGAGCTAACAAAACCGAGGCGGAGGTGCA
Organism: Somniosus microcephalus; assembly: GCF_052327205.1. Classification (NCBI taxonomy): domain Eukaryota; kingdom Metazoa; phylum Chordata; class Chondrichthyes; order Squaliformes; family Somniosidae; genus Somniosus; species Somniosus microcephalus. Next base: position 279,522,569 of record NC_140987.1, read on the forward strand.
GGTAGGCCCCACAGCGGCAGCAGACCTGGGTGAAGCAGCGGCGGTGGCGGAGCTAACAAAACCGAGGCGGCAGCAGCAGGTAGGCTTACCAATCTCAGAGCGGGAGAGAGAGAAGTAAAAAGTAATCAAAGTGTGACACCACCAGAAAGCAGGTAAGTGATTGGTTGGTGAGTATTTCTCTCTTTCTCCTTTTTTCCAAACTTAAACTCTGTGGTTTATAGTTTCTAAGCTCTCTGTGGTGTGGAGGGGACTTTTGGTAAACAAAGGCCCTTGAGTATATCATTTAATTATAGTGTAATTGCTGGTATTGATTTGATTTCATTTAATTTAAATTAATTAAAGGGTAAGCCATGGCAAGAGAGCTCGGCCCCGTGGTATGCTCCTCCTATACTATGTGGAAAATCAGGGACACTTGTTGTGTCCCTGACGACCATATGTGCAGGAAGTGTATCCAGCTGCAGTTACTGGCAGACCGCATTGCGGCGCTGGAGCTGCGAATGGATACATACTGGAGCATTTGCGATGCTGAGGACGTCGTGGATATCACGTTTAATCAGTTGGTCACACTGCAGGTAAAGGTTGCACAGGCAGAAAGGGAATGGGTGACCACCAGGCAGAGTAGTAGGTGCAGGCAGGTAGTGCAGGACTCCCCTGTGGCCATCCCCCTCTCAAATAGATATACCACTTTGGATATTGTTGAGGGGGATGGCTTATCAGGGGAAGGCAGCAGCAGCCAACTTCCTGGCACCAGGGGTGGTTCTGCTGCACAGGACGGGAGGAAAAAGAGGGATAGAGCTATAGTAATAGGGGATTCTATTGTAAGGGGAATAGATAGGCATTTCTGCAGCCGTAAATGAGACTCCAGGATGGTGTGTTGCCTCCCTGGTGCAAGGGTCAAGGATGTCTCAGAGCAGCTGCAGAACATTTTGGAAGGGGAGGGTGAACAGCCAATTGTCGTGGTACATATAGGTACCAACGATATAGGTAAAAAATGGGATGAGGTCCTAAAAGTTGAATATAGGGAGTTAGGAGGTAAATTAAAAAATAGGACCTCAAAGGTAACAATCTCAGGATTGCTACCAGTGCCACGTGCTAGTCAGAGTAGAAATAGAAGGATATTTCAGCTGAATACGTGACTAGAAGAATGGTGCAAGGGGGAGGGATTCAAATTCCTGGGACATTGGAACCGGTTCTGGGGGAGGTGGGACCAGTACAAACCGAACGGTTTCAACCTGGGCAGGACCGGGACCGATGTCCTAGGGGGAGTTTTTGCTAGTGCTCTGGGGAAGAGTTTAAACTAAAATGGCAGGGGGTTGGGAACCTGAGCAGGGAGATAGAGGAAAGGGAAACAAGGATAGAAGCAAAAGACAGGAAGGAGAAAAACAAAGGTGGCAGTCAGAGAAATCAAGGGTTTAAATCAAACATGGCCACAGTAAATAATAATTCTAAAAGGTATAAGAGTGTTAAAAAAACAAACCTGAAGGCTTTGTGTCTTAATGCGAGGAGCATTCATAATAAGGTGGATGAATTAGCTGCGTATATAGAGGAAAACAAATATGATATGATTGGGATTATGGAAACATGGCTCCAGGGTGGCCAAGGCTGGGAACTCAACATCCAGGGGTATTCAATATTCATGAAAGATAGGTAAAAAGGAAAGGGAGGTGGGGTAGCATTGCTGGTTAAAGAGGAGATTAACACAATTGTAAGGAAGGATATTAGCTCTGATGATGTGGAATCTGTATGGGTAGAACTGAGAAATACCAAGGGGCAGAAAATGTTAGTGGGAGTGGTATATAGACCTCCAAACAGTAATGTGAAGGTTGGGGATGGCATTAAAAGGGAAATTAGAGACGCGTGCAATAATGGCACAGCAGTTATCATGGGTGACTTTAATCTACATATAGATTGGGCTAACCAAATTAGTAACAATACTGTGGAGGAGGAATTCCTGGAGTGTATACGGGTTGGTTTCCTGGACCAATATGTTGAGGAACCAACTAGAGATCAGGCCATCTTAGACTGGGTATTAAGTAATGAGAAAGGATTAATTAGCAATCTTGTTGTGCGAGGCCCCTTTGGTCGTAGCAAGCATAATATGATAGAATTCTTCATTAAGATGGAGAGTGAAGTAGTTGACTCAGAGACTAGGGTCCTGAATTTAAATAAAGGAAACTACAATGGTATGAGGCACGAGTTGGGTAGGATTGATTGGGGAATGTCACTCAAAGGGTTGACAGTGGATAGGCAATGGCAAACATTCAAAGATCGCATGGATGAACTACAGAATTTGTTCATCCCAGTTTGGCATAAAAATAAAACAAAAACGGTGACTCAACTGTGGCTAACAAGAGAACTTAGGGATAGCATCAGATTCAAGAAGAGGACATATAAATTGGTGAGAAAAAGCAGTAAACCTGAGGATTGGGAGCAGTTTAGGATTCAACAAAGGAGGAAAAAGGGATTAATTAAGAGGGGGGAAATACAGCATGAGAGTAAGCTTGCAGGGAACATATAAACTGACTGTAAAAGCTTTTATAGATATTTGAAGAGAAAAAGATTTGTGAAGTCAAGCGTAGGTCCCTTGCAGTCAGAATCAGGGGAATTTATAATGGGGAACAAAGGAATGGCTGACTAATTAAATATATACTTTGGTCCTGTCTTCACAAAGGAGGACACAAATGACCTCCCAGAGATGTCGGGGAACATAGGGTCTAATGAGAGGGAGGAACTGAAAGAAATCAATATTTGTAGGGAAATGCTGTTAGGGAAATTGACGGGATTGAATCCCGATAAAACCCCAGGGCCTGATAATCTACATCCTAGGGTACTTAAGGAAGTGGCCCTAGAAATAATAGATGCATTGCTGGTCATCTTACAAAATTCGATAGACTCTGGAACAGTACCCATAGATAGGAGGGTAGCTAATGTTACCCCACTATTCAAAAAAGGTGGTAGAGAGAAAACAGGGAATTATAGACTGGTAAGCCTGACATCAGTAGTGGGGACAATGCTAGAGTCCATTATAAAAGATGTAATAGCAGAGCACTTGGAAAACAGTGACAGGATCGGACAAAGTCAACATGGATTTACAAAAGGTAAATCGTGCTTGACTAATCTACTGGAATTTTTGAGGATGTAACTGGTACAATAGATAAGGGAGAACCAGTGGATGTGGTGTATTTGGACTTTCAGTAGGCTTTCGATAAGGTCCCGCATTAGAGATTAGCATGTAAAGTTAAGGCACATGGGACTGGGGGCAAGGTATTGACTTGGATAGAGAACTGGTTGGCAGACAGAAAGCAAAGAGTTGGAATAAACGGGTCTTTTTCTGAGTGGCAGGCAGTGACTAGTGGGGTACCGCAGGGATTGGTCCTTGGACCCCAGTTATTCACAACTAGCTGGGGGAGCCTGGCGGTGCCGAGGCTTTTTGAGGGCATGTTGATGTTGGAAGAGAGAGAGGGAGCAACTGAGGGGAAGAGAGAGAGGGAAGGAGAGAGAGAGAGAGAGGGAATGAGAGAGAGGGAAGCAGAGAGAGAGAGAGAGAGGGAAGGAGAGAGAGAGAGAGAGAGAGAGAGAGGGGGAAGGAGAGAGAGAGAGAGATGGAAGGAAAGAGAGAGAGATGAAAGGAGAGAGAGAGAGGGAAGGAGCGAGAGGGAAGGAGAGAGAAAGAGAGGGAAGGAGAGAGAGACAGAGAAAGAGAGGGAAGGAGAGAGAGGGAATATGAGAGAGAGAGAGAGAGAGGGAAGGAGCGAGAGAGAGAGATTGGGAGTGTGAGAGAGAGAGATTGGGAGTGTGAGAGAGAGAGAGATTGGGAGTGAGAGAGAGAGAGATTGGGAATGTGAGAGAGAGAGAGAGAGAGACTGGGAGTGTGAGAGAGAGAGATTGGGAGTGAGAGAGAGAGAGATTGGGAATGTGAGAGAGAGAGAGATTGGGAGTGAGAGAGAGAGAGAGACTGGGAGTGAGAGAGAGAGAGAGAGATTTGGAGTGAGAGAGTGAGAGAGATTGGGAGTGTGAGAGAGAGAGAGATTGGGAGTGTGAGAGAGAGAGAAATTGGGAGTGTGAGAGAGAGACTGGGAGTGAGAGAGAGAGACTGGGAGTGAGAGAGAGAGACTGGGAGTGTGAGAGAGAGAGAGATTGGGAGTGAGAGAGAGAGAGATTGGGAGTGAGAGAGAAAGAGAGATTGGGAGTGTGAGAGAGAGAGAGAGAGAGACTGGGAGTGAGAGAGAGAGACTGGGAGTGTGAGAGAGAGACAGAGAGAGAGACTGGGAGTGTGAGAGAGAGATAGAGAGAGAGACTGGGAGTGTGAGAGAGACAGAGAGAGAGACTGGGAGTGTGAGAGAGAGAGAGAGAGAGAGAGAGACTGGGAGTGAGAGAGAGAGAGATTGGGAGTGTGAGAGAGAGAGAGATTGGGAGTGTGAGAGAGAAACTGGGAGAGAGAGAAACTGGGAGAGAGAGAGAGAGATTGGGAGTGTGAGAGAGAGAGAGAGATTGGGAGTGTGAGAGAGAGAGATTGGGAGTGAGAGAGAGAGAGAGAGAGAGAGAGAGAGAGAGATTGGGAGTGAGAGAGAGAGAGAGAGAGAGAGCGACTGGGGGGGAAGAGAGAGAGCGACTGGGGGGGAAGAGAGAGAGCGAGCGGGGGGAAGAGAGAGAGCGAGGGGGTGAAGAGATAGAGCGAGGGGGGGAAGAGATAGAGCGAGTGGGGGGAAGAGAGAGAGCGAGTGGGGGGGAAGAGAGAGAGCGAGTGGGGGGGAAGAGAGAGAGCGAGTGGGGGGGAAGAGAGAGAGCGAATGGGGGGAAGAGAGAGAGCGAGTGGGGGGGAAGAGAGAGAGCGAGTGGGGGGGAAGAGAGAGAGCGAGTGGGGGGGAAGAGAGAGAGCGAGTGGGGGGAAGAGAGAGAGCGAGTGGGGGGGAAGAGAGAGAGCGAGTGGGGGGGAAGAGAGAGAGCGAGGGGGGGAAGAGAGAGAGCGAGTGGGGGGGAAGAGAGAGAGCGAGTGGGGGGGAAGAGAGAGAGCGAGTGGGGGGGAAGAGAGAGAGCGAGTGGGGGGGAAGAGAGAGTGCGAGTGGGGGGGAAGAGAGAGATCGAGTGGGGGGGAAGAGAGAGAGCTAGTGGGGGGGAAGAGAGAGAGCGAGTGGGGGGGAAGAGAGAGAGCGAGTGGGGGGGAAGAGAGAGAGCGAGTGGGGGGGAAGAGATAGAGTGAGTGGGGGGGAAGAGAGAGAGCGAGTGGGGGGGAAGAGAGAGAGCGAGTGGGGGGGAAGAGAGAGAGCGAGTGGGGGGGAAGAGAGAGAGCGAGTGGGGGGAAAGAGAGAGAGCGAGTGGGGGGGAAGAGAGAGAGCGAGTGGGGGGGAAGAGAGAGAGCGAGTGGGGGGGAAGAGAGAGATCGAGTGGGGGGAAGAGAGAGAGCGAGTGGGGGGAAGAGAGAGAGCGAGTGGGGGGGAAGAGAGAGAGCGAGTGGGGGGGAAGAGAGAGAGCGAGTGGGGGGGAAGAGAGAGAGCGAGTGGGGGGGAAGAGAGAGAGCGAGTGGGGGGGAAGAGAGAGAGCGAGTGGGGGTGAAGAGAGAGAGCGAGTGGGGGGGAAGAGAGAGAGCGAGTGGGGGGGAAGTGTGAGAGCGACTGGGGGGGAAGAGAGAGAGCGAGTGGGGGGGAAGAGAGAGAGCAAGTGGGGGGGAAGAGAGAGAGCGACTGGGGGGAAGAGAGAGAGCGAGTGGGGGGGAAGAGAGAGAGCGAGTGGGGGGGAAGAGAGAGAGCGAGTGGGGGGGAAGAGAGAGAGCGAGTGGGGGGGAAGAGAGAGAGCGAGTGGGGGGGAAGAGAGAGAGCGAGTGGGGGGGAAGAGAGAGAGCGAGTGGGGGGGAAGAGAGAGAGCGAGTGGGGGGGAAGAGAGAGAGCGAGTGGGGGGAAGAGAGAGAGCGAGTGGGGGGGAAGAGAGAGAGCGAGTGGGGGGGGAAGAGAGAGAGCGAGTGGGGGGGAAGAGAGAGAGCGAGTGGGGGGGAAGAGAGAGAGCGAGTGGGGGGGAAGAGAGAGAGCGAGTGGGGGGGAAGAGAGAGAGCGAGAGGAGGGGAAGAGAGAGAGCGAGTGGGGGGGAAGAGAGAGAGCGAGTGGGGGGGAAGAGAGAGAGAGAGCGACTGGGGGGGAAGGGAGAGAGAGGATGTGGTGTATTTGGACTTTCAGTAGGCTTTCGATAAGGTCCCGCATTAGAGATTAGCATGTAAATTTAAGGCACATGGGACTGGGGGCAAGGTATTGACTTGGATAGAGAACTGGTTGGCAGACAGAAAGCAAAGAGTTGGAATAAACGGGTCTTTTTCCGAGTGGCAGGCAGTGACTAGTGGGGTACCGCAGGGATTGGTCCTTGGACCCCAGTTATTCACAATATATATTAATGATCTAGACGAGGGAACTAGATGCAATATCTCCAAGTTTGCAGATGACACAAAGCTGGGTGGGCGTGTGTGCTGTGAGGAGGATGCCGAGAAACTCCAGTATGATTTGGATACATTGGGTGATTGGGTAGAAGCATGGCAGATGCAATATAACGTGGATAAATGCGAGGTTATCCACTTTTGTGACAAAAACAGGAAGGCAGATTATTATCTGAATGGCAATAGATTGGGAGAAGGGGAAGTGCAATGAGACCTGGGTGTCCTTGTGCACCAGTCGCTGAAGGTAAGCATGCAGATGCAGCAGGCGGTTAAGAAGGGAAATGGTATGTTGGCCTTCGTAGCGAGAGGGTTCGAGTACAGGAACAAGGATGTCTTGCTGCAGTTGTACAGGACCTTGGTGAGACCACATCTTGAGTATTGTGTGTAGTTTTGGTCGCCTTATCTGAGGAAGAATGTTCTTGCCATGGAGGGAGTACAGCAAAGAATCACCAGGCTGATACCTGGGATGGCAGGAATGACGTATGAGGAGAGATTGTCTCAATTGGGCTTGTACTCGCTGGAGTTTAGAAGAATGAGAGGGGATCTCATTGAAACTTATAAAGTTCTAACTGGACTAGACAGACTAGATGCAGGAAGGATGTTCCCAATGGCCGAGGAGTCCAGAACTAGGGGTCACAGTCTAAGGATGAGGGGTAAGCCATTTAGGACAGAGATGAGGAGAAATTTCTTCACCCAGAGAGTGGTGAACCTGTGGAATTCTCTACCACAGAAGGCAGTAGAGGCCAATTCATTAAATATATTCAAGAAGGAGTTAGATATATTTCTTAAGGCTAAAGGGATCATGGGATATGGAGCAAAGGCAGGGACAGGTTACTGAATTTAATGATCAGCCATGATCTCATTGAATGGCGGAGCAGGCTCGAGGGGCCGAATGGCCTACTCCTGCTCCTATCTTCTACGTTTCTATGTTAATGGGGTATAAAGGTCCGAACTATCTCTCCCTAAAGGAAACAAACAGCCTGAAAATGTTACTGCCCTCCAGATAGCACTTTTAATAAGTTTAGCTGGACTGTAACGTTTCAGATATTATGAGGGTCTGGAAAACTCCCCCAGTATTCTGCAACTCCTCACAAAAGAGTGTACAGAGATTGAGTTTGCAAGTTTTATACAGAAGTATTATGAGACAATTCTAAAAATATATATATTTATTAAAGAACCAACATATAATTTACAGTTGGTGAGTCAATCGCAACATTAACAGTGCCACAAAATGAAAGCTTACAATTCTATTAGCAGAGAACCTACTCTCAAATCTTAACTTCGCTACAGTTTTACAGTTCTTAGTTTTATTCAGGATATCCACCAAATACAGTACCTTTGATCCACAATGTACAAAGAGTTGGGGACTTACAGAGCTGGCTCTGAAGCCAAGAATCCCTTTGCCCCTTTAAGCGAGTCTACTATCCCATTTGAGTGTTCTATATTTATACCCTTTACCAGTGCTATTTCCTTTAAGGTTTTCTGCTGATGTAAGCTAATTATCTCTAGTCATTTTTCTGCTGACTCCTGCTGTTCTTACAGTCACCTCAGCTGGTAGCACGACAGAACCATATCTCTCCTCTAGGTGTTCTAAATTTATCATAAAAAATCTTGTAACAGCAGGTGCGCTTTACTTGGTATCATTTTTATGAAGGCAGATGTTTGTTACTTTTATGTGCTTCTTTATGAGGTGTAAATTAGAACACCTTATACAGGGTGAACTATTGTCTTGTTCCCAAAGATTCAGATTATCAGGAGCCTTTAACCTTCTGTTTCAATAAGGTTATTGATTCAGTGTCAACAACTTATCTTATCTCAATAGCCAGAATGCTATCACAGCTTCTCCATCGTTCGGTTTCTAGATTTCCAGACCCAGTTTGTCATGTTTTAATAAGGCCAGAATTCTTTCATAGGATGGTGTCTTTTTCTGAAAAGGTTATTTGGCTTTTTCCTTCACAAAATCATATAAGAAAAAAGAAAGACTTGCATTTATACAGCGCCTTTCACAACCACTGGACATCCCAAAGTGCTTTACAGCCAATGAAGTACTTTTTAAATCACTGTAGTAATATAGGAAACGCAGCAGTTAGTTAGCGCTCAGCAAGCAACAGCAGTGTGATAAATGACCAGATAATCTGTTGTTTTGTTGATTGAGGGATAAATATTGGCCAGGACACCGGGGATAACTCCCCTGCTCTTCTTCAAAATAGTATCCATGGAATCTTTTACATTCACCTGAGGGAGCAGACGGAGTCTCGGTTTGATGTCTCATCCGAAAGATGGCACCTCTGACAGTGCAGCACTCCTCATTAAAGTGTCAGCCTAGATTTTTGTGCTCAAGTGTCTGGAGTGGGACTTGAATCCACAACATTCTGACTCAGAGGCAAGGGTGCTACCAACTTTTATTTTATATATATTATTTATTGAACATTAAAAACATTGACAACATCATGATCATTCCATTGTATCATACAAATCCATTCCGCCACTCTGCACAGCCATTCCTCCACCACATATTAAAATCAAGCCTGACGTTTAATTTGTCTCCCATAGCATGTACAGATCTATTGTACTTTAGAAATTGATAAGTAATCATGGCTCTGTATAAGGGAAGTGTATCTGATAATCCCCCCATCATTAACCTCCGGCCCTTCCCTCCTCTCATGCTCCTTCCCAACATTTCGGGCAGCTGTTGCTTTCTCCTGCAGCCTCCGGCTCTTTTCACCTCCTGTTTGAACCATTACTGCAGTTTCAGCCTCTGCCTTACATTAGGTTTGGGCCAAGGAGCTGCCCCTTCTCCCTCCTTCTGCCCCTCACTAACCTTTCCCTTTCCACATGATGCCACCCCACCCCCCACTTCCATGTCTCTGTCCCCCAGGACTCCTCACTCTCGAGCTCTTCTGTAACCTCCCCTCCCTGCTCCCCGTCAGATACATAATCTCCCTTAGAGAGTCTTCCTGCTATCACGGTTTCTCCAACAGTGCCACTCCCTTCGGCCTCATCTCCACCGCAAACCCTTGCTCCCCGTTTCTTCTCTCTCTGAGACAATGGCGCATCTGCACCTATCTTGCTCCATTCTGGCATCTTTGTCACCCCACTCCCATCCTGCTGCCTCTTTAAGGCTCCTGCATCTTGCACCCTCTCCTTGTCTTGCCCCCTCCTGCTCCCCAAGATGTCCGACTCCCCATCTTTCTTTGGAGTACTTACACTTACCCCACACCCCACTCCCGCCTCCTCTTCCCCCGCAGACACCAGATTCTTTAGGGAGAGCCGAGCCGTACTATGGCTCGACTCTGCCCTCAACCCATGCTGCCCTCCGCTGTCTTTGTCCTTTTCCACCGTACTTGGTGTGTTTTCCACCATCTCCATCCTGTTCACATCGCCGCAATTTTCTGCCTCATCCTGTGCTCTTTTCTCCTTCCATTCACCAGCTGTGTCCTCCGACTGCTCCGCTCCTCCAGCCGCTCCACTCACACCTCCTGTTGCTTCTCCTTCTCCCATCTCCACGTCACTCAAGGGGCTTCCTTCTGCTGCACACTCACAGCGGGTGGGCGCCTTTGTGACATACCACACAGCTCTCCACCTTGCATTTCCGAGCGATGTGTCCAGATTTGTAGCTGTTATAACATTACAAATCTGGACAGCTTCTTACAAGATGTTCGTGTCCAAGACAATAATAACAAACCTTCACCTGGTTATCATGCAGTACTCAGAAGTACTGCGCCCCTTCGATTGTCTCGAATTTCATGCTAAACGGCAATGACTTCACCCCCTCTGGGAACCGTACCTTTACATAACGGGTTCCATCTGCTACCCGCGTTCCTGGATAGTATCTCCTCTTTATTGCCATGCAAATTTTAATGTCCCATGACTCCAACTTTTTTATTAGCACATCGTCCTCAATATAAACCAGCAAGTTTAAGAATGAGACCATCACCTCTTCAGAATATAGCAGAGATACCTCCAAGATCTTATCTCCAACCTTCAATCTCAGTAAAAGTCTTTCCACCTCCTCTCAGCCACCAACATTCACCTTGAACCCAACATTCGACTTTGGTCGGCAGGCAAAGCTGCTTCCCTCGCCGCAGTCCTCATGTACCGCCTGCATAATATCCCAAGCTCATATCTCCTTATCCTCGCATTGAACCGCCACCATGTTTTCTTTTCCAAACCTCCTGGGGTCCCGGCCCAAATCTTTGGGCCTTTCTTTTCCCCTTCCCTCAACATTTTCTCCCCTGATTAAATTCATCCTGGGAATATTGTCCTCTTAAGGACCAAAAAGGCCTTGAACCTGAAAAATGAACCCCAAAGCCCACAACCAACTTTTTATAAACTCACTCAAATTCCCTACAGTAATCAAGCACCCAGCAAACCAGCTCATTCGTAGCCCCTCCTGTTGTGTATGTACCTTTAAGAGAGAACTGCTTTTATACTGTAGTACCGGCAGTGACCACACCTGTATATAAAGCCGTAGCAGGCTTCTGTACTTTCAGTTTCCAGCATACACTCTGTTCAGTAAACACCTGTTATTACCGTTCTCCTGTAGTCCGTGTGTTATTGATACGCAGACGCTACAGTGGCGACGAGCAGGTCCTAACTCACCTGCAGTACTGCATCACCTCGCGGGGATCCATCCCTGAAAAGAAGCTTCTTGGAGGTCGAAGCCAGAGCAACGGGCGTCGACCGTGGGCAACCGCCCAGTGATCCATCGGAGTTCAGTGAATCGCAGGGGAAGCTGTGGAGAGCTGGGCTTGGCTCCCCAGTCAAGGTGTTCCAGCAAATCGTGCTGGTAGCAGGTAGTGCGCTGACCCTTTTGGACTGCAGCGGGCTTGAGCTCGATCGAGCGGCTCTGCAAGGGGGCCATGCAGCGTCGTCGGGAAGGAATAGAGAGAGAGAGGGTGTAGCGCACTGGGCGCGGTCGGTGCTCAAGATCCGGGCAGCGTTAAAGAAAATAAAAAGAGCAGAAGGAAAAGAGACGCGCAGTGGACAGCCTCGAAGAAAAATTAAACTAAGGAAGTTAATTAACAAAAGAGAGACGCGCTGAAGCCGCGGGGTGCCGCCATTACTATCTAGAACGCTAGGAACAGCATTGGCAGCAAGGGGAAGAAGGAAAAGCGTGGGAGGCGCCATTTTAATCCATTGGGGAAGAAGGAAAAGCGCGGGAGGCGCCATTTTAAACCACCCAAGATGCCGAAGAGTGGCAGTATCACTGCTTTCGACAACGAAATAGAAGACTGGACCACGTATGTGGAAAGAATTGAAGTGTACTGCAAGGCAAATGAGGTGGCCGATGAAAAGAAGGCATCGGTATTATTAAATTTGATGGGCGTGAGAACGTACGGCCTATTGCGGAATTTAATTACCCCAGCTAAACCAATGGAGAAAAGCTTTGAAGAGATTGTCAATATCTTACAGGAACATCTAAACCCTACACCACTGCTGATAGCAGAAAGATTCAAGTTCCATAAAAGAAACCAGCACAAAGATGAGAGTAATGCTGACTATCTTACGGAACTATGCAAGTTATCGAAGCACTGCCAGTTCGGAGGGTAGCAGGGATAAACCAGGGAATTACAGGCCAGTGAGCCTAACATCTGTGGCAGGGAAATTATTGGAAAAAATTCTGAGGGACAAAATTAGTCTCCACTTGGAGAGGCAAGGATTAATCGGGGATAGTCAGCATGGCTTTGTCAAGGGTAAATCATGTCTGACCAATCTGATTGAATTTTTCGAGGGGGTGACTAGGTGTGTGGATGAGGGAAATGCTGTGGATGTGGTTTACATGGACTTCAGTAAAGCTTTTGACAAGGTCCCGCATAGGAGACTGGTCAAGAAGGTAAGAGCCCATGGGATCCAGGGGGCCTTGGCCCGTTGGATCCTAAACTGGCTGAGTGGCAGGAGGCAGAGGGTGATGGTCGAAGGTTGCTTTTGTGACTGGAAGCCTGTGTCCAGTGGGGTACCTCAGGGATCGGTGCTGGGTCCCTTGCTGTTTGTGATCTACATTAATGATTTGGATGAGAATGTAAAGGGTATGATCAGTAAGTTCGCGGATGACACGAAAATTGGTGGGGTGGTAAATTGCGAGGAGGAAAGCCTCAGGCTGCAGGACAATATTAACGGGTTGGTCAGATGGGCGGAAAAGTGGCAAATGGAATTTAACCCGGAAAAGTGCGAGGTGATGCATTTTGGACGGACAAATAAGGCAAGGGAATACACAATGAGTGGTAGGACCCTAGGAAGTACAGAGGGTCAGAGGGACCTTGGTGTACATGTACATAATTCCCTGAAGGCAGCGGAACAGGTAGATAAGGTGGTTAAAAAGGCTTATGGGATACTTGCCTTCATTAGCAGAGGCATAGAATATAAGAGCAGGGAGGTTATGATGGAGCTGTACAAAACGCTGGTGAGGCCACAGCTGGAGTACTGTGTGCAGTTCTGGTCGCCTCACTATAGGAAGGATGTGATTGCTTTGGAGAGGGTGCAGAGAAGATTCACCAGGATGTTACCTGGGATGGAGCGCCTCAGCTATGAAGAGAGACTGGACAGGCTGGGGTTGTTTTCCTTGGAGCAAAGAAGGCTGAGGGGGGACCTGATTGAGGTGTACAAAATGATGAGGGGCATAGATAGGGTAGATAAAGAGGAACTTTTCCCCTTAGTAGGGGGGTCAATAACAAGGGGGCACAGATTCAGGGTAAGGGGCAGGAGATTTAGGGGGGATTTGAGGAGGAACTTTTTCACCCAGAGGGTGGTTGGAAGCTGGAACTCACTGCCTGAAAGGGTGGTAGAGGCAGGAACCCTCACAACATTCAAGAAGCATTTGGATGAGCACTTGAAATGCCATTGCATACAAGGCTATGGACCAAATGCTGGAAAATGGGATTAGACTGGACAGGGAGGGATGGGCGGCGCAGACACGATGGGCCGAAGGGCCTCTTTCTGTGCTGAAAAACTCTATGACTCTATGACTGATGACACCTTAAGGGATAAGTATGTCTGCGGGCTCCAGAGTGAAGGAACCCAGAAACGACTACTTTCGGAAAAGGACCTTACGCTAGAAAAGGCTTTCAGCGTGGCAGTACCCTATGAAGCAGCAGCATGGCGAGCTGCGGAAATACAACAGAAACCGCAAGAATATCGCACCAACAAAATGGCATATGGAGCAGAAAAGTGCTATTGTTGCGGCAGAACAACCCACGACCAGAAGGATTGCTGGTTTAAGGACAAAGTATGCAGGCAATGTGGAAAAGTGGGACACATAGCATGAGTCTGCAGGTCGGGAAAGAAAACCAACACTAAAAGAACTACTAAGGAAAAGTACAAGAAAATTTAAAAAATGACAGACAGTAGTTCAGAAGATAAGGAGAGTGATAATGATTCCGGGAGCAGGAGACTAAGTTGACTAAAGTTACACAACGTGATCGCAAAGGAGGATCACCGAACCATTTGGGTCACCCTCATGATAGCAGGGTCCCAAGTAAAGATGGAATTGGACACAGGATCAGCCCTAACAGTCATGAATCGACGAGACTACAAGCGGCTATTCTCACACATACCCTTGAAGGACACGTCCATTGTATTGAAGACATATACGGGGCAAAAAGTCTACCCCAGAGGAAAAGTAAGGGTGCCCGTTAAATACAACGTCAAGGAAACACAGAAACTGTATCTATATATACTACAAGATGGAGGACCACCATTATTGGGACGGGAATGGATCCGAAAAATACAATTGGATTGGCATTCCATTCTGGCGCTAACTGTGGCTGACCAAAAGGATGACGAGGTCACACCTGGACGACTGTCAAAAATTCTAACTGACGCAAAAGAGGTGTTCCAGCAAGGACTTGGGACTCTAAAAGGCGTAACGGCAATGATAAAAGTTGAAGATAACGCAAACCCAAAATTTTTAAGGCCAGACCGGTACCGTATTCGATCCGCCCAGCCATCGAAGCAGAGCTGGAGAGTCTGGAGCATTCGGGTGTGCTGTCCAAGGTGGACTGGAGCGAGTGGGCCACACCCATCAGTCCTGTAATGAAGAATACATTGAGCAGCACGCCTGGGGAGCCGAAGAAGGTTCGCATCTGTGGGGACTTTAAGGTAACTGTGAACCCAGTCCAGCACACAGTGCAATATCCACTTCCGCAGATAGAAGATATTTTCGCCTCACTATCTGGAGGGAAATGCTTTACGAAGATTGATCTGGCCCAAGCGTATCTACAAATGGAGGTAGAAGAAGCATCTAGAAAATACCTCACGATAAACACTCACAAAGGCCTTTACCAGTACAATCGACTGGTATTCGGGGTAGCGTCAGCCCCGGCTATTTGGCAGAGGGCGATGGAACAAGTCCTGCAAGGGATCCCGGGGACCCAGTGTTATTTGGACGACATCCTGGTCACGGGCGAAAATGACAGTGAACACCTTGCCAACCTGGAGCAGGTGCTCACTAGATTACAAGAATATGGGCTACGAGCCAACCGCCCCAAATGTGAGTTTTTCAGGAAACAAATCTCGCATTGTGGCCACGTGATTGATGAAGAGGGGTTACATAAGTCCCCTGAGAAGATTGAGGCAGTAGTCAAGGCTCCAGCACCGGAAAATGTTTCGCAACTGAGGTCATTCCTCGGGTTGGTGAACTACTACCATAAGTTCTTGTCAAATTTATCTACAATTCTGCACCCACTGAATGCCCTGCTGCAAACTGGAGTAACATGGAAATGTAGTGATGAGTGTAAGCGTGCCTTTCAGAAATGTAAATGCCTAATCACTTCAAAAGAAGTATTGGCCCACTACAATCCAACCCTACCGATTCGGTTGGCATGTGATGCTTCTCCCTACAGCATTGGAGCGGTGCTGTCACACAAATTCCTTGACGGTTCAGAGAGGCCAATAGCCTTTGCGTCGCGCTCATTAACCTCAGCCGAGCGTAACTACGCCCAGATTGACAGGGAGGCCCTCAGCCTGGTGTGGGGGGTGAAGAAGTTCAATCACTATCTGCACGGGCAGAAATTCACCCTACTGACTGATCACCAGCCTCTTGTCTCCATTTTTAATCCAAAGAAGGGCGTTCCGGTGATGACGGCGCAACGGCTGCAAAGATGGTCACTTTTTCTAGGGGCACATCAATACGACATAGAGTACAATGGTACGAAACAGCATGGAAACGCTGATGGGCTGTCGCGCCTGCCGTTGCCTATGGTGGAGGAAGCACCTGCAGTGGACCCTGTTGAGATATTCCATTCGACCATAGTCGAATGTCTACCTGTTACAAACTCAAGTATAGGGAAGGAAACCCGAAATGACCCAACACTCTCTCGGGTCTATGATTTGACGGTGAAGGGATGGCCAGCACATGGCGACTCACTGTTGCCAGCATTCTCGCCAAGGAGAGAACAGCTGTCAGTGTGCCGGGGGACCTTGATGTGTGGATCCTGAATGGTAAATCCACCCAAGTTGAGAGATAGAGTGCTCAATGAGCTTCATGAGGGTCATTTGGGAGTGGTAAAAATGAAGAGCCTAGCCAGGGCATTTGTGTGGTGGCCGGAAATTGATAAAGGAATCGAGGAAATGACCAAGAGATGCACAGGATGCCAGAAAGTCCAAAACGCTCCACCACAGGCCCCACTACACCCATGGGAGTGGCCCTCATCTCCATGGCAACGGGTACACATTGATTTTGCTGGACCATTTATGGACTCAATGTTTTTAATCGCCATGGATGCACATTCGAAATCGCCAGAGGTCATCAAAATGTCCTCCACCACCACGGAGAAAACTATTGCAGTCCTACGGACCATCTTCGCCAGGAATGGCTTGCCAGAACAGATTTGCTCCGACAATGGACCACAGTTTGTGTCCAAGGATTTCCGGAGGTTTTTGAGGAATAATGGAGTAAAGCATTACACATCTGCCCCATATCATCCAGCCACAAATGTATTGGCTGAGAGGTTTGTTCAGACCTTTAAAAAAGCAATAAAGGTGATGTATAACGATAACATACCATTACAACACAATGTGGATAATTTCTTGTTTGCTTACCGGAATGCGACACATGCTGTCACCAACCAAGCTCCAGCCATAATGTTCTTTAACCGAAGGTTAAGATGTCGCCTGGATTTGCTCAAACCAAACATAAGACGAGATGTTGAGGATAAGCAATTCCAGCACATAAATGAGAAGCCAACCAGGAGCTTCAAGATAGGGCAACCAGTCTTGGCCCGCGACTACCGAACAGAAAAATGGCAGCCAGGAACGATATGCACACAGCAGGGACCACTAATGTACACAGTGGGCGTTGGAGAAAGCATCGTGAGACGCCATGCTGACCAGATTCTAGAGTCACAGGAACAAGTCAAACCCATACCACGAGCATGTGCACCTGGTGATGAACCCAAAGTACAGATTGCATCTACCTCAGAATCAGTGGTATTGGAAGCTGACGAACCAACCAATGACAATGAGCCAGAATCGACTCCGCCGCAAGAACAGGATACTCGAGAAAGGCGCTATCCAGACAGGATCAGGAAGCCTCCTGAAAGACTGAATTTATAAATGATTACTTCAGCTGATGTATATAGTACAGAGAAAATTTTAATTGTAATTAGTTATTCTTTAATTGTTAAATTAATGTTATGTACTTTTTATCTAAAAGGGGAGGAATTGTTGTGTATGTACCTTTAAGAGAGAACTGCTTTTATACTGTAGTACCGGCAGTGACCACACCTGTATATAAAGCCGTAGCAGGCTTCTGTACTTTCAGTTTCCAGCATACCCTCTGTTCAGTAAACACCTGTTATTACCGTTCTCCTGCAGTCCGTGTGTTATTGATACGCAGACACTACACCTCCCACCTAGACTGTGCCACCCACTGAGCCACTGGCTGACACAGGCTTAAAAGGGTTAAATCAGGAGGATATGTTACATAGACTAGGTTGTATTGCCTTGAGTATTGAAGATTAAGAGATTATATAATTGAGGTTTTTAAGATAATTGAAGGAGTTGATAGGGTAGATAGAGAGAAACTATTTCCTCTGGTGGGGGAGTCCAGAACAAGGAGGTGTAGCCTTAAAATTAGAGCCAGGCTATTCAGTGGTGATGTCAGGAAGCACTTCTTCACACAAAGGGTAGTGGAAATCTGGAACTCTCTCCCCCAAAAAGCAGTTGAGGCTGGGGGTCAATTGAAAATTTCAAAACCGAGATTGATAGGTGTTAGATCCGTGTATCTTGATGTTGTCTGTCCTTCAATAAGTAGACAAGAGACTGCAGGGAACAATCAACAGGTGTTCACTGGATGAGGGTTACTCTAAATCTAACTGTACAGATCCCTACTCAGGGTTTATATACAGGTGTGGTCACTGCCGGTACTACAGTATACATGAGCTGTAGAAAATAGTTCTCCCCTTAAAGGTACATACATTACAATTCCTCCCCTTTTAGATTAACAGTACCATAACATTCATTTAACAATTAAATATCAACTAATTACAATTAACACTTTTAACATGCAACATGAACTGAAAATAGTCTATTTATAAATTCAGTCTTTGGGGAGGTTTCCTGATCCTTTCTGGATAGCGCCTTTCCTGAGTGTCTTGCTCTTGGTGTGGAGGCGATTCTGGCCCCCTGTTGTCGGTTGGTTCATCAGCTTCCGATGCTACTGTTTCTGGGGTAGATGCTACCTGTATGTTGGGTTCATCACCAGGTACGTATGGGCGAGACATGGGGTTGACTCGTTCCTGTGACGCTAGGATCTGGTCAACATGGCATCTCACAATGTTCTCCCCAACATCTACTGTGTACATTAGTGGCCCCTGCCGTGTGCATATCGTTCCTGGTTGCCATTTCTCTGTTCGGTAGTCGCGGGCCAAGACTGGTTGCCCTACATTGAAGCTCCTTGTCGGCTTCTCACGGATGAGCTGGAATTGCTTATTCTCAACATCTCTTCGTACATTTGGTCTGAGCAAATCCATACGAGATCTCAACCTTCGGTTAAAGAACATCATGGCGTGGGTCTGGTTGGTGACTGCATGTGTCGCATTTCGGTAGGCTAACAGGAAATTGTCCACCTTATGCTGCACTGGAATGTCGTCATTGCACATGGCCCTTACTGCTTTTTTAAAGGTTTGTACGAACCTCTCAGCCAGTCCATTTGTGGCTGGATGATACGGGGCGGATGTGTAATGCTTTACCCCATTCCTTTTCATAAATCTTCGAAACTCTTCGGACACAAACTGTGGTCCGTTATCAGAGCAAATCTGCTCTGGCAAGCCGTTCCTGGCAAATATGGTCCGTAGGACTGCAATAAATCAAAAAATCAAATCAAATCAAATCAAATCAATTTTTATTGTCATTGTTAGTGCACAAGTGCAGTACAACGAAATGTAGGCTTGCGGCTCCCGAGAGTGTACATTTGGATTAAGACATTTAAACATTCAACATACATTTGGCTTGTAGTATATTAACATAAATATGACCATAATAAAGTGCATTGGCAGATGTGCAGGCTTTATAGTTTATTTGTGGAGTTCAGTAGGATGACAGCCCTGGGAAAGAAGCTGTTCCTAAATGTGGTCGTACGGGTGCGAATGCATCTGTAGCGTCTCCCAGATGGTAGGAGGGCGAACAGACTGTGGCTGGGGTGGGTAGGGTCTTTGATGATGGACCGTGACCTCCGTAGACAGCGTTTCTGGTATATGTGCTCTATGGTCGGTAGCCGGGTGCCGGTAATGCGTTGGGCAGTTTTGACTACCCGCTGCAGGGCTTTCCGGTCATAGTAGCTACAGCTGCCATACCATACTGTGATACAGTTTGTCAGGATGCTCTCTATAGTGCAGCGGTAAAAGTTAGAGAGGATCAGGGGTGACAGATTACATCCCTTCAGCCTCCTTAAGAAATATAGGCGCTGCTGGGCCTTCTTTACCAGGGAGGAGGTGTTGAGGGACCAGGAGAGATCTTCCGTGATGTGGACTCCGAGGAACTTAAAGCTGTCCACACTTTCCACCACAGCCCCATTGATGTGGATGGGGGTGTGACTTCCGCCTTTCGACTTCCTAAAGTCCACAATGATTTCTTTTGTTTGCTTGGTGTTAAGGGCCAGGTTGTTATCGGCGCACCACTTCACGAGATGCTGGACCTCCTCCCTGTAGGCTGACTCATCGTTGTTGGTGATCTGGCCTGCTACCGTAGTATCATCCGCAAACTTGATGATGGTGTTGGAACCATTAACAGCCACACAGTCGTGGGTGAAGAGGGAGTAGAGGAGGGGGCTCAGCACACATCCTTGTGGGGCCCCCGTGTTCAGGGTCAGCGGGGGGGAGGGGTGGTGTGGTTACCTAATTTGACAGACTGGGGTCTGTTTGTTAGGAAGTCCAGGGTCCAGTTGCAGAGGGAAGTGTTCAGGCCAAGAGTTTGGAGTTTGGTGGCCAGCTTGTTGGGGATGATAGTGTTGAATGCTGAGCTGTAGTCTATAAACAGCATTCTGATGTAGGTCTCCTTACCATCTAGGTGATTCAGTGCTGAGTGTAGAGCAGTTGTGATTGCATCCTCCGTTGATCTGTAGGCACGATAGGCAAACTGGTGTTGGACAAGGGAGGCAGGAACACTGGCTTTGATGTGGGCTAAGACCAGTCTCTCGAAACACTTCATTATGATGGGTGTGAGTGCGACAGGTCGATAGTCGTTCAGGCACGTCACAGCCATTTGTTTTGGCACAGGAATAATGGTAGCGGTCTTGAAGCATGTAGGGACTACTGCCTGGGCCAATGACAGATTGAAGATGGCAGTGAAGACATCAGCCAGGTGATCAGCACACTCCTTGAGTACCCATCCAGGGATGCTATCCGGTCCAGCAGCCTTTCGTGTGTTCACTCCGCGTAGAATAGTTTTCTCCATGGTGGTGGAGGACATTTTGATCACCTCAGGCCATTTCGAGTGCGCATCCATGGCTATTAAAAACATTGAGTCCATGAATGAACCTGCAAAATCAATGTGCACCCATTGCCATGGAGATGAGGGCCACTCCCATGGGTGTAGAGGGGCATGTGGTGGTGCATTTTGGACCTTCTGGCATCCTGAGCAGCTCTTTGTCAGGTCCTCGATTTGCTGATCGATCCCCGGCCACCACACATAAGCCCTAGCAAGGCTTTTCATTTTCACCCCTCCCAGATGGCCTTCATGAAGCTCATTGAGCACTCTCTCCCTTAACTTGGGTGGAATTACCACTCGGGATCCACACATCAAGGTCCCCTGGCATACTGACAGCTGTTCTCTTCTGGATGAGAATGCTGGCAACATTGAGTCGCCAGGTGTTGGCCATCCCTTCACCGTCAAGTCATATACCCGAGACAGTGTCAGGTCATTTCGGGTCTCCTTCTCTATATCAGCGTTAGTTACTGGCAAGTGTTCAATTATAGTCGAATGAAATATTTCGACATGGTCCACTGCTGGTGCTTTCTCCGCAGTAGGCAGTGGCAGGTGTGATAGCCCAGCAGCGTTTCCATGCTGTTTCGTGCCCTTATACTCGATTTCATATTGGTTTGCCCCTAGAAAAAGGGACCATCTTTGTAGCCGTTGCGCAGTCATCACCGGAACGCCCTTCTTTGGATTAAAGATGGAGACAAGTGGTTGGTGGTCAGTCAATAAGGTGAACTTCTGCCCGTGCAGATAATGGTTGAACTTTTTCACTCCCCACACTAGGCTGAGGGCCTCCCTGTCAATCTGGGCGTAGTTACGCTCGGCTGAGGCTAGTGATCGTGACGCAAAGGCTATTGGCCTATCTGAGCCGTCCGAGAATTTGTGCGACAGCACCGCTCCAATGCCATAGGGTGATGCATCACACGCCAACCGAATTGGTAGTGCTGGGTTGAAATGAGCCAACACCTCTTTTGATGTGATCAATTCTTTGCTCTTCTAGAAAGCTCGTTTACATTCGTCATTCCACTTCCATGGTACCCCCGTTTGCAGTAGGGTGTTCAGTGGGTGTAGTACGGTAGACAAATTCGGCAAGAACTTATGGGAGTAGTTCACCAGCCCGAGGAACGACCTCAGTTGTGACACATTTTCCGGTGCTGGAGCCTTAACTACTGCCTCAATCTTTTCAGGGGAATTATGTAACCCCTCTTTATCAATAACGTGGCCACAATACGAGATCTGCTTCTGGAAAAACTCGCATTTGTGGCGATTAGCTCGGAGCCCATATTCCTTCAATCTAGTGAGCACCTGCTCCAGGTTGGCCAGGTGATCACTGTCATTTTTGCCCGTGACCAGGATGTCGTCCAAATAACACTGGGTCCCTGGAATCCCTTGCAGGACTTGATCCATTGCCCTTTGCCAAATAGCCGGAGCTGATGCTATCCCGAACACCAGGCGGTTGTATTGGTAGAGACCTTTATGTGTGTTGATCGTGAGGTACTGTTTCGAGGCTTCTTCTACTTCCATTTGCAGGTACGCCTGGGCCAGATCAATCTTAGTGAAACGTTTCCCTCCAGATAGCGAGGTGAAAATATCTTCAATCCGCGGAAGCGGATACTGTACCATGTGAAGGACTGGGTTCACTGTCACCTTAAAGTCCCCACAGATGTGAACCTTCTTTGGTCCCTCAGGCGTATTACTCAATGACCTCTTCATTACAGGAATGATGGGTGTATCCCACTCGCTCCAGTCCACTTTGGACAGTACTCCTGAACATTCCAAACCTTCCAGCTCTGCTTCGACGGCTGGGCGGATCGCATAAGGCACCGGTCTGGCCTTGAAAAACTTTGGGCTTGCATTTTCCTCTATTTTGATCGTCGCTGTTATGCCTTTTAGTGTTCCGAGTCCCTCCTGGAACACTTCTTGTGCGTCAGTTAGCATTTCTGACAGTCGTCCAGGTGTGACGTCGTCACCCTTTTTGGCATCTACAGTCAGTGCTTGTATGGAATGCCAATCTAGTTGTATCTTCCGGATCCATTCACGTCCTAGTAGTGGTGGTCCTCCCTCTGGCAATACATATAGGTCCATTTTTGGTGTTTCCTTGCCGTTATATATAAGGTTCACCCTTATTTTTCCTTTGGGGTAGACTTTTTGCCTCATGTACATCTTCAAGACGATCTCTGTATCTCTCAAGGGTATATGTGAGAATAGCCGGTTGTAGTCCCTTCGGTTTATGACTGTTAGGGCTGATCCTGTGTCCAATTCCATTTTCACTTGGACTCCAGCTATCTCGAGCGTGACCCAGATAGTTTGGTGATCCTCCGTTTTGATCACATTATGTAGTTTCAGACAACCCAGCTCCTTGCTTCCGGAGTCTGTATCACTTTTCTGTTCATCTGAACTACTCTCCGTCACCTTATGTACCTTCTTGTACTTCTCCTGTGGAGATTTCTTGCTGCTGGTTTTCTTTTCCGACCTGCAGACTCTTGCTATGTGTCCTACTTTTCCACACTGTCTGCACACTTGGTCCTTGAACCAGCAATCCTTATGGTCGTGTGTTGTTCTGCCGCAGCAATAGCACTTCACTGTTCCGTATGACATTTCATTTGTGCCATATTCTTATGGTCTCCATTGTATCTCTGCCACGCCCCGTGCTGCTGCTTCGTGTGATACTGCCATGCTGAAAGCCTTGTCCAGCGTAAGATCCTTTTCTGATAGAAGCCGTTTCTGGGTTCCTTCACTTTGAAACCCACACACAAACTTGTCCCTTAAAGTATCTGCTAGTCCTGTTCCAAACTGGCAGTGTTTCGATAGCTTGTGCAGTTCTGTTAAATACTCAGCATTACTTTCCGAGACCAGCATCGGACCTAGGAGTGAGCAGCGAGGTCAGGAGGAGGAGCTATAACCGGCATAAAAACCAGCGGCAGCGACCAGAGGCCCAAGACCAGCATCGGACCTAGGAGTGAGCAGCGAGGTCAGGAGGAGGAGCTATAACCCGGCATAAAAACCAGCGGCAGCGACCAGAGGCCCGAGACCAGCATCGGACCTAGGAGTGAGCAGCGAGGTCAGGAGGAGGAGCTATAACCGGCATAAAAACCAGCGGCAGCGACCAGAGGCCCGAGACCAGCATCGGACCTAGGAGTGAGCAGCGAGGTCAGGAGGAGGAGCTATAACCGGCATAAAAACCAGCGGCAGCGACCAGAGGCCCGAGACCAGCATCGGACCTAGGAGTGAGCAGCGAGGTCAGGAGGAGGAGCTATAACCGGCATAAAAACCAGCGGCAGCGACCAGAGGCCCGAGACCAGCATCGGACCTAGGAGTGAGCAGCGAGGTCAGGAGGAGGAGCTATAACCCGGCATAAAAACCAGCGGCAGCGACCAGAGGCCCGAGACCAGCATCGGACCTAGGAGTGAGCAGCGAGGTCAGGAGGAGGAGCTATAACCGGCATTAAAACCAGCGGCAGCGACCAGAGGCCCGAGACCAGCATCGGACCTAGGAGTGAGCAGCGAGGTCAGGAGGAGGAGCTATAACCGGCATAAAAACCAGCGGCAGCGAAAAGAGGCCCGAGACCAGCATCGGACCTAGGAGTGAGCAGCGAGGTCAGGCGGAGGAGCTATAACCGGCATAAAAACCAGCGGCAGCGACCAGAGGCCCGAGACCAGCATCGGACCTAGGAGTGAGCAGCGAGGTCAGGAGGAGGAGCTATAACCGGCATAAAAACCAGCGGCAGCGACCAGAGGCGTACCAAATCAACAGCAGAGGAGAGAGGTAAAAAATAATCCAAGAGTGACGTCACCAGGAAGCAGGTAGGTGATTGGTTGGATTGGTTGGTGAGTATTTCTTCTTTTTATTACAAGCTTAAATTCGGCGGTTTTTTTCTAGGGTCTGTGCTGTAAGGGAGACAGTTGGTTAACCATTAAACTGGTGTAATTTAGAGGGATTGATTTAATCTAATTAAATTAAAAAAAAATTATAATTAATTACATAGAATGGAGCAGATGATGTGTTACTGTTGCGAGATGTGGGAGCCAGTAGACCCCATTGAGGCTAACGGTGATTACATCTGTGACAAGTGTCTGCTGCTACAGGATCTCCAGCTCCGTGTTGATGAGCTGGAGTCTGAGCTTCAGATACTGCGACACATCAGGGAGGGGGAGAAGTACCTGGACTCTGTGTTTCAGGAGGTGGTCACACCTATGAAGTTAATTAATTCAGATGTAGCCCATGGTCAGGGACTGGACGGTGTGACCACGAGTGAGGTAGGTACGGGGATCCAGAAGGTAGTGTTGGAGGAGCCGCAGCCGTTGCTCTTGTCCAACAGGTTCGAGCTTCTTACTCCCTGTGGAGACGGAAGCAGGGGCTGCAGGGAGGATGAGCAACCTGGCCACAGCACCGTGGAGAGGGGGGCCATTCAAGAGGGGGGAGTAAATAGAAATGTTGTAGTGGTAGGGGATAGTATTATTAGGGGGATAGATAGAGTTCTCTGCAGCCAAGAGCGAGAGTCCCGTAGGCTGTGTTGCCTACCCGGTGCCAGGGTTAAGGACATCTCCTCTGGGCTGGACAGAAACTTGGAGTGGGAGGGGGTGGATCCAGTTGTCGTGGTCCATGTTGGCACCAACGACATAGATAGGACAAGGAAGGAGGTTCTGCTGAGGGAGTTTGAGCAGCTAGGGGCCAAATTAAAAAGCAGAACCACAAGGGTAATAATCTCTGGATTATTACCTGAGCCACGAGCGAATTTGGCTAGGAAAAATAAAATAAGAGAGTTAAATGCGTGGCTCAAAGACTGGTGTGGGAGAAATGGGTTTTGCTTCCTGGGACACTGGCACCAGTACTGGGACAGGAGGGAGCTGTTCCGTTGGGACGGGCTTCACTTGGCCAGTGCTGGGACTAGAGTCCTGGCGGATCATATAACTAGGGCTGTAGAGAGGGCTTTAAACTAACTAGTGGGGGGGAGGTTCCCAGAGAGCAAATAATACAAATGACAACAGAGAAGGTCATAGACTTAGGTAGCAGTGGGGAAATTAAAAACCAGAGCGTGTCAGGAAGGGGTAGAAGGTGTGGAGTAAAAGGTAAAGTAATAAAAAGGGCAATAGCAGGAACTAAGTGTCACAAAACATATTTGAAAGTTCTCTATCTGAATGCACGTAGCATTCGTAACAAAATAGACGAGTTAAAGGCACAAATAGCTACATATGGGTATGATCTTGTGGCCATTACAGAAACATGGCTGCAGGGTGACAATGCCTGGGAATTAAACATACCAGGTTATTTAACAATCAGGAAGGACAGGCAGGAAGGAAGGGGAGGTGGGCTGGCTATGTTAATAAAGGAAGGAATCACTGTAATACAGAGAAATGATATTGGGTCAAAGGATCAGGATAATGAAACAGTTTGGGTGGAGATAAGGAATAATAAGGGGAAAAAAACACTAGTGGGTGTAGTATATAGGCCTCCGAACAGTCGCAACTCGGTTGGATGGAGTATCAATCAGGAAATAGTTGAGGCTTGTAATAAGGGAACATCTATAATTATGGGGGATTTTAACTATCATATAAATTGGACAAATCAAATTGGGCAGGGCTGCCTTGAGGATGAGTTCATTGAGTGTATTAGGGATGGGTTTCTTGAGCAGTATGTAACTGAACCAACCAGGGGGCAAGCAACCTTAGATCTGGTCCTGTGTAACGAGACAGGATTAATAAAAAATGTCCTAGTAAAGGATCCCCTTGGAATGAGTGACCATAACATGGTTGAATTCCATATTCAGTTAGAGGGTGAGGAGGCTGTATCTCAAACAAGCGTGCTAAGCTTGAATAAAGGAGACTATGAAGGTATGAGAGCGGAATTGAGTAAAGTGGATTGGGAAAATAGGTTAAAGGATAAGATGATACATGATCAGTGGTGTACATTTAAGGAGTTATTTTACAAATTCCAAAAAAAGTATATTCCACTGAGAAAAAAAGGGTGTAAAAGAAAAGACAGCCATCCGTGGCTAAGTAAAGAAATTAAGGATGGTATTCGACTAAAAACAAGGGCATATAAGGTAGCCAAATCTAGTGGGAGGATGGAGGATTGGGAAAACTTTAAAAGACAGCAAAAAATAACAAAAAGATTGATTAAGAAAGGGAAGATAGATTATGAAAGTAAATTAGCAAAAAATATAAAGACAGATAGTAAGAGTTTTTATAGTTATATAAAAAGAAAAAGGGTGGCTAAAGTAAATGTTGGTCCCTTAGAGGATGAGACCGGGAAATTAATGGTGGGAAATATGGAGATGGCAAAAACACTGAATGAATATTTTGTATCAGTCTTTACAGTGGAGGACACCAAGAATATCCCAACACTTGACAAGCAGGGGGCTATAGGGGGGGAGGAGCTAAATACGATCAAAATCACTAAGGAAGTAGTACTTGGTAAAATAATGGGACTCAAGGCGGATAAATCACCTGGACCTGATGGCTTACATCCCAGGGTTTTGAGGGAAGTGGCGGTAGGGATTGTGGATGCATTGGTAATAATCTTCCAAAACTCCCTGGACTCAGCAAAGGTCCCGGCAGACTGGAAAACTGCTAATGTAACACCCTTATTTAAAAAGGGCAGTAGACAGAAGGCTGGAAACTATAGACCGGTTAGCCTAACATCTGTGGTAGGTAAAATGTTGGAGTCCATTATTAAGGAGACAGTAACAGGACATTTGGATAATCATAATTTAATAAGACAAAGTCAGCATGGTTTTATGAAGGGGAAGTCATGTTTGACAAATTTGCTGGAGTTCTTTGAGGAAGTAACATATAGGGTGGATAAAGGTGAACCAGTGGACGTAGTGTATTTAGACTTCCAAAAGGCATTTGACAAGGTGCCACACAAAAGATTATTGCTTAAGATAAAAAATCACGGGATTGGGGGTAATATTCTGGCATGGATAGAGGATTGGCTATCTAACAGAAGGCAGAGAGTTGGGATAAATGGTTCATATTCAGACTGGCAATCAGTAACCAGTGGTGTTCCGCAGGGGTCAGTGCTGGGTCCCCAACTCTTTACAATCTATATTAACGATTTGGAGGAGGGGACCGAGTGTAACACGTCAAAGTTTGCAGATGATACTAAGATGGGAGGGAAAGTAGTGAGTGAGGAGGACATAAAAAACCTGCAAGGGGACATAGACAGGCTAAGTAAGTGGGCAGAGATTTGGCAGATGGAATACAATACTGGAAAGTGTGAGGTTATGCACTTTGGCAGGAAAAATCGTAGAGCAAGTTATTATCTTAATGGCAAGAAACTTGAAAGTACTGAAGTACAAAGGGATCTGGGGGTCCTGGTGCACGAAACTCAAAAGGTTAGTATGCAGGTGCAGCAAGTGATTAAGAAGGCCAATGGAATGTTGGCTTTCATTGCTAGGGGGATAGAATATAAAAATAGGGAGGTATTGCTTCAGTTGTACAAGGTATTGGTGAGACCGCACCTGGAATACTGCATACAGTTTTGGTGTCCATACTTAAGAAAGGACATACTTGCTCTCGAGTCAGTACAAAGAAGGTTCACTCGATTAATCCCGGGGATGAGGGGATGGACATGTGAGGAGAGGTTGAATAGATTGGGACTCTACTCATTGGAGTTCAGAAGAATGAGAGGCGATCTTATTGAAACATATAAGATTATGAAGGGGTTGGATCGGGTGGATGCAGGGAGGATGTTCCAGATGATGGGTGAAACTAGAACTAGGGGCATAGTCTTAGAATAAGGGGCTGCTCTTTCAAAACTGAGATGGGGAGGAACTACTTCACTCAGAGGGTGGTAGGTCCATGGAATATGCTGCCCCAAAAAGCTGTCGAAGCTACATCATTAAATAAATTTAAAACAGAAATAGACAGTTTCCTAGTAGAAAAGGGAATTAAGGGTTACGGGGAGCGGGCAGGAATTTGGACATGAGTCTAGGTTCGGATAGGTCATGGCCCTGTGGGTAGCGGAGCGGGCCCAGGGGCCGTGTAGCCTGATCCTGCTCCTGTTTTCGTGTGTCTAATGCTGTTAGATTCAGGAGATAGTCCTGTCATAGTGGATTGGCGGTTAGGATTAGATCAGCCATGATCTTATTGAATGGCGGAGCAGGCTCGAGGGGCCAATTGGCCTACTCCTGCTCCTATTTCTTATGTTCTTATGTTCTTATGTTCATCTTTATGCTGGTTCCTTTTGTGAAACTTAAATCTTTCTGCTATCAGCAGCAGTGTGGGGTTTAAGTGGTCCTGTAGGATTGACACTATATTTTCAAAATCCTTTTCCACTGGCTTCTCTGGGGTTACTAGGTTTCACAGGAAGCCATACGTTTTTGCACCCATTGAATTCAATAATACCAGCGCTTTCCTGTCATCTGGCACTTCATTCGCCTTGCAGTACACTTCTATGCGTTCGACATATGTCGTCCAATCTTCGACTTCATTGTCGAACGCTGTGACACTGCCTCTCTTCGGCATCCCTGGGTGTGGTTAGACTGGCTCAAAATGGCATCTCCCGCGCTCTGCCTTCTTCTCCGCTGCGGCTCAAGATGGCGTCTCCCGTGCTCTCCGTTCTTCTCCGCTGCGGCTCAAAATGGCATCTCCCGCGCTTTCCTTTCTTCCCCGCTGACGCTGCTCGGCCCTTGAACACCGGCTGCGCTCTGCACGTTTTCCTGTGCGCCTCTCTCTCTCGTTGACGCTGCTCGGCCCTTGAATACCGGCTGCGCTCTGCTCTCTCCCGTCGACGCCGCTCGGTCCTGAACACCGGCTGCGCCCTGTGCGCTCTACCCTCTCTCTTCTCCCGTCGACGCTGCTCGGCCTTTTTCTGTGCCGTCGGTCGGCTCTAGCCGCTGCTGTCCGGGAAGGGTCTGCGCCGTACCTGTTGCCAGCCCGTTTCGCTGGACCACCATGACTGGAGAACCAAGCCCAGCTCTCAAGAGCCTCCCCTGCGATGCTCAAGTCTCCGCTGGATGATCGACGCCCGTGCTTCTGGACTCAGCCTTCTTCTTTCACTGTTCTCCAGGAGCAAATCCCTGGGAGGTGATGCAGAGTTGCAGGTAGGTTTGAATCTTCTCATCGCCAATGTTAGATCCATGTATCTTGATGTTGTGTATCCTTCAATAAGTAGACAAGAGACTGCAGGGAACAATCAACAGGTGTTTACTGGATGAGGGTTACTCTAAAACTAACTCTACAGATCCCTACTCAGGGTTTATATACAGGTGTGGTCACTGCCGGTACTACAGTATACAGGAGCTGTAAAAAGTAGTTCTCCCCTTAAAGGTACATACACTACAATAGGTTTTTGTTAGGCAAAGGATATTAAGGGTTACAGAACCAAGGCGGATCTATGGAGTTAAGATACAGACCAGCCATGATCTAATTGAATGGCGGAACAGGCTCGAGGGGCTGAATGGCCTACTCCTGTTCCTATTAACAAAAGGAAGCAAATAAAAGTTCTTTGTGCGTTAATGTTTTAGTTTCTTGCATGTCCTAAAAAGTTTAGAGCTGGACGTCATGCACAGCAGTATCAGGCATTCTGGCTCCCATGTTTTAGAAAAATGAATCAGCCTCCTGGTATTATAGTGTGTGTGGGAATGATTTAGTGGGGGAGGTGTGGGTGGGCATATGAGTGTGAGGATGTGTGTGACGAGCATTAAAATGTCAAAATTGGCGGAGAAAAGGTTACCTGGGTCTACTGATGATTTGTCATTTGAACAAGAGCAGAATCCTTGGGCGGCAGCATCAGTGCAGTGAATATGAGTAGAATTTCCTACTGTAAATTTGACAATACTGCAGATTATTCGGCTGTCCCTGATACTATCAGTTAACACAAAGCTCTGCTCAAAATGAAGAAAACCTTGGGGCTCCAAGGCAAGAATCGCAATCATCATCCATTGTTATAGCCTGGAAATTGGACCTTATTGCATTCGATTTGCAGGCTTAAAATGGGTGCAATGAGGGCCAATTTCGGGGACCAATGCCTGCGTGAAAAATGTCCGGCACGATATTGCGGCGGACCATTTTTCAGTCATCTGGGACGGCCTCCTAAAACAGGCTAATGGAGGGGCCTACCACCTGTTTTTGGAGCCCTCCAAGAAATTGGGCAGTCCTGAATGAGGCAGCGCCGTGCTCAGGTTTATCTGGCGTGCATGCGGCCCAGCAGGTGGCTGCCATTACGTTAAGCAGAAAATGAAAAATGTATTTTGAATGCATGAATGCTCCTCCTGGCTCCATAGCATTCCTTAGAGCCGCTGCCAGCGGCTGGCCTCCGCCCTGCTGCCGTGGAATAGAAATTCGGTAGCGCAAAACGGGTGGTATGCATGGACCACCTGTTTATACACCCCGCCTGATATTCAGTTGAATTGAAGTCAGTGGAAATGAATATCGGTTGATGCATATAAAGGGCAGCCCCTTTTGTTCTCCCGCCCGGGACAAATTTCTACCCCAGAGTGCCTATTAATGATGAGGAGGAAAGGATAACTTCACCCCCACCCACCTCACCCTGCTCATAAATGGCAGAGAACATAAGAAACATAAGAACATAAAAAATAGGAGCAGGAGTAGGCCATTTGGCCCCTCGAGCCTGCTCCGCCATTCAATAAGATCATGGCTGATCTGATCTTGACCTCAACTTCATTTTCCCACCCACTCCCCATAACCCTTGACTCCCCTGTAGCTCAAATCTGTCTACCTCAACCTTGAATATATTCAATGACTCAGCCTCCACAGCTCTCTGGGGTAGAGAATTCCAAAGATTCACGACTCTCTGAGAGAAGAAATTCCTCCTCATCTCTGTGTTAAATGGGTGACCCCTTACTCTGAAACTACATCCCCTAGTTCTAGATTCCATCACGAGAGGAAACATCCTCTCTGCATCTACCGTCGAGCCACTTCAGAATCTTATATGTTTCAATAGATCCCCTCTTATTCTTCTAAACTCCAACGCGCTCAACCTTTCTTCATAAGACAACCCCTTCATCTCAGGAATCAACCAAGTGAACCTTCTCTGAATTGCCTCCAATGCAATTATATCTCTCCTTAAGTAAGAAGACCAAAACTGAGAGGATAGTAACAGCCTTTAAATAATGTAAGCTGCAACTTATGCACACAATTAATTTAGATGGCACAAGCACCAAGATTCAAGACAAAAGCCACAGAATGTGATACAGCTGAAACAGTAATGGATTATCCTGTAGGTTAAGTCAAATGGAAAAGTGCCAAGTACACAGGCAAATGTGAATTACTTCAGCACAAAAGTACATGCGATGTTTTCTTAGCTGGGAAAAATGATTAACAACTGGAGTTCAAAGGGCTTAACGGTGATATTTTAAGATCAAGCGGAGTTGTGAAGTCAATCTAACTTACTGCTGAATTCAGGAAGAAAGAATTATCATAAAAGGAACAGATTGATTAGCAAATGAAATGGTGCTTTCAGAAAGCTTTGACACATCATTAAAATGTATTTGAGATAAGGTGCTGCCCTGATTATGTATGTGAGCGGAATGATATTGCCATTATTTATTTTAATTATTTTCTGTTTTAGTTTTCAACCAGTAACCTAAAATATACAAACGTGATAAATCTCCTCTTTTGCATGAAATGCCATGGACTAACCTATTTTTTCTCTCTAATATGGGTTCGCTGCTCGATTTACAGATTTGATAAATGGACGTTCCATTTAGCAACATGGATCTTCCCGGCTACATATTTCTAGAGCACAAGATGCCTGTTAAATGCAAACTGTTTTGCTGATAAGCTCTTTAATGCACTTTGATCTAAAATGGTTTTGTACTACTTTGCTCTGTAGCCTAACCACCCCCCCACACGCATTAATTACCTTTAATAATCCACAGTCACAGTCTCATACAGCAAAGACCTCAGTATATAAATGATCCATCCTGAGAAGGTGAAAATAAGATGAAAGCCTAAATTGTTCTGCCTGAGACTTTCACCATATTGAAATCACCCCCCAAAAAATTGGCCGTTAAATTGAGGACCCGTCCGCCTGGTCATGTGAATGTAAAAGATCCATGGCATTATTTGCAGAAGAGCAGGGCAGTTGTCCCGGGGTACCATGTTCCTGGTGGCTCTCGCTATTGACTGGGGTAACTTAGAAACATAGAAACATAGAAAAATAGGAACAGGAGTAGGCCATTCTGCCCTTCGCACCTGCTCCGCCATTCAATATGACCATGGCTGATCCTCTATCTCAATACCATATTCCCGCTCTCTCCCCATACCCCTTGATGCCTTTGGCCGGAAGTTGGTGTAAACTCCAGAGAAATGGCATAAATATTTCTCCAAGGTTTGCACCAATCTCCCACCAAAGGTATAGTGGGAGATCGGGAGAAGCCACTTTGAAATTTCAGGCCTGATCAACATTTATCCCTCAATCAACACCATCAAAAAATAGACTGACTACCATTTATCTAAATTGGCTGCCGTGCTTGTCTATGCGACAGCAGTCATAGCACTTCAAAAGTGATTCATTGACTGTCAATCAGTTTGAGCCATCTTGAGCACGGGATAGGCATTCTATAAAGTTACTGCTTTATGGTCAGAAACACAATTTATCTTTTCCACTGTGAAAAATTAATAAACCGTGTGGAAATCAAACATAAGAAAACACTTTCACAGGTGTGTAATCAGCACAGTCTGTCATTTCTGAAATGGATCTTTATTTCTCTCTCTCACGCACATACAGACGATCTCTCTGTTTAAAAAAAAACACACATGACATCTACTTGAATGAAAAAATTCAAATCCAACCTCTAGCTTCCCTTCAAATAATTTTGGAAAAATAGGCAATCAGATACAGTGTGAGGCGAAAAGAAGGATTGCCCCACAGTTGCTGACATTATGGATGCTGGGAATTTGCACACACTGCACTTCCTCGGGCTGTTGGCTCTGCCTTCGACCAATTGAGACGCAGCTCTGGACAAAGTCCAGATCCACGCGTTCTGGAGCGGTTGAGGCCTTCAAGTGAAACCATAATGAAGATATTCAAAGACAAAAAAAGATAATTTTAAGATTAGGTTTAATCATGTTACTGTGAAATGTGGAATTTTTTAATGGCCCAGAAATTCGGGTTAGAGGCTTCCCGCGGGTGCAAGCCCCCGACCTGCACTTATCTACCGCGCCGGCCGTTGAGCTGTGGGCCCCCGTGGAATTGCGATCCTGGGCCTCCTCCAACTGCCGGCGCGCAGTGCTTGCATATCCCAGGGGCGCAGTTAGTTCGATGCGTCCCCTGGGATCACATGGGCCATGGTGAGCCAATGGTAGCAGGGAATGCTTCATTCATAAGTTTGACAGGAAGACCTCTCAAACCTATAAATACTACAAGCCCCAAAACATCACTAAATCTTCAAATAAATTTTTAAATAACCATCACATTTTTAAAATAAACTATAAATTACATGAAATAACTATTTTAAACAATAATTTAAATTTTTGAAAAAATTAATTACATTTTCTAACAGGGCTAAAAATAAACTTACCTTTCTTTAAAGTATTTAAAAATAATAAACCTGTGGAAAAAATGTTTTAATTTTTATTAATTCACCACTTACCTTGTAAAAAGCAGGCCTTGCGACTGCTTTTTAAATGTCTAACTTCTAGAGCTCCCGGGAAAACCTGCAAAAAAAATATAAGTTCGATGCGCAGGCGCAGCCTTTCCTGCGCACGCGTTCGAACTCTGAACCCCTTCTTTCAGGGGAATTGAAGTGCCAGTTTCCCGCGCATGCGCAGTGCATGCAAAAAACCGGCACTTCCATTGGGCTTACGGGTGAGTACCCCGTGCGTACTCACCCGTGGAGACTCGAATTTCTGGGCCAATATCTTTTTATGTCACCAACTTAACATTTGATAGTAGATGTTTCAATGACTGGGAACAAAATGTTGGCGATTTTTTTTTCCCCAATAGTGTTTTGAGTAATTCAGTTGGTTCATCTTTTTTTTATTATTGACAGGTTATTTATTCACAAATCTTTAGTAGTTCCCCATTGATATTTTCTAGTCAGTTTCCTCACTTTTGATTTGAATATTCCTCCCACCTTCTGTTCTGATATTTTGCTGTATTAATTTGAGCCTATCAACAAAGCATGATAGCGAAAGAGTGGTGCTACAGTAAGTGTGTGCAGATGCAAGACTTTCAAAATATAATAGATATATAGATAGATTAAAAAAAACCTTTGAAGGATTAATTATGAATGTGCTGTACGAGAGGGTGACATCAATAGATCTGGCACAGTGTCAACCATTTCTGATATAATGACCCCAAGATTGTTTAAATTGACCCAACTATTTATCCAATTGATCTGCTTACAAAGTGGTGAAGACATCAGTTTCAGTACCTCCAGCCCCTTGGGTGGGATATAGCACATTCTACATGGAATGAGAGATCTTCTGTGGAAAGCACAGACAAATGAACAGAAAATATTTATTTTAGGACATTGGCTGGCTACAAGTCCCACGTAAAACATACTTGCAATATGCAACCATGGACCATAACTGGCTGATGGATTAAATAGTCTCAAGCATCCTCTGTTGATGGATTTCTCTGTCTGTGCACGTGTACACAAAACAATTTCCCACCACCTCCTGGCTTCCAGGCTGAAATATTTTCCTTCCACCCTTTTCTGTTTAAAAGGCTGCACTTGTTCCTCACTCTGTTGCTAACCTATTTCCCTCTCCTGATACCAACAATGGCAGCTCTCAAAATGCAATGATGAAGGATGACAAGTAGGAAATATTAGATACTATTTTCTATGGGAATTCTGTTTCTGAAGTTGAGTACGTATAAAAAGATTGCACTAACTACTTTTATCGCTTTGTCTCTACTTTGATAACTCAGCGACAGTAATAAATTGTCAGTGCTGGTTTTATTATTGTGGTAAGTGTGCTTTTAATAGGCAATACTGTTCCTACTAAAGCATGATTAGTTATTACATATCAGAGTGCCCTGTAACATCAGTGGGATCTGACTATGTATTAGCATAATAGCCACATAAGAGCAGCAAACACAACTAACAACCTGGTGTGACAATATAATCCTATTTTTGCCAAACAACAGCAGTGTTTCTGCTCACTCAATAAATGATTGAATCTTACACATCTGAAAAACAGATCAAAGCTGAGTTAATCCTGGGTCTGAGCTAGAGCCGGAGATAGCAGGTAGATGTTTCCTTACAGTATCACATTTCATCTCTTTGCATTTTATTAAACATCAAGAGCTCTACTCAGAGCTCCGACATGGCAAGAGAGCCCCAGGTGGGCCGAAGAAATGCTTCAAGGACAGGCTCAAAGCCTCCTTGAAAAAGTACAACATCCCCACTGACACCTGGGAATCCCTGGAACAATACCACACAAAGTGGAGGGGAAGCATCCAGAAAGGCGCCGAACACCTCGAGCCTCTTCGCCGGGAGCAAGCAGAAGCCAAGCGCAAACAGCGGAAGGAGCGCACGTCAACCCAAGCACCCCGCCCACCCGCCCCTTCAACCACCGTCTGTGACAGAGACTGTAGGTCCTGCATTGGACTCATCAGTCACCTGAGAACTCATTTTTAGCGTGGCAGCAAGTCATCCTCGGTTCCGAGGGACGGCCTAAGAAGAGAAGAAACATCAATGAACCTGCCTGTTTAAATATTAAAATAAAACACAAACTAAGATGCTACGTAGAAAAGAAATATCGAGCTGGCTACCAGTCACATGCTTGGTCTGAGGGGAAGCGTTTCAAAGAGCACTGCCCCAGTGAAGGTGAAGTGTTTGCATTTATGTACTGTCGAGATCTAGGCGGGAATTTTAACCCCTGAATCCCGACTCCCAACCCCCTCCAACCCACCCACTTCCAGTTTTAACGGAGGAGGGACGGGGAGCGGGCAGCCAACCCGCTCCCAGGATACGAATCAGCCATTTAAATATTATAATGAGGCTGGCGTGCCTCATGGTGATCCACCATTTTAAATTTAACTCTGGGTGGTCAGATTTCCGTGCCGGTCGACAAAGAGCTATCCACCCTAATCCCACTGTCCAGCACTTGGTCCGTAGCCCTGTAGGTTACGGCACTTCAAGTGCACATCCAAGTACTTTTTAAACGTGATGAGGGTCTCAGCCTCTACCACCCTTTCAGGCAGTGAGTTCCAGAACCCCACCACCCTCTGGGTGAAAACATTTCTCCTCAAATCCCCTCTAAATCTCCGACCAATTTCTTTAAATCTATGCCCCCTGGTTATTGACCCTTCTGCTAAGGGAAATAGGTCCTTCCTATCCACTCTATCTAGGCCCCTCATTATTTTATACACCTCAATTTGGTCCCCCCTCAACCTCCTCTGTTCCAAATAAAATAACCCCAGCCTATCCAATCTTTCCTCATAGCTAAAATTCCCCAGTTCAGGCAACATCCTCGTAAATCTCCTCTGCACCCACTCTATTGCAATCACATCCTTCCTGTAATGTGGTGACCAGAACTGCATGCAGTACTCTAGCTGCGGCCTAACTAGTGTTTTATACAGTTCAAGCATAACCGCCCTGCTCTTATATTCTATGCCTCGGCTAATAAAGGCAAGAATCCCATATGCCTTATTAACCACCTTATCTACCTGTCCTGCTACCTTTAGGGATCTGTGGACCTGCACTCCAAGGTCCCTCTGGTCTTCTTCACTTCTCCGTGCCCTACCATTTATTGTGTATTCCCTTGCCTTGTTAGCCCTCCCCAAATGCATTAACTCACACTTCCCCGGACTAAATTCCATTTGCCACTGTTCTGCCCACCTGACCAGTCCATTGATATCTTCCTGCAGTCTGCAGCTTTCTTCTTCATTATCAACCACACGGCCAATTTTTGTATCATCTGCAAACTTCTCAATCATACGTCCAACATTCAAGTCCAAATCATTGATATATACCACAAAAAGCAAAGGAGCCAGTACTGAACCCTGCGGAACCCCACTGGAAACAGCCTTCCAGCCACAATAATCAGCAGTGTTTAATTACTAGTAGTAGATATAATTCTTCTTCTATTTTTTTCCTAGACATAGCTGAGGGGAGTAATTTAAACAGAAAGTATCCCCCCACCCCCGCCCCATCTGCTCTCCGTCCAACACTAAGAATTTTAGATCACTTCCAGGATAAGTGGTTGAGGCACTATGTCAACTTTCAAGATTAAATTGGATAGGTGAATGAAAGAAAAAGGGTTGAAGGGATATAGGAACAGGATGGGTAAATGTGATTAGAACTATTTGCTCACATGGAGGGTAAACACCGACAGGATTTGGTTGGTCAAAATGGCCTATTTCCATACTATAACTGTAGAGCATTTCTATGATTGGCTGGATAGATATTAGTTCAATCACTCGGTGCATTTACTATTGAATCTGCTTCCACCATCCTTTCAGGCAGTGCATTCCAGATCATAGCAACACGCTGCGCAAAAGAAATTCTCCTCGGCTCCCCTCTAGATCTTTTGCCAACTATCTTCAATCTGTGTCATCTGGTTATCGACCCTCCTACCAGTGGAAAAAGTTTCACTCTATCTACTCTATTAAAACCCTTCGTAATTTTGAATACCTCTATTAAATCTCCCCTTAATCTTCTCTGCTCTAAGGAGAACAACCCCAACTTCTCCAGTCTCTCCATATACTGAAGTCCCCCATCCCTGGTATCATTCTAGTAAATCTCTTCTGCACCTTCTCCAAGGTCTTGGCATTCTTCCTAGAATTTGGTGGCCAGAATTGGCCACAATACTCAAGCTAAGGCCCAACCAGTGATTTATAAAGGTTGACCATAACTTCATTGCTTTTTTACTCTATGCATCTATTTATAAAGCCAAGGTTTATTTATGCTTTTTTACCAGCCTCCTCAACTTGTCCCGTCACCTTCAAAGATTTGTATATGTGAATCCCCAGGTCTCTCTGTTCCTGCTCCCTCTTTAAAATTGTACCATTTATTTTATATTGCCTCTCCTCATTATTTCTTCCAAAATGCATCACTTCACACTTCTCTGCAATAAATTTCATCTGCCGTGTGTTTGCCCATTTCACCAGTCTGCCGATGCCCTCCTGAAGTCTGCTCCTATCCTCCTCACGTAAGAAAAGGCAAACCTGCCCAATGCTACAATGGAAGTACCAAAGAACTTGATCAAATTACAGAAGGAAAAGGTTTCCAAATTCAGCCAACAGGAAAAAGGAAGTAGATGTCAAATCCTACAGTGTTGCAACTTTAAGTATCTTTCAGAGGAACTGCAACACCATTAGACTGGGCATTATGTAACGAGAAAGGATTAATTAGCAATCTTGTTGTACGAGGCCCCTTGGGTCAGAGCGATCATAATATGATCGAATTCTTCATTAAGATGTAGAATGAAGTAGTTGACTCAGAGACTAGGGTCCTCAATTTAAATAAAGGAAACTACGATGGTCTGAGGAGCGAGTTGGGTAGGATTGATTGGGGAATGGCACTCAAAGGGTTGACAGTGGATAGGCAATGGCAAACATTCAAAGACCAAATGGATGAGCTACAGAATTTGTTCATCCCAGTTTGGCACAAAAATAAAACAAAAATGGTGACTCAACCGTGGCTAACAAGGGAAATTCGGGATAGCATAAAATCCAAGGAGACGACATATAAATTGGCCAGAAAAAGCAATAATCCTGAGGATTGGGAGCAGTTTAGGATTCAACAAAGGAGGACAAAGGGATTAATTAAGAAAGGGAAAATAGAATATGAGAGTACGGTAGCAGGGAACATAAAAACTGACTGTAAAAGCTTTTATAGATATGTGAAAAGAAAAAGATTGGTGAAGTCAAGCGTAGGTCCCCTTGCAGTCAGAATCAGGGGAATTTATAATGGGAAACAAAGAAATGGCTGACCAACTAAATTCATACTTTGGTTCTGTCTTCACAAAGGAGGACACAAATAACCTCCCAGAGATGCTGGGGAACATAGAGTCTGATGAAAGGGTGGAACTGAAAGAAATCAGTATTTGCAGGGAAATGGTGTTAGGAAAATTGATGGGACTGAAGGCCGATAAATCCCCAGGGCCTGATAATCTACATCCCAGGGTACTTAAGGAAGTGGCCCTAGAAATAGTAGATGCATTACTGGTCATCTTCCAGAACTCGATAGACTCTGGAACAGTACCCATGGATTGGAGGGTAGCTAATGTTACCCCACTATTCAAAAAAGGTGGTAGAGAAAAAGCGGGGAATTATAGACCGGTAAGCCTGACATCGGTAGTGGGGAAAATGCTAGAGTCTATTATAAAAGATGTAATAGCAGAGCACTTGGAAAGCAGTGACAGGATCGGACAAAGTCAACATGGATTTACAAACGGTAAATCATGCTTGACTAATCTACTGGAATTTTTTGAGGATGTAACTGGTAAAATAGATAAGGGAGAACCAGTGGATGTGGTGTATTTGGACTTTCAGAAGGCTTTCGATAAGGTCCCACATAAGAGATTAGCATGCAAAATTAAGGCACATGGGATTGGGGGCAAGGTACTGACTTGGATAGAGAACTGGTTGGCGGACAGAAAGCAAAGAGTTGGAATAAACGGGTCATTTTCCGAGTGGCAGGCAGTGACTAGTGGGGTACCGCAAGGATCGGTCCTAGGACCCCAGCTGTTCACAATATATATTAATGATCTGGGTGAGGGAATTGGATGTAATATCTCCAAATTTGCAGACGACACAAAGCTGGGTGGGAGGGTAAGCTGTGAGGAGGATGTCGTGAAACTCCAGTATGATTTGGACAGATTGGGTGATTGGGCAGAAAAATGGCAAATGCACTATAATGTGGATAAATGTGAGGTTATCCACTTTGGTGGCAAAAACAGGAAGGCAGATTATTATTTGAATGGCAATAGATTGGGAGAAGGGGAAGTGCAACGAGACCTGGGTGTTCTTGTGCACCAGTCGCTGAAGGTAAGCATGCAGGTGCAGCAGGCGATTAAGAAGGCAAATGGTATAGGCCTTCATAGCAGAGGATTCGAGTACAGGAACAAGGATGTCTTGCTGCAGTTGTACAGGGCCTTGGTGAGACCACACCTTGAGTATTGTGTGCAGTTTTGGTCGCCTTACCTGAGGAAGGACGTTCTTGCCATGGAAGGAGTGCAGCGAAGATTCACCAGGCTGATACCTGGGATGGCAGGAATGACGTATGAGGAGAGATTGTGTCGATTGGGCTTATACTCACTGGAGTTTAGAAGATTGAGAGGGGATCTCATCGAAACCCATAAAATTCTGTCAGGCCTGGACAGACTAGATGCAGGAAGGATGTTTCTGATGGCTGGGGAGTCCAGAACCAGGGGTCATAGTCTAAGGATAAGGGGTAAGCCATTTAGGACTGAAATGAGGAGGAATTTCTTCACCCAGAGAGTGGTGAACCTGTGGAATTCTCTACCACAGAGGGCGGTGGAGGCCAGTTCATTAAATATATTCAAGAAAGAGTTGGATATATTTCTTAAGGCTAAAGGGATCAAGGGATATGGGGAGAAGGCAGGGACAGGGTATTGAATTTGGATGATCAGCCATGATCTCATTGAATGGCAGAGCAGGCTCGAAGGGCCGAATGGCCTACTCCTGCTCCTATCTTCTATATTTCTATGTTTCTGTGTTTCTATGAGCATCATTTTTGGAGAGACGTGCACAGGTCCGATAGCCCGAATGGCCTCCTTCTGTGCTGTACCATTCTACGATTCTATTAAAAGAGGAAAAGGCTATGGTGAATAATCTTCTAAGCAGCAAGCAATTTAAACCTGCAATTTAAACCTCTCATGAACACTATGAATATTAATCCTGCTGCCATAACAACAAGGAATCATAGAAAATTATGGCACAGAAACCAACCATTTATTTCATGAAATCTGCACCAATTTGTTCTCCAGGTAAGTCTTCCAGACTAATCCCCATACCCTTTACCTTGCCTCCTCCAAGCAACAAATTGTCTTTTTAAAAAATATATGTGGACTGTGCTCCAAGAACAGTTTGTGACAATGTTAGAATAGTATAAAAAGCATGTCAATTATGTTATCCCTTAGTGGCTTTACTTGAGCTATTAATACTAAAACTGCTGTACTTTATAGTTACATAGAATTACATAGAATTTACAACACGGAAAAGGCCATTCGGCCCAACGGATCTATTCTGGTTTACACTCCACACTAGGTCATGTGGGCCCAGGGGATTAGTGGACCCTGAGGCCCAACTTGGGGCTGAAGTGTAAAAAGCTAAGTATCTCTGCAGCTCTGACAGGAAGCCATTCACAACTGT
Source organism: Somniosus microcephalus (assembly GCF_052327205.1). Taxonomy (NCBI): domain Eukaryota; kingdom Metazoa; phylum Chordata; class Chondrichthyes; order Squaliformes; family Somniosidae; genus Somniosus; species Somniosus microcephalus. The sequence continues at coordinate 279,564,156 of NC_140987.1, forward strand.
TTTAATAAAAAGTTACAATCCCCACCATTTACACCCCCCCCCTCCATTTATCCCGGACGCGACCTATATCGGGCGAATGGCGCTATCCGTTTGCCATCAGCATAGGCGTCAATCACAAAGGCGCCGCTTGAACCTTATTAAGAGGGACGGCTATTTCAGACAGTTCAAGCAGCTGTTCACTGTGCAATTACCTGTCAGACGTTAGGAACATAGGAACATGGAACAGGAGGAGGCCATTCAGCCCCTCGAGTCTGTTCCACCATTCAATGAGATCATGGCTGATTTATATCTTAACTCCAACCTTGGCTCCATACTCTTTTATACCTTGGTCCAGCAAAAATGTATCGATCTCAGATTTAAAATTATTAATTGTTAATTGTATGTTGAGAAGCAATTTCCCTGTCCAATAAACTATCAGTAACCAACATGTAAGGGTTCTTGTGAAATGGGAGGATATTGGGAATAGGACAGCTCATGGTACGGTTTGCTCCAGGTTTGGGGTCACCTTCCGTCCACCGTGTTAGTCTAACCGCCTCTTAAACAGTTCCAGTTCTCTGATTTCAGCAAAGTTGATCGATTCATCGGTGTACTGACTGTTGGCACAAAGCCCCCTCATCACCGTTTTTTTTGCAGAAATGCTAGGGTAAACCAATGCTTGCCAGCGGCATTTGCTCTTGTGCTATCAGGTTATTAGGGAGTCCGATGAATTTACCATCCATCGCGTATAGCGAGCAAATCACATTAGTGTGAACAGTATGTGCAGCGGGGACTGCAATTGATTGCCTCCAGGATCGATTACCTTAGCTGGTGTGAGTTACATTGAAGCCCAGCTGCTTCTCAACAAGAACTTGGAGGGCCACTCTAAATGGGGCAGAATCCAAGCGGAACTGAATTCCGCCCCAAGTTCCCGGCCAGATCTCCAGGTGGAAGTTGGACTTTCCGCCTCGCCGACCCCAGAAATTTTGTGGCCCTGGGCTTCAGGGGTTAGTATCTCCACAGGGCTTCTCGAGGTGGTCCGCTGTAATTTCAGCTAAAGAATCAGCTAAAAAATGCCGCAAACAGCTGTGCACGCCGTTTCTCCGAGGTTTCCTCTGATCTTCCACCAAAGTTACGGCGGATGATCGGCGGAACCCCCGCAGTAATCCAGATGTAAGTTTTTTCGTTGATGAAGTGTTCTTATTTAAACATTAATGTTCTTCTGAGAAAGGAGAAGTGTTGATATGGGTATAGGTAGCCAAGCACAGGATGTTTCCTGACACTTCCCTTTGACTTGGGAAGGTTTGCAAGATTGACAGGTGCTGGTAGTTAGCTAAAAATGGCTCAACATTAAACAGCACATGTTTTTAAGCTCTGAAATGCTATTTGATACTGAATGACCTTAATAATAAACACAACAGCATTCTTGCCATCAATGTTGCTTGTGGATATGAACCAGATGCTGTACTGTGTGGATTGCCTGGCTGTAGGAGTAGGCCCATTGAATGCCAGCATCAGGTCTTAATTATTGATTGGAAAAAAAATTGCTTATTAATTTGTTAGATTTACAAAGCCATCTCCAATCACATCCTCAGCTCATGTGCCTCCCACAATCCCTAACGCATTCCAACCTCTGTGTCTGTCCTTGGAATATTTTTTTTATTCATTCACGGAATGTGGGTGTCGCTGGCAAGGCCAGCATTTATTGCCCATCCCTAATTGCCCTTGAGAAGGTGGTGGTGAGCCGCCTTCTTGAACCACTGCAGTCCATGTGGTAAAGGTACTCCCACAGTGCTGTTAGGGAGGGAGTTCCAAGATTTTGACCCAGCAACGATGAAGGATCAGCGATATATTTCCAAGTCAGGATGGTGTGTGACTTGGAGGGGAACTTGGTGGTGGTGGTGTTCCAATGCACCTGCTGCCCTTGTCCTTCTAGGTGGTAGAGGTCACGGGTTTGGGAGGTGCTGACAAATTTCCTAAGCAGCTAACAAGTGCACATTCAAACTCTCAACTGTCTAGCCTTTGGCTCTATATTTGCCATGATTTGCTCAACCACTCCCTCACCTCTGCTTTTGATGCTTTTATCCCCAGGAACCATTCACAGTCTCCCATCTGAGTCATTCCCACTGGTATGTCTTTTATCTTTGCTCCCTCAAGCTCAAGGGGTGCAGACTTGAGTGTATCTGGTAACAACTGGCTTAGCCATCCAAAGCCAGATCTGGCTGGACCACATCAATCTCTACTGGGCCTCACTCTCCTCTGCCAATACAGGCCAATACTCAAGGATAATCCTGGAGAGCACCATCCACCACTTCCTTAAAGCTCTCTCCCCTGCTCCTTCTGCCCTCACCTTTAGCAACTGGTGTGAGGAGCTCATAGACATGTTTGTCACTAAGAGAGAGACTAATGGTTCAGCTGCACCTACTGCGTCCCCCCTACCCTTTGCCCACCAAGCCAAAGCTCATCCCAGATTCCCCCGACCCTAGCCCTGAACCCCCATCTCTCTATCGTTTCTCTCCTATCTCACCTCATGCTCTCTCCAACCTCATCTCATCTTCGAGATTACATAGGATTATATAGGATAAACGGCACAGAAACAGGCCATTCAGTCCAAGCCGATGTTTATGCTCCACTCGAGCCTCCTCCCGTCTTTCCTCATCTAAATCTATCAGCATAACCCTCTATTCCCTTCTCCCTCATATGCTTGTCTAGTCTCCCCTTAAATGCATCTATACTTTTTGCTTCAACCACTCCCTGTGGTAGCGAGTTCCACATTCTCACCACTCTCCGGGTAAAGAAGTTTCTTCTGAATTCCCTGTTAGATTTCTTGGTGATTATTTTATATTGATGTCCTCTAGTTATGCTCTTCCCCACAAGTAGAAACATTTTCTCTGTATCCACTCTATCAAAACCTTTCATAATTTTAAAGATCTCTATTAGGCCACCCTCAGCCTTTTTTCAAGAGAAAAGAGACCCAGCCTGTTCATCCTTTCCTGAAATGTATACCCTCGCATTTCTGGTATCATCCTTGTAAATCTTCTCTGCACCCTCTCCAGTGCCACTATATCCTTTTTATAATATGGTGACCAGAACTTTACGCAGTACTCCAAGTGTGGTCTAACTAAGGTTCGATACAAGTTTAGCATAACTTCCCTACTTTTCAATTCTATCCCTCTAGAAATAAACCCTACTGTTTGGTTTGCTTTTTTTATGGCCTTGCTAACCCGTGGCACAACATTTTGTGATTTGTGTATTTGTACTCCAAGATCCCTTTGTTCCTCTAGACTCGCACGCTCCAAGTAATAAGTGACCTCTCTATTCTTCCGACCAAAATGTAATACCTCACATTTATCTGTGCTGAACTTCATTTGCCAATTATATGCCCATTCTGCATGTTTATTCAGGTCCTCCTGTAATTTGTTGCAGTCCCCCTCAGTATTGACTATCCCCCCCCAATTCGGTGTCATCCGCAATTTAGAAATTGTGTTTTTGATTCCAAAGTCTAAATCATTAATGTAAATTGTGAACAACAGTGGTCCCAGCACTGATCCTTGTGGAACACCACGACCCACCTTCTGCCACTATGAATAGCTACCCTTTACCCCACTCTCTGCTTTCAGTCTTGAAGCCAGTTAGTTATCCATTCTGCAGTGAGAGACGGGGAGGGAGGGGGCAGAGAGAGAGGGGGAGGGAGGGGAAGGGAGGGGGCAGAGAGAGAGGGTGAGAGAGAGAGGGTGAGGCAGGGGGGAGAGAGAGAGGGAGGGGGGAGAGGGGAGGGGAGGGGGGGGAGAGGGAGGGGTGGAGGGGGAGAGGGGAGGGGGAGGAGAGAGAGACAGAGGGAAGGAGAGAGAGAGGGCGAGTGGCCCACGGCTGCAAATGGAGCCAAGCCCTGGGAATGGGCGTGAGCCGGCTTGAGGCTGTGAGAGACGGCCAGGCCCGGTTGCCGGAGTAACCCTGCCCTCACGAGCCCCGGCCCCCCGCCTGAGCCGGCTTCAAGACCGCCGATTGCGGCTGGGTCTGCGCTGGAGCCAAACCCCTGGAACGGGCGTGAGCCGGCTTGAGGCTGTGAGAGAGGGCCGGGCCCAAGTTGGCTGTGAGAGAGGGCCGGGCCCCAAGTTTGCCGGTGGTAACCCTTCCACACCCCCCTCCCCGCCCTCCACGAGCACCAGCCCCCCTGCCCAAGCCGGCTATCAAGACCGCCGATCGTTGACGCGTTTTGCTCCAGGCCGACGTTGACTCGCGTGCGCTGCAGGCCGCGTTGATGCGCCGCGCTGAACTCCCGCCCCGCCCCGCCTTTACTAAGATTGGCGGCGATGGCTTACGCTCACCTCAGTTCCCGCGCCGCCAGCCCTTTAGAAAGATGGCGGCGAATCGCGGGCCGCTTGTTGAGCGGGCCGGGAGGTGCCCAGCTCAAGCGTGGCTGGGCAACAGATGCCCAGGCTTCGAGTGCCTGCAAAAAACGGTTAGAGGTAGGAAAAATTGTAGAGCTTAGAGAAAAGATTTACAAATTAATTAACTTTTTTAAAAAACAATTTGTGTTTTAAAAAGCAACTTTTTTTTTTGCTGGAAATGTACATTTGAAAAAGAAACACGCAGAAAGTGGCAAAAAAGAAATGAAGAGTTAGGAATCAAAATGGAGGCCACTCACCTCAGTTCAGAATGATT